>NC_047677.1:2699725-3025281 GCF_011762505.2 Arvicanthis niloticus | reverse complement strand
AAAATTTAAAATAATCTTTGGAATCACTGATGAAAATAAATAACATATACAACAGAATCATGTACAGAACAAAAATGTGTTGTGAGTGAACGAAGTGGAAACTTTTGGTTTGTTTGGAAACTCAGTTATGTCAAATGATGTATTGCTGGGGCGCAGAGGTGAAGCAATGTCTGCTGAAGCAGACATGTGAAAGAATGTTTTCCTGAAGCAGACACGGGGGAAAGGATGTTTTGCCATAGCAGTCACGTGAAAGGACGCATGATGGAGTGTAAATGTGACCCACACAGACAGTGGGAGGGCAGCATTGGTTTCATTGGCTCCACCTCGCTATTCTTCACTAACAACATACATGTATTGAACACACACATATTGGTTTGCCTTACATACCATTATTGAGCTCCACCATGTGATAATGTTGCCAATGAGAGAAACTCACCCAAGAACTGCTTATGAGGTTCCTGTGGCAGCTTACCACTTCCACAGTTTCAGGCCAGTTGATGAGACTTGCAGTTTCCTCAGGATTAAACTATAGCTGCTGGTTTGTGTCTGGTGTCTGCCTGCCTAGAGGATTGGCCTGAAGCTGCTGGTGTTTGCTACATGACTGAACTGCTGCCAAAGAAGATGGAGCTTGTCCCCAAAGAACTATTTCTGAATAGGTCTATTTCCCCCATATCCTAATAACTTCTCTCTCCCACTACATCTGCTGGATGGTCAGCAAGAAGAGAGGTTGAACATTTATTAAAATAGGCTGCAAATAAATTTATGCCTATGAGTGAACACTCTTGCTTTTAAATGTGACTCAGTCAATGGGTATCATTTAGAAGACATGACAAATTTTGACCAGAGTATTCAGCAAAGAGCACCCCAAGGAGTGTCACTGACCATGTCAGACCTCCTAACACTACACTAATTTGTCATGCATACTTGTATCTTTGCAGCTATTAATAAAACTAAAAGGTAAAAATCTGTGATATTTCATTTAACAATAAGGTCTTTTGTGTTATGCCACGATTAATAATTTAGTTACCCTCATTTGAAGGTAACCTTCCTGAGAGATCTCTACTCCAATATTCTGTATATTGTTGACATTTTATGGTCTTTAATAGTCATCCACAAACACTGAAGATCCTGGATTACAGAATATATTTGCTATAGTGTAAGCTAAAAATTCCTAATTCCTAACTGTTATTTCTGGAATTTTCCTATTTTGCCAAATAAGCAACATAAGGGACTAAGTTCTTCAATTGTGTTTATTTTATACCAATATTCTAATTTAATTAGAATAAAGCACCTAACAGCTATATGGTATTTAATTTTATATGTCAATAGACTAGGTGAACTAAGCTGGTAACATATTATATCTAGTGCATCTGTAAGGCTATTTCTAAATAAGATTCACATTCAAATCAATAGACTGAATAAATACTACCCTCATAATGTAAGTGGTAAGGACCAGAAACAATTGAGAATTTGAATAAAATGAGCAAAAACGTGTTCTCTCCTCTGGATACCTAGGCATCCACCTTATCTTCTCTCTCTAATATTAACATACAAAGTCATTGGGCATGAACTAGACCTACAGCACCACTTCCCCGAAACTCCAGAAGATGATACAATTATCTCAACAAGCCATGCACAATACAGCTGCTCCTTTTTATTCACTGCACCCTTGGATCCCTGTCTCTGGAATCTTGTACAACATATCTTCCCATTAACAGCACCTTCTCCATGATAGGGAGATCACATTTTCTGCTCAAATCCCAATGACATTTTAAGATGGTATTTCTGAAAAATAAGTCACTTAATAAGGAATAATTCTATGTTGAGTTGTAAATTTTAAGTCAACATTAACCACTTTGAATATTAATAGTGCATTGATATTTCTATTTTGAGATAAGTAGTCTTAAAGCACTTATCTACTCCCAAGTATGTGGTAGGAATGATAGGTATTATGCTAAAAAAAACTATAAAAAATGTAAACTTGATTCTCCTTCAAAAGAATATTTAGTACTCAAAAAAAGTAAATTAAGTAGCAAGGCAACTGTTAGCTTCAGTGTTAAATTCTATGGAAATACACGTGATGGTTAATACTGTCAATTTGGCAGAACTTAGGATGACCTAGATGGCACACCTTGGAAAATATCTGTGAAGGATATTTTACGTCAAGTAAGATGATAAGATACATCTAAAATGTGGGCAATAGAATCATTCCATGAACTTAGGTCAGAGACTGCATAAAAAGGAGAAAACTCACTAACCATCTGTACTCATCTCTCTGCCTCTGGACCGAAGATGGAACACTCTTTCCACCAAGGCTTCTCTCCACAACTAAGTGCACCCATTGGGAACCAAAGACACTCTTCTCCCAGACATTGCTGCTGTCAGATGCTTTGTGGCAGCAATGAGAAAAGTGACCCATAGAACACAGCATGAAATGATGGGCAGGAAAGAATCTACTGCTATCCAGGAGCATATAAGGATATTCTCTTCAATGGCCCACTGTTGATCTGAGTCCAAAAGATCACCACATGATGGATAGAAAAAACATTTCACCAAGAAGGAAGAGCAAACATGCTACCAAAGCAGGAAAGATGATGACGGATCAGAAACAGCTATAAGAAAGGACATGGAGAACCTCAAATTTAAAGGCTTGCCACAGTGACAGCAAGCCTTTTTTGTCCACTATTATTTGGAAAGATATTGCAGTAGATTCAGGTTAAGATCTGTATAATACAAAGTAAGGTAGTGGCAAAGAAGTTTGGTTTTTTGTTGTTGTTGTTTTTGTTTTGCTTTGCTTTGTTTTGATTTTTTTAAGTAAGAGAAAAATAAGAGAATGATTCAACAGGTGCATTGAATAAGATATAATGTGGGAAAGCCATGAAGGGGAATTTACACTGTAATAAAATGAAATTGCAGGTTTATAACTGTGTTTAACATAATGCAAAAATTCTTCAATATAATAAAATACTTAAAACTCAAATCAAGTGAAGGACGCCGGGTGGTGGTGGTGCATGCCTTTAGTCCCAGCACTTGGGAGGCAGAGGCAGGCGGATTTCTGAGTTCGAGGCCAGCCTGGTCTATAGAGTGAGTTCCAGGACAGCCAGGGCTACACAGAGAAACCCTGTCTCGAAAAACAAAAACAAAACAAACAAAAACAAAACAAAACAAAACAAAAAACCTCAAATCAAACAACACATTGAAAGCCCCTATCAGAATAGAGTAGAATTTGTGTCTGGTGTACCAAGGTGCTTTAACGTACCCAAATCATTAAAAGTATGCACATCAATAGGATAGGAAGAAAAGCTGATATCAAAGAACTCAATGATAACAAAATAACTCAATTCAAAAGAAGTAAATACCTGGGTGTATATGTTCATATACAATTAACAAGGCAGACAGTAATGAAGGAAAACTTCTAAGATCAACCTCCACATGCATGTGCACACAAGCATGCATGTCAGCATACACAGATGGATCCACACACATGACAACACGCATCCGCATATGAACACCACACATATACACATGAGAAGAACCCATAAAGGAGAAGTCTAAGCCATAATGTCTTTTGTTAGTTTTCCATCTAAGGCCAACAACTGTTAATGCCTCAAAGGGCCACAAGGAGGCACTCTGACTATGAAGAGATATAGCTGGGGTCATCTTGATTACCCCATGTCTAACTCCTCTTTGAGACTTCACAAAACCTCATGATCGAGCTCGTGACTGCCTGTCAAGATATCTTGTCGTCCCAAACTTAGACAATTTTGTCTTATTTTTGTTTTTTAAACTGAGATTTTTTTACATCAAACACTGGGTTAGTTTTTAATAGTCAGGCTATACACATCTAAGGAAACAGGATTTGGTTCCCTTCTCTCCACTCCATGTCTATATAACACTATCCCAGATTTTCCTGTGTGTAAGGATGCATGCAGTACACATGAATACATTGGAAATCCTAGGGAGAAATAGCAATTTTCTTGCATTTGTCTCTCAGCATCTAAACCATTTGAGGACCTGTTATTTGCTGGCAACTGATGTCTGGATTCTTGTGTTTCCAGTCAGTCCAGTGAGACAAAAATTGATGGTTTTTTTTTTTTTTTTCACTTGCTATCTCCTGCCTTGCTTTTCTGCTCCATTATGCCACAGCTAAAATGTGTGAATGCAACTGACTGTAAAAGTTCATACAATCAACTTCTTCTCTGATGGACCACAATTTGAAAAGCTAAACTGAAAATGGTTTTGATCTAAACTGTTTTAACTATCTTGCAAAAAAAAAAAAATTGTGTGTCCCTTCATGTGAGAAGGTTTCTCAGTCATTTCTTTGGAGCATGACACTTTTTTTTTCCCAACAGCTCTCTCTGTTTTTCTAAATCACTTTTCAGATCTTTACAAAGTGAAAAAAAAAACCACTAGTATATGAAAACTTTGCAATTTCCATTGGGTTCAATCCCAATTAACTCAAATATCAGGGTCAGTCCTGAGGGCTGCATGGCACATCTGTGTTAGAACAAGGTAATACGTAAAACAAAAACATCAACAGCTCACAGTCTGGCAAACCACAGGAAGGGGCCCTTTCCTGAGATGTTTATGATCTAAATGTGAGCACAAATGACTGTGTTTTGATTAATTTCCAGCAGCGATGCCTACCCAGGCATAAGCGTTTCCTACAAGGACCTGCTCAAAAATAGCATTCTATATTCGGAAAACACACACACAATGAATACTGATGGCTATAGCTTGTTGTTGCTTTATTTACACAGGAAACACCTTAGGAAGGTAGTCTATCTCATCCCTCCCATAGTGTCAGCTAAAGCCCGCAAGACAGGAGACAGCTTTCATTCTCTCCCAAACTCCCAAACTCCGTTACTACTGAGACAGTAAATAATAGTCCCTGTTCACTGCATTTTCAATCAGCAAAGAAACCTCACATTTCAGTATATGATGTGCATTTGAACTGCATTGGTTTTTAACTATCCAAAGTGTCAAAATTGCAAATCACCAAAATTGCTTTATTAATTCAATTTTCAAGCAACCAGAGATGACAAGACTTAAAATGCTGGAAATTTCTACTATGACTCCAAGTTTGGATTCAAGTAGTTTGCCCTGGTAAAATTGAGTAATCAGAGTGCAGGATGGGTTTACATATTCTGTAACTATCTGCGGCATTTCCGGGTAGTCACGATTGACTGCAAACTCCATGCAAAACTCCTTAGTCAGCACTGCAATGGGCTGGATATGCCCCAAGCTGTGTTTGACCGTGATGTTTATTACAGCAACAGAAAGACTAGAACAGGGGCCGCCAGACTCATCCCTGTTCAGTCAGGGTTCTAGCCTGGATACTCTGGCCACCCTTAAGAGCTATTGCCCATCAAGGATATTTGAAGATATTTTATACTTCCCTCCTTAATGACTGGCACAAGGGTGTTCTTAGAATGTAAAGTCATACTCTTGAAAAGCCCGTTTTCTCCTGGCACAGAAAAGTTACAGGAAACTGCACTGCCAATTCCACTTATCTTGGACTAGGAAGAAAAATATCCATAATGTCTGCAATGTACTGAACACCATGGTGAACACTTTACTTATTTAGTCCTCCTGAAAATAAAATGGGCTAGCACGCTTTCAATTCTTCATGGTAGCAAACTTCTAAGGATCATAGGATACAATCCAATATAAATTCAATGCAATACAATACAATGCAAATGCAATCAATACAATAGATTTTTTTCTTTGCATGGTGTTTTAGTTCTTAGTTTTTGATTCACTTTTAAAGACTAACAAAGAGAAATGCTATAATAACCTACAACTGTTCACAACACCAGACTGTTTACAACTATTTATTAGTTTTCATAAAAAGACTAAACTTAGCAACCTTACAGCAACACTCTCTCTCTCTCTTTCTTTCTCTCTCTCTCTCTCTCTCTCTCTCTCTCTCTCTCTCTCTCTCTCTCTCTGTGTGTGTGTGTGTGTGTGGTGTGTGTGTGTGTGTGTGTGTGTGTGTGTGTGTCTTTCTCTCTCCAACTTTTCTGATGGACCACGTTTCTTATTCCTTTGCCCTCTTTTATCTTATTTTTTGAGATTATAATATAATGATATAATTTCTCCCTTCTTTTTCCCTCCTTCAAACCTTTCTATATACCCCCTCCTTGCTCTTTCAAATTCCTGGCTCTTTATAAATTGTGTGTGTGTGTGTGTGTGTGTGTGTGTGTGTGTGTGTGTGTACATTATTTTCATTTTTCATGTGAACATATATGTATATGATTCTTCCTAAATTTAAACTGCCCAGTCTGTAAAATGTTACATGTATGAGTATGTTGTCAGTGCTGGCCATTCAGTATTGGATAACAATTGGCATACTCTTCTCTAGGCTAGATGGTTTCTCTCATTCTCCACATCCCTTAGTTACTTTGTGTAGTGTTGAACCTTTTTCCTTTAAACTTCTGCCAAGAGATGGCTCATTCCTGCCCTCAAGAGCATCTGCTGTCCTATGGATCTCCAAAGAACATGTTGGAAAAAAAAGATGCTGTAAAAACAGCTATCTTGTCCTTTCTACTTTGTCAAGCCAATGAATTATCAGGATATTTAAATATACTTGAGTGCTATGAACTCATGTAATAAATTTTTATTTCATTACATAGCACCCTTTTACCATATCCACTTTTTAACTGGCAGAGAATATGCTTCAATTTCAATAAATTAACTTTTACTTAATTACATTCATTTCCTATAACTGAAAGATCCATTGAGAGCACGGGCTGTGTCTACTTCATTCACTGCTCTGTTTCCATCCTGCAGAGACACATTGTATCTGCTCAGTGAGTACCTGGGAGAAGAGGTAAATGAAAGAACCCTGTCTGGGAAAACTAGATTGCTCTTGCCACTTAATAAAATGTCAAGTGAATTAATCAGGAGTGAACATTTGGCAAGGAACTTCTCATAGTTTTGTTCCACTTCTTAACCATGCTAGCTGCCTGGTTGTTAACCACATAAAGTTATAATACTGTAAGATGTTAGCAAAATAAAATCAAACTCTTACTTTCACACTTGGGCCTCTAGATTTGTATTTGCCTTGGCATATCTCATAATTTATTATAGAATTTAAACCACATTCAACAAAACATCATTTTGCTTCTTGACATTTTCTTTAATGCACATTTGTTGGTTCTGATAAATATGTACTACAGAGAGTTACAAAGAAAATTTGAGGTTGCATCAAAGGAAATCTATCTACTTAAAACAGCCGGACATTTGTTCACCTAACAAAAATTGTATTAAATGTAAATAAAAATGATACCCGTGTGTTTGTGCTGTATTCAAAGAGAAGCTCATGTTCTGGTCCTACAGTGTAGGTGGTATTTGGCCCCTTACAACACTGGGTATTGCACACATGTGATTCCTTGTAGCTCTGTACTCTGGATTTCCCTGACTTTGCCTGTACTCTGTTCTTTCTTAGTACTTCCCAGGACTCCCTTCACTGACTTCTACTTGATTGCTTACTCCTGGAACTCTTGAACTTTCCAAGCACATTGGAAACTTTGCCTTGGATCTGGTGCTAACCACATCGTAGAGGTGTGGTGATAAGAAAACCAAGCACAGTGTCTCTCCTCAAACCATTCTTTCTTTTCACTCACTAAATCTCCTTGAAAACTATCAACACAATTTTTGCTGATGTCTACGTACAGAAAACTACCAAGTTGCATCAATTTCTGGACTGTTCTCCAACTCACATTATAATCTGTGCAAGAGGCAAATTCCATTCCAGACTCCAATAGCCAAGCCAAATGTGTCCTTCTACAGCTATCTGTACTCTGTTGTGTAACTAGCTAGTGGTGCAGAATTTAAAATCTCCCAAACAAGCCAATGAGTCAACCTAACTTTCTTCATTTTTCAAATATAATTGGTCCTAAAGCCTTCTGCAGTTAACAGTTTCCTTATGCCTTACTCACTGTCTCTGGCCTAATTTAAGCTCTCGTTATCTCTTTACTGTGTTACAATATTTGACTTACAACTGCTCTTTCTTCCATTTCTCTTTTCCTGTGATTCATTTTTCATGATGCCCGATGAGGGACATTTTGAAACTTGAATGTGTTTCGTGTTTAAAAGCCACCAATGGCTTGCTTCTGCTCCAGGTCACTGCTGTATCAGTGCAGCACTGTGGAGATCTCTTCGGTTTGTCTCTGCAGCCGCCCCTCCTTATCTTCTAGCTGTAATGCTATCACAATATCTATTTCCCTCAATAACATGATAAATTCTGCTCCTTTACTTTCTCTCTGCCAGAAATGCCTTCCCATACATGTCCCACAGGAACCCTAACCACTGAATTCACATCGGATACATTTCTGTAGCAGAATTGGCTCTCAGCAGAAAATGCTGTGACACTATCTATTTTTATTAATTTTTTAATTTTTTGAAATTATAATACAATTACCGCATTCCCCCTCCACACATTCGTTCCATACATCCACCTTTTCCTCTTATTTTAACTGTTATTACATCCATATATGTATATATTCTATCTATAAAGCATAGGACTCTTTACTATGGTTCTATATTTACATACTTTCCACCTCTGACATAACTGTCTTTGAAAACATAGGCCCTCACACTATCAGCCATGGTACAACCTTTGCCAAATATTTCTTCTGACTTAATGAATACACGTAAATAAAGGGTACTAAGAACCACACCACTAACCCATGTCCATAGAGCTTAACCTAATATCTCGTTAACCGTTATAAACAAGAGGAAAGGTAGATGAACTGCAGAGATGCTCTGACGTTTATCCAAAGGAGAAAGAAGTCATCTTTCAGTATTCTAACTTCTTTTTGACCTCAGTTTCCCCTCCCTTCTTTCTACTCAGTTTTTCTCCCCCACATTCCTTCTTCTCCCTCCCCAATCCACTCCTCCTTCACTTCACTTCAGAATAAAGGATGCCTCCATTGGATAGCAACCAGCCATGGCAGAACAAGTTGAAGTAAAACTAGGCACCTCCTCATCTATTAAAGCTACACAAGGCAACCCAGTAGGAGGAAAGGATCCCAAAGACAGACAACAGAGTCAGACATGGCCCCTGCTCCCAGTGTTAGGAGTCCCCCAAGAAGACCAGGCTACACAACTGTAACATATGTGCAGAGGGTCCTGGTCAGTCCTGTGCAGGCTCCCTGTTTGATGGTTGAGTCTCTGAGCCCTTATGAGCCCAGGTTAGTTGATTTCCTGCAGTGTCCTTGATACCTCTGGCTCCTAAAATGACTTCTTCAAAGGATTCCCTGAACCCTGCCTAATGCTTGACTGTGGGTCTCTTTATCTGCTCTGATCAGTTGCTGGGTAAAGCCTCTCTCATGACAATTGGGCTAGAAGTGTAGCAGAATACCATCAGGAATCATTTCATTGATCCACTCCACCCATGCAATTGTGTTTGGTTCTATCCCAGGATCCTAGTTCTCTGGGCTATCCCACCTCTGGGTCCTTCCTAGCCAGTGTCAGGGTTGGGTTCCCTCTTGTGGTATGGGTCTCAAGCTGGACAAGTGCTACTAACTTTAAACTTCCTGAACCACTCATTGCTCCATTCCCAACTTTCTAGGCTTTTCCTTTATGTAGTAAGATCTACATACTTTTACATTGATGAGATAATTGTTCTTATCCAAGCCTTTCTTTCGGGATTTATCTTTGCAGTGTTTACTAATGGTTTTCTATTGCTGATAATCATATTGTATCTTATTAATAAACGTGATATTAGCAAATATTAACTAAAACTTTCACTAAGCACTAATTTATTTGACAACTAATTATAACCGGGCCGTTTGGGTTTTAGCTTTGTTACCTTAAGAAAAGGTTTCTTTGATGGGCATCTTCAAAAATACTCTATAGCCCAGACTAACCTCAGCTTTGAGGTGATCGTGCTGCTAATCTCCATGGTGCTGGGTTTACAGTCATGAAACTCCATGCTCAGCTCTGTTCTTGCTTAATAATTGATATTACTTGTGTGGAGAGAAGAAAATTGTGAGTTGTGGGTCCCTGTTCTGGAGGGCTTCCCACGAAGATCTCCAGCCTGGCTGGGTGTGGGGGTGGGTGTCAAGGCCAAGGAGATAGAGTGCAAACAGGGAGAAGGACTCACCTCTATTGCTGCCTCTGCCTGTGTCTCTGCTGTTGCCACCCAGTTACTCCCAGGTGCTGCACCTGTCTCTCTGTGCTGAACTGGTCCAGGCTGGGCCAGTGAGAAGCTGGCTAGCTATCACGGAGGGAAGGGTCCTGAAGGCGCTACGGGAGAGCAGATCTTCCCCAGTGTTACAGCTCTTGCAACAGAAACTCTCAGACAATGGGATGATTCTCCCACACTTTTACTTCTCCCAAATAGGGTTCTTATATACACTTTTGGTGTGGCTTATGGTCTAACAGCAGATAACCTCTATTGGCTTGGTCTGAGAGTTTGAAGATACCTCATCTACTTGTGGGAGAGCCTGAGGCACTGTTCCTCATAGACCTCTCTGTGGGAGGGGCTGTGGAGGACCGAAGCTAAGTGAAAGGAATCAGGGCCTCAGGGTCCCAGGAGGAAGGCTGAACACCTACCACTGTCACCGTCCCATTAGGGTCCAAGGCTTGAGGCTTGTGCTCAATCAGGTACCCAAATGCCTCTCACAGCCCACCGCCCCATAGCTAGTTAATGTTAAACACTTTTCTAAGTGAAGAAATATTCTCCTAGTTCGCAAAAAAGAAAACTGAGATTTGTGCTAAACATACTCTGAATTAGAATTCACTTCTAGTTAAATTAACTATCTAAAGTTTATTAAACCCATATTTATTTAAAACATCTCTTAACATGAGAAGAAAGTTTAGTTCATGATGCTGAACGTTGTTGGTGGGGGGAGAGATGGAGCAGTGGACAATAAGCTTACTCTAATGGACACAATGAATATTGTTTTACCTAAAATAATATATAGAACCCTAGAAAAGAATATCAAATAAAATGTAAGCTCCATCACTCACATCTACAGGACTTATGAAAAAAAAAAAAAAAAACAGCTGTTGCTGGAACATTGATGTACCCTTTAAATCTACCATTCAGTCATTCTAGCAAGAGTATTGCAGACGGGAGCTCAGGACCCAGTTACTACAACTCATAATTCTAAGTTTAATTTCACAAATACATACTTAACATGCTTTGCCATAATATGAACTCAAGCAATTTTAATGTGAGCTTGCTGAAAGTAATAAGTAATACTAAATATAAACTGAAGGTATATATGTATAAGAGGGAGTTATTCAGTATTCAGAAAAGGTCTGAGTTCAGTATAAGCTTAATGAACTTTGCAACTTTACACTGCCTAAGTTTATTACTAAAGCACTTGAAATCCTCACAATTCCGTTTTTATTCCTCCAGACCCCTTAAGAGCTGTCAGGTGCATCCTTGGAAACATTACTACTTTTGTCTTCCTCAGCTCACATACCCTTGGCATTTCCCCATTGCTTGTCAAAATAATTAATATCTAGAGCTGAAGAAAAAAAGGTATGCTGCATTTAATATCAATTTTTGAGGAAAAATAAGGTTAAAGAAGTGGTCTATTAAAATGAGCTTCCCGTCTCAGACCTTATGTTGTATTGCAAAAACGTGTCTGGTCATCTTAAAAACTTATGGGCACAGCTTTCAGCACCAAGGTTAGTGACAGGTTTCTTTTCGAGAGACTATCCTGCCAAAGTTTGCAAAGTTTAGCTATTGATGAATGTATAGACCATCTCACAGCTAACGGTAATAAATATTTTAAAATGCATTCTGCGTAATAATTCTGAAAGCTAAGAGGAATTGGAAGTGCCTATCACTTTGAATGCATAAATTCTGTTTGTTTATTAATAAATATAATCTAAGCCAATAGCATATTCTTGCTAGCTATAAGTGGCTATAAATCATGACACTTGGTGACCATGAAGTCAAAATACTGTTAATTCCCTTTATAATCCATCATAAAGAACAGTGGTCCACTTTTCTAAAACATATTTCCAAAGCTCTCTGTCGTCCTGCTTTTTATCTTATGGATGCTGAACACATTTGGAATTATGTCACCTTACATATAAAATATCTATGGAATTATGTCATCTTACATAAAATACCTATGTTTTTAGGCCTCATTTCCTGTCCTTTCATACCTTTTGTTCTTGTGTATGATGTCACTCTCAAAACCTACCTAAATCAACACTGTATGCAACTCCCTAACCTGAATACCATACTAGAACCCAAGCACCAAAGAGAATAATGCAGTCACAAATATCTGAGAGAAATAAGGAATATTTTTCCTCTTAATATATTACACTGTTTTTTAAAACCATAACACTTAGGGCTGCAGAGATGGCTCAGCAGTTCTGAGCTGTTTATGCTCTTTATGCACTTTTTTTATAGAGCCTGGGTTCTATTCTCAGCACCTACATGGCAGACCACAGTCTCCTATAACCCACTTTCAGGGGATCCAGTTCCCTCTCCCAACCTCTGTAGGTACCAGGTACACACACAGTGCACACTCATTCATGTAGATAAAGCATGCATACAGATAAAAATAAAGGTAAATAAATCTTAATGAAGTAACTCTTTCAAGACAAGTGACATGAAATTCGAATCCAAACAATGGCAATGGCGGCAGCTTTCACATACATTCTTAGACCATTCCCCAGCATGTAAGTTTCTCTGCTTGAGGATTCAATAAGGTAGGGTCTGATAATCTAAACCATCTCAATTGTATATTGCTTATGATCTCTGCTGAAGAATCTCACAAAAAGCTAAGAAAATGTGTTCCTTAGACCCATAAGACAGACAGCTCAGCATGCCAAGCAGTACACTTGCCTGAAAATCAGATAGGCTGACTTCAATCCCTGCAATACACATGAAGGTTGCAGGAGGAGACAGCCGCCACAGAGCTGTCATTTATCCTCCATATACATCACGCACAGACACATGATAATAGTACATACAAATTTTAAAAGGATGTATGTCTTCTAAATCTTGATACGCTGAATCCTTAAAAACAATAAAGGAGTTGTACATTTTCATAGGTCTAAAATGTTCCTTTCATTGTACTGTTAACATCTGCATGTGTTATTTCCAAGTTTGGGAAAGTTAAGAAGCACCAAGCTGGGCATTTCCTTATACAGGTTTTTCTCAGAGACTTCTAGATAAAAGAAGTGGTCTAGAAGGGAATCTGAAAATCAAATCAAAAGTTCTTCATACTTCTTGTCTACTGTATTCATTAGGTGTTTGTATTTGGGGTCATTCTATAGTTTCTTTTGTTTATATTTTACTTTAAGATTATAATTTAATCACAGCATTTCTCTCTTTCCTTTCTTCCCTCCAAATCCTTCTATAAAACCCTCCCCACAGCCTCTTATTTTTTTAAAATCTAATTTTATTGTATATATATATATATATATATATATATATATATATATCATGTTCGGCATATATATATATATATATATATATATATATATATATATATATATATATGTTTTATGTGTTGGGAGTTGTTCATTTTTCTCCTTCTTTCCTTCCTCTCATTTCCTTTCATTTTCTTCCCTTTTCCAAACTTGACTCAAAATAGAGTCATCAGTGAAAAGGGATTCTCAACTGAGGGATTGCCTCCGTTAGGCTTGATGATAGGTGTGACAGATTAAATGAAAATGGTCCCCATAGGTCCGTAAAGAGTGACCCTGTTAGGAGGTGTAGCCTGGTTGGAGTAGGTGTGGTCTTGTTGGAGTCCACTGTGTATGTCACTGTGGAGGCAGGCTTTGAAGTCTCATATATGTTCAAGCCATGCCCAGTGACACAGTGTACTTCTGGAGCCTGCAGATCAAGATGTAAAACTCTCATGTCTGTCTGGATGTTGTCATGCATCCTTTCATGATGATAATAGACTGAACCTATGAAACTGTAAGCCAGCCTCAAATAAATGCTTTTCTTCTATAAGCGTTGCCTTGGTCATGGTGTCTCTTCACAATAATGAAACCCTAACTAAGATAACAGTTGCCTGTTATCTTATTGGGCATTGTCTATTGTATCTAATGTCTATTGGGCATTGTCTTGACTGGTGACTGGCTTGGGAGGGAAGGCCCATCCCACTATAGGAAGTAGAATCCCTGGACAGGTAGTGCTAGATTACATAAGAAAATAAGACAAACACAACATAGAAAAAGTGAGTAAGCAGCATTCCTTCATGGACTCTGCTCCAATTCCTGACTCCAAGGTTCCTGTCCTGCCTTCCCTTTATTTTGGACTGTAAGCTGTAAGAAGAAATACACTCTTTCCTCCTTAAGTCGCTTTTGGTCCTAGTGTTTATCATAGCAGAAAAGAGCAAACTAGGACATATTTTTGTTGTTGCTGCTGCTGTATTGTTTTTTTTAACTTATTGTTATAACAGCATATTTATATCTAGCCTTCATAGATAGTAGTCATAAAAGTGTTACTTTATAAACAATTTCTAGAACCGTAACAAGTTTTCAAACTAAAAGACAGCTTCTTTATTGTAATGCATTCATTCTATTCTCCAGTTAAAAATTTTACAAAGATAATATTAAAATGAATTCATGGGATTTATAAGACATGGCCTCCATTAGATTTCCACCCTGAATTCTCTTGCCCTGCTAGCTTTCTTAGAGTTTGTAGAAGGTCAGGCCCAGGAATATTTGCTTCTATTGATTGGAATCAAATAACCAGCAGGTGGTAAAGTTGAGTAAAGTTCACAAGATTGCAGAGCAGACACAACAAGACAGCAACACAAGGTGAAATGGATTTGCAGAACAACATGAGCCTGTGTGATTTCCCATGCCCTTTCTAGCTTTCTGTGTGTGAGCATTCTATTCATTGGCAATTAGTGGAATTTAGCATGAACTGTTGAAGATCTATTGAAGCTGAAGTTTTGTGAGAATAACAAAAGTTTTGTATTGAATTTCTTGGCTTGATTGTATAGTAGCTACAAAGTTTTCTATCAAAAGTTATTTGCATTTTTTGTAGGAAAATCATCCTGAACCTGCTCTCTCTCAGGCTCTCTTTGTTCTTTACCACTTCTAACACTTCTGCCACAGAATAGTCCACTTAAGACATTTTCTGAGGATTAAAACTACTTCAAGGGCATCTTAACATTTACCATTTATGATGAGAACTCTTCATTTTCAGTCTAAAAAAATTACAGCTAAAAATAACTAAACATGCAAGACTATAAAAAAAGAATTGATGTGTCTTGACAGTTTAATCTTGCAGGAAGAAATATTTTATTCACTGTGGATCCAGTCTTCTCCTATCAATTGTAAATAAGGTGATCTATTTATGATTCTCCTAGATAATTACATTGTATTTCTTAATAGTATTAGAGATAATCTTGTTTCTCTTACCTTTGTTTATCTGTAAACCCTTTAATTTACCAGCAGTAGGGGGGTTAACTATTTGTATTTTATGGATGACCAAACACTAATTACAATGCATTATTTTTATTTTTATTTTATGTGTATGAGTAGTTTGGTTGCATGTAGGTGTTTGTGCCACATGTATACTTGGTGTCCCTGGAGGCCAGAAAAGGGAATTGGAACTCCTGAAACTAGAGTTAAGGACAGGTATGAGCTACATTGTGAGTGTTGAAAGTCAAACCTGGGTCCACTGGAAGAGCAGTCAGTGTTCCTAACCACTGAGCCACCTGTGCAGCCTCACAGTGCCTATTTTGTAAATCATACATTTAAAATTTTTCTGAAAATAAGCATTTCTTTTCTATTGTTTTGCTTGAGAAAGTCTCATTATTTAATCCTAGCTGATGACAAATTCCTGTTTTTCTTGCCTCCTTTTCCCAAGTGCCGAGAGTACAGACTGAATTGTGGCAGGTGCCACCATACACCACAAGAACTTCTTGAAGGATAATTCTGCTCTCAAAGGCAGAAGAATAGAAAGATAGCTGAGTCAGTCAGCATGCTGAGTGGATAGGCATGTTTGCCACACAAGCCTGAGAATTTGAGTTCTGTCCCGGGATCTCACTGTCAAAAGATAACCAACTATATGGTGTGGGAACACACACACACATTAATAATAAAAATTTTATAATTTTAAGAGTAGACAGGAGTTCATAAATAAGACAGTTTATTGAATTTATCATAGGTGATTTCATCTAGTGTGCTGAAGATATTCTCCAATATCACTGAACTAGAAATGCTTTAGACATTTAGGATGCTTTGACAAGGACAAGTTTTGTTATTGATTATTTTAGAGATAAGTCCAGAAAGACCACTCTGATATAAATTGCATTAGAAGTGGAATCCTGTGCCCAAAATTTAACTTTTAAAATGGTACAATTTGTTGAGAGTGTGAGGATTATACTTGATAAAAATGAACACTCTCTACTAAGATACTAAGTGAAAACTTGATTAGATCCTTTTTACCTTCCTAGGCAGTAGTACCTAAAATAGCTACACTCACTATCACAGAACACAAAGCTTAGGCTCTTCCATATGCATGAAATAAATTTGGGAAGTGTGTCAAGTTACAGTGACTTAAAAAACTGAGTTCTGTAAAAGCACTGGGCTTGGAGTTATAGCTCTGCTGTTATGAGATAAACAGAATCTCTTGACCAATTATCCTCTACGCTCTCAAATGAAGCACTGGACTTAATGAGCTATGACACTCAAATTCCTTTTCTGGAATCAGTAGTTTTGTGCAATTTACTTCCGTTTATCACTTTGTTTGTAAAATGGATCACCAAGCAATATTTGCAATGAAATAAAGATAAATAATAATTTTAATTTAAAAAAAAACTCAAGTTGCAATTCTCCTTTTTATTCACTTATGTTGCTATTAGGTATGAGACAAAGAGCAAGCAATAGTGAGACTGGGCAGGAGGAGCAAAGAGACACATGGTGAGGAAAAAGCTCTTAAAGGTTGGGTTTTGGTACACCAGGGAAATTGATTATGTGTGTAAATACAGATGCCATGCGAGATCCTACATTGTAGGACAGAATTGACTCCCACAATGTGTCCTCCACACATATGCTAAAAGCAAACACATGCATACACATAGAGAGAGGAAGGGGTGGGAAGGGGAAGGGGGAGGTAGAGAGAACTATAAAAACATTAAAAATAAATTATTTTCATATTTACTCTTTAAAATTATCTCCAAAGAGACCAGCAAGATGGGTTAATGAGCAAAGCAACTTCCACTAAACTTGATGCTCTGACTTCAATCCTAAGACCTACATAGTAGAAGGAGATTCCAAACTCCCATAAGTTATCCTCTGATCAGTACATATACACCATGACTTGTAAGCTTCCATGAACACCCACCCCACACACACACAAACACACACATGAACACAAACACACACACACACATACATGATAATAAAGAGAAAATGATGATAAATATTTTTTAAAAATTTATCTCCAAGGTTATAGCATATAATGATGCTTAAAGGAAAAGTCTACACAAAATAAATTTTTGTAGCTGGATACAACTGTAAAGTCTTACAAAAATTCTTAGATATAAACTATTACTCATTTGTAAGAAAGTGTTTTCATAGACCATGACTATGATATAACGAATTTTTGTGTACTGTCCTAATTGTGTGTGTGTGTGTGTGTGTGTGTGTGTGTGTGTGTGTGTGTCTGATGTTTGTGTCAGTTTCTCATTGCTGTGACATAAGGAAAAATATATAAGGAAAATATCAATTTTAGCTCAGAGTTTCAGAGAATTGAATCCATAGTTGGCTGGTTCTGTTACTTTTATTACTGTTGTGGCAGTTTGAATAAATGATGATCTCCATGAGGGTATATATTTGAATGTTCGGTTCCTAATTGGTGGACTGTTTAGGAAAGATTAGGCTGTATCACCTACTTGGAGAAGTTGTGTCACTAGTGAGATGGTGTTGAGTTGTCAAAAGCCCACACCAGGCCCAGGCTCCTCACTTCCTCCCACCTGAGAATCTGCTAGATGTTTTAAACTACTGCTTCACTGCCATGCCTGCTGCTATGCTCCCCACTATGAAAATCATGGCCCTGCCCCTAAAATGGTGTGCAAGCCCTCAATCAAGTGCTTTGGTATAATCTGCCTTGTTTGTGTGTCTCAGAACAGCAGTAGAATGGTGATTAAGATGATGGTAGAGGGTCTGATGGAGGTGGAGGAGGGTCTGATGAAGGAAAGCTGCTCATTGCCTAACACCTATGCCACAGATAGGTCAGGAAAGTGAAAAGATGTATCTACCCTAAAAGGGTCATCTCCAGTGACCCCCCTCCCACCAGGCTTATCTCTAGTTTTCACCACTTCTTACTAGTGCTACTAAATCAATAATTAATCAATAGACTATGCTCTGATAGAGTCAGACTCTTATGAACCAATAACTTCCGAAATGCCAAAGCCTATATCATGGCCACTAAATTTTTATTCACTGCATGGACTTTTGAAGGAGACTTCATATCTAAAGCATAACAATGTCATAATAATAACTAGATGCATAAGAGATAAATGATAGGTAGATGATAGGTAGATGATAGATAGATGATAGATAGATAGATAGATAGATAGATAGATAGATAGATTATTGATAGATAAATGAGATAGATAGATAGATAGATGATACATAGATAGACACATAACTTCACTGGGTAATTGTCTGTGTCTGTGTCTGTTATGTATTCTTACTGTAGAACTGCCACTTGAACATATTTTGCAATCAGTCTTATAGACTTTAGGAATTCCATTAATCCCCTAAGGACATGGAGTGATAGATAGCATTTTTAAAAATTTTATTATGTATATAGGACCACATAGAAGGGTTGTGCATGTGTCTGGAGAGGCCAGAAGAAGACAGCAAATACCCTGGAGTTGGAGTTAAAGGTAGTTCTGAGCTGCTCAACCTGGGTGCTAGGAACTGAACACTGGTTCTTTGGAAAATCATATGTGTTCTTAACTGCCAAGCCATCTCTACAGCCCCATGGTTGACATTCTTATAACACTGCTCAACAAAAACGCACTAGCTGTTTCTAGCACTAGCTGTTTCATTACAGTTAAAATTAAAGATTAAAGAAGCATATTTAGGTGCTGGAGAGATGGCTCAGCAGTTAAGAGCACTGGCTGCTCTTCCAGAGGTCCAGAGTTTGATTCTTAACAACCACATGCTGGCTCACAACCATATATAATGAGATCTGATGCCCATTCTGGCATATACATGCAGATAGAGTACTCATATACATAAAAATAAAAAAATAATTGTATAAAAAGAATGCAAGAAGAAGAAGAAGAAGGAGAAGGAGAAGGAGAAGGAGAAGGAGAAGGAGAAGGAGAAGGAGGAGAAGGAGAAGGAGAAGGAGAAGGAGAAGGAGAAGGAGAAGAAGAAGAAGAAGAAGAAGAAGAAGAAGAAGAAGAAGAAGAAGAAGAAGAAGAAGAAGAAGAAGAAGAAGAAGAAGAAGAAGAGGGAGAAAGAAGAAGGAGAAGGAGAAGGAGAAGGAGAAGGAAGGAGAAGGAGAAGGAGAAGGAGAAGGAGAAGGAGAAGGAGAAGGAGAAGGAGAAGGAGAAGGAGAAGGAGAAGGAGAAGGAGAAGGAGAAGGAGAAGGAGAAGAGAAGGAGAAGGAGAAGGAGAAGGAGAAGGAGCAGGAGCAGGAGCAGGAGCAGGAGCAGGAGCAGGAGCAGGAGCAGGAGCAGGAGCAGGAGCAGGAGCAGGAGCAGGAGCAGGAGCAGGAGCAGGAGCAGGAGCAGGAGCAGGAGCAGGAGCAGGAGCAGGAGCAGGAGCAGGAGCAGGAGCAGGAGCAGGAGCAGGAGCAGGAGCAGGAGGAGGAGGAGGAGGAGCAGGAGCAGGAGCAGGAGGAGGAGGAGGAGCAGGAGCAAGAGGAGGAGGAGGAGAAGCTTATTCAAAGGTAGTCAAATGTTGATTTTTTTTTTGCACCAGCTAATTTGCTACTGCACACAGATGACTAAGCACATCAGTTACACATCACTTTGACTCACAAAAAATGAGCATGTGTTGGTCCTACCACTAAGAAGTATGAAAGACATTTAGTATCTTTCCTCCCTGAACATGTCTAAATACTTTACAATATAAAAGAGATACAATCCTATAATGTCAGAATATTCTGTGGCTTCTCAAAAACAGTTGGGGGATTAGGCACAACATATGGTTACTGTTTCCTCATTAAATTGGTCACTAGTGTGAGAGAAAGCTAGGAGCTGCCATGCTTAGTAAGTAGACACAAAGCCAAACCAAACCAACACTGGAGTGTTAATTGTGATCCACACACATGTTCACTCCCTGAAGTAGCAGAACTCCCTCTCCTCATAATATATTTAAAACAATATATAAGATATTCAAGTAAGCTGTCTTTTATTGTTGATTTTTTCAATTTGTGAAATTCTGATTTTTTTTTTATTTTAGTAAAGTGCCAGGCATTAATCTCTTATTGAATGCCAGACTTCAGTTCAATTTCATGTTAAAAATATTTATATTAAAATTAAGTCAGATTAAGAGGTAAGTCTGAGTGTATAGTATATATGGCATACGGTATACAGTATATAGTGTATATTATAAATTGTATGTAGTCTGGCCCTTGTGTTAAGTGTTCTAAATTGATCATATTTTAATTTGGGGAAATATTTACAAGGTCACAGCTCTTGGGCAATCTTAAAAGCCTGAAGTGGCTTTGACTGATTCTAAACGCTCACAACAGTTGTTACTTAAAAACAGGTCTTAAGGTTTATTTTTTAACTGACTTTGCATCAGCCTATATAAAATTATGACCTAGTTATTGCATAAACATTTTATCTGCCAAAACTGATCTGGAACCTGTGCCCAGTAAACGAGCTGCTGAGTAACCAGCCAGGCGTCTCTATAAGGTAGCGATATCCGCAGCAGATAGGACTGGGATCCTGGAAACTGCATCCTGGTAACAACTCCTTCTTATTTTGGTAAAATAATTTTTTAAAACCTGCGTTAAATATTTGTTTTTCTTTTCTATATTCTTGATATTGTGGCATATTTTTGATTCGCTGAAAGTAGACAGACTACATTTCCAAGCTCAATCAGATTTCAAGAATAGAAAATGGCTCACACAGAAATATGTTATCATTGGCAACACAAACAATTCAGAGCTCATAACCATCAATCAAATCCTTTAGCTTTCAAATACCAAACAACCATTCTGCTTCTGCACCTTGTTACCTAAGCCAACACTCACCTTCCTTAAGTCACCCAGTATTGACCCAAGCCAACATTCCTTCTCCCTAAGTCAGCTCAGTATTACTCCCAGGCAATATCATATTCCCAAGGATATTTCCTTGCTGTGATAAGAACATTCGGACCAAGAGTCACTTGGGGAAGAGAATGTTTATTTGGATCACATTTTACAATTTATTACTGAGAAAAATCTAAAGCAGGGGTCTCAAAACAAAAACCAAACCATAGAGTACAGGGGGGCATTCCTCACCAGCTTGCTTCAGGGCTCAGCTTCATAAATCATGCTCATACAACCCAGGGCTACCTATCTAGGGGTGGCTCTGTCTACAATGTGCTGAGCCCTCCTTCATCAGTAATCAATCAAGAAAATTTCCCCATAGACATGCCCACAGGCCAATCTGACGGAGGTAATCCCTCAGTCAAAGTTATCTCTCTTCTCAGGTGTCTAGGTATTATGTCCAGTTGATAAAAGTTAAGCAACGCATCAAGCCTTGCCATGCCAATGTTCCCCAAGGCAATAGTCCCCTTCCCTGGGTCGCAGCAAACTAGATCATTCCTATAGTTCACAGCCTGCATGTGTTTTTCATACTTAGGATTTCCAGTCTTATGTCTATTCAGCTCCCTCACAGATCCCTACTCATGAAAATCGTAGTAAGCCTCTGAGCCATGCTTCCTGTCACCTCTCTCTACCTCTTGGTCAATTCTGGCTTCCACACATGACCTCACATGGCCTGATATGGCCCTGCTATTTTTAACCATAAATGACAAAAGTATCATTTTTCAGTCAATCATCCCTTCATCTATTGTCTCTCTGTATCTGCATAGAAACTAAATTCCAGGTATACTTCATGATAGAGCAACATTCAGTCAACCTGAGAGACAAAGACAGAGAGATCATGACAAGCCAATTTATGCAGTAGAGAAGATGCCCACTTTTCTATCAACAGTTAATCAGTCCAAGTCTGCTGAGAGTCAAGGGAGCCAAAATCCCAGGCTGCCTATAAGAGGAGATAAAGATGCTGCCACTCGAACTGTGAAACAGAGGAGAAAGAGAAGGTCTTTGATACTCTGCCTTTTGTTTTGGTAAGCTCCTGTACAGACACTCAGACTGACAGAAGTCCCTAGGCACAGAGCCAAAGGACCGACCTCACAGAGTCTCCAGATACAAATGGTCTCCTCACTCAGAAACATCTTCACAGCACACCCCAAATCAACCATTCAACCCGAGCATGCCGTGGCCCAGTCAAAGTGACAGATTAACTAACCATCAACAGAAAGGAAAGGGGTTTTGGATTTTACTGTGGCAACAGGGAACACCTGAAAAGAGGCAGGCCAGAGACCACAGCAAGGTTAAATCTTTCCTAAACAAAGAGCCAGTTGTACAGGTTTGCCACAATATCACCAATTGCTACACATATTTTGGAATTTCAACTAGTGACATTTAGAGGTAAATAGTAGTAACTGTATATTTAGTAATAATTAGAATGTGCAAATTAAAGCATTTGCAATGGAAGGTATTTATATGCAATTTTAAGACCCAATGCCACTACACAATAGATGACTCAGAAACGTATCTTTGTATCAAAGTAAATTCACTAAAGAAGCAAAAGGTCTTTTTGAGATTTGAGGAAGGGCTTTTTACCTTAGAGCACAGGACCATGATTCTAATGGGGGTGACAGTGGCAAGGGGTGGGGGAAAAAGTACCAAAACCAGGTTAAATTGAACTGTAACTACAAAACACAGTTTTTCCACCACAGAGATTTAGCTACTTAATTATCTCTCAGTTGTAATCAATTGTTTAAGGCTTGAACAAAACAGCTATGTAATCTAAATGAAGCCAACTGGCAGATGGAGTCATGATATCAGTTCCTGCCAAACATGCCAGAGGTATTTTGTCAATCCAGGGTATTATAAGAAAGAATAATGTTCCTTATTACTAAGAACTTTTCAGTCCTAGTGAATAGATATCACTTCTTTCCCATTTTAATTTGTCAAATCAAAGAAGAACAACAATGAAGACCATCTAAGAAGAAATCAGATTAATTGATTAGGTGTATTGGCAGTTTGATTCACTGGCCACTCATTTGTATATTGATTTGTACATTCACTAGTAAACATTTACAGAACAAGTTCTATGCTAACCACACTGCTGAGTTCAAGGGAAAATTTATATACAGGCTAAGCATATTCTTTTAAATTCAGAATCTACTGAAGCAAAAAGACATGAGAAAAGCAAAGTCATAAGAATAAGCTAGAATTATAAAAAAGTACAATAAGAAAAACCCTATGAAGAAGAGTAATCTGAAGAGTGGGTAGGCGTAGCCTTTACCAGAGTGGAAAGCTGGTCCGAGAAGTGATTTAATGTCATCTTCAAAAGAACTTTCATATTTAATAAGTATATGCTTCTTTGGAAGTTTTATTGAGGAAATCCATTCAATACAACTGTTCTTCCTTCTTCCTGAAAGTTCTTCATTTTAGATTTTGCTAGAGTATTTTTAATATTTTACTCAACACCTAAGAGTTTGAAAGATTTGCATTTATCATTTTATAGGGCAAGGAGATGTCATGAATTATTCACTCCCTGTGTGCATGTATATTATTAAGGAATTCTAGTACTACTATCAGGAATAAATGTTGGAGGGATTATTTTTCTATCCTAATAAAGGTCTCCACTTTGGTATTACATGACATATTATACATGATGTATCTGGATAATAAGATACATTAGTCTTTCTATGGTGTGTTGACTTTGTATTTTTGTATATGTAACCAATAATCTTAGAAACAACAATAATAAAATTTCCCATAATTTAATACACATTTACATGATTACATACTTTTCCTCAGAAGAGTTCACACAGCATGAAACATACTGTCTTTAGTACAGGATGAACATTATGGAAATATGGTTGATTACCATAGCTTAAGGATCTTGTCTTTTACACCAATAAACTAGTAGTAATTAAAGTCCCTGTGTGTATATTCACATGCATATATGCAAATGTTTAATGAAAATGGTCATGTAATTATGCGGCAGAATGGCCAGCATGTATTTAACTGCTTCCATCTTATTTCACATACGCCTATTAACTATTTCCAACATTTTTTTGAAATTTTTATTGAGAATACTTTTTTCATACAATATTCTGATGTTGTCCCTCCCCAACTCCTCCCAGTTCCCCCCACCTTCCCATCATCCAGCTGCTTCAGCTGCTTGCCTCCCCCTCTCTCTGTGTCTCTTTTTCTCTTTTCTCTCTCTCTCTCTCTCTCTCTCTCTCTCTCTCTCTCTCTCTCTCTGGCTCTCTTTGTGTGTGTGTGTGTGTGTGTGTGTGTGTGTGTGTGTGTGTGTGTGTGTAGCAAACAGGCAAACAAACAAAAAAAAAAACAAACCAGAATAAAAAGAAATAATGAAGAGAAAGTATTTTTGTCTTCTCACAGAAGCCTTCAAAGGCTGCAGTATAATATCCAATATCAAATGGGAGAACTGAATTCCTGGTTTTGAAGACAAGGCTTGCATTATCTCGTTAAACACATTTTGAGATGTTTAGATCAGGATTCAATATTCAATTTTATCAAGTTTGTTTGGTATTAATAAACTAATTTAGGTTTCTTTTAACTTGCAGATAAATTGAGTTGTGTGTTTTTGACTTGTGTTTCTTGCTCATTGCATACACTCCTTTAATAAGTACTGAGCTCTCAGTCACATTATATTATTGGTAAATATTATTAGACTTTTGAGAGGAATTGGTCTTTGGCCTGCTCTTTGTCCTTTCTGAGGCCTTGGTTTTAACAAACTGCCCTTGTGTCAGCCATTCTTATCTACAGCCGAGCTCATAGATGGGCAGACAGAGCACAGAACAGACTGCGCACCCTCATTTCTTAGCCTCTTGGGAAGGCATTCCACCATCCAGATGACAGAAGCCTCCTTCAAATTTGGCAGTTTCTTTTGTGTGTGTGTCTTTATAACACTGGCAGTTCTGAAGCATAGAGGCAATTACGTGAAGGAGTGTTCTCCTTGAATGGTTGAATGTGTGCTTCCGATTTTTCTTCACAACCAGACTTGGACATCTTGGGCCAATAATGCACGTCGATATCTGTTCTTCTCACTCCATCTCATCAGAGACTCCCAGTTCCCATCAGCCCCTGGTGAGGATATCAGTTTTCTGGTGACTGTAATTTGTTTTCTTCATAGCATGGTTACTCTTTTAACGAGTAAGTAATTTATAGGAAGCTGCTTGGGGACTATATAAATACATGCTCCTCATTAAAAATTTTGTCCCTAGAATCTACAAATTATTATTGACTAAATTATCTTTTAATGACTGTGGCTATAAGGTGGTGCTGGTTTAGACTCTATCATTCTCTCTGTATTTTACTGTCACCTTCATACATTAAAAAGTTATCGAACAAAGTAAAACATTTCATTTCAACAGGTTATCAATCTGCTTATTCTCCAGTGTCCTCATGCCCAAAATGGCTTACAATCATTTATCTTAAACTTTCACTGAAACTGAATCAAAATAACATACACAAGAAAATCAACATAAAGCTACTACAAAGTAGCATGCAACAAATATCAATCCCAGATTTAAAAATTTAAATCTTCCCAAAAAGTTTTTTTTTGTCTAAGTTATTTGCTCTAAAAGTCCCCACCTAATTTTGTGTATAATAAACATTTAGGTGAACAACATCTAATATCATTATTTCCATGTTGAAAAAATTAATAGGACTGTTTACAGAAACAAAGGTAACTTTACCTGAGACTGATTTGTGGCCTTTTCTGATGACCAGGTGCCTCCCACTGTACTGCAGCTATCATTGGAAAAGTCAGCATAAAGTCCAGTCGCATCTTAGTAATAGAGTTTGTTGTGTTTTATTTCTGGAAGTTCTTTGATTCTGCTTCCCTTTCTACAGCAGGATGTAATCCTGCCATTCCTGGTATGTATTATTTCTATTCTTTTGCTCAATATTTTCCATTATTTATTTTTCCAAGTATAAAACTCAATTTGTACTAACCCCTGGGTCACAGTTATCAGAAACAACAAGATTGCCATAAGTCGATGCAGGAGATTGGACTCACATACCATATTAATCAGGAGGAAAAAAGCATTGCACTCAGGGGCTGTAAGGGCACAGACTTTAAAGATTCCACAACTATCACCCATAGCAAAAACTCTGGGAACCCCTTTTACGTCCTCTCTGATTTTACGAATAGCAATCATGTTAAGCCTAAAGGGAAAAAAATATCCTTCTCTGTCCCATGTGTCCTTATTCTAAAAGTCTCATTTTTTAGGTAAATAATCTAGCATCCTCTCTTTCTGGTAATGGGATATTTTGTGCCTAAGACATCTTTTTAGCAAATCTTTTCATACTGTCCCATTAAAAGAAGTACAGAATGGCTATTTCCCACACAAATACTCTAAAGTATTACCTGCAGGGATAAACTCAGATTATCAGACTAATTCCACTGTAGACTAACAAAGCTTATTTCCTCTCCCCAATTACCAGTCCACCCTCCCTTAAATCCAAATGAAATTATTTGCCCATTTTTTTGCCTACTGAGATCTCCTTGTATTCAATGGCATCCCTCCCATAAAATTCATTAATGGGCAACATGTTGTAGAATCCAAGGTAGTCCTGCACAAATAGAACCATGGTTGCCTTGCCCTGCTGAGTCTATCATAAAACCCTTTGTAATCACCCCCACTAAGTTCTCCCTTGAAAAGTGTCTCTTTTAAAAGTCAAAACACTTGAACTGGCACTGGCTCCAATCCCCAGAAAAAGACATCTGCACAGAGAAAGTGTTGCTGCTCTTCTTGCTATGACAGTGACATGGCTTCTCGGGCCAGAGCATAATTTTCATCTTTCATTCTCACCTGAATGCTGCTGTGGGAGGCTCTACGAAACTTGGGGAAGAAAGGGTTTATTTTATCTTACAACTTACAGTCCATCATGAAGGGAAGTCAGGGCAGGAGCTCAAGCAGAGAAAGAACCTACAGGCAAGAACCACAGCAAAAGCCATGGAGAAGTGCTATTTACTGGCTTGCTCCCCATGGCTGGCTCAGCTTGCTCTCTTATATAACTCAGGGCAACCTGACCATGCATTGCATCAACCTCCATGGGGTGAGCCTACTCACGTCAATCATTAATCAAAGAAGTGCACCTCACAAGCTTGACCAGTCTTGGGATTGAGGGGCTGTTTTTTTTTTCCTCAACTAAAGTTCTCTCTTCCTAAACAACTCTAGCTTTTGTCGGATTGGGGAATAAAATCACTAACCAACAGAGAGGTTTCTTCTCTCCCAGGAACTGACAAGATCTGGACTTGTGATCTTTGCACCATTTCTTTTACATCCTTATCACTGTCAACCACAAATCAGGTGTGGTGGTTGGGGGGACCAAGCTGATGGCACAAATATGTATCTGAACGTGATTATCATTTCAAGCCCTTCCCACAAGTGCAAATTGAGAAAAGCGCTTAGAATGTGGGTCAGAGGTAGAGCCCTTGGCTAGTTTATAAAAGATTTGATTGCCAGATGATGTTGTTAGAGGGAAATTGAAAGACAGAAGTAGAGAAAAGATAATTAGGCCAGTAGGAGTACACCTGTGAAGGAGTTATTGGCACTTTCTTTGCTTCCTGGCCACCTAACGAGGTCTCATCTGCCATGATATTCTGTGCCATGATAGACATAAAGCAATGGGGTTAAGTGTTCTCGTCATCAGCAAAGCTCTGAGACACTCAGCCAAATTAATTCTTTCCTCTCCTTAACTTGATTATCTCAGGCATTTTGTTATAGCAACAGAAAGATGGTTCAAAGAGAATTAGTTCACTTACATATGTGTCCATGTGGTACTTCTTAAATGGTGGTAAGAAACCCTTAAGCAAGAGCAGTTAAAGAAACAGTTATCTATATCACAATTAAATTGATTAAAAGATTAAATTGATTAAAATACATTTCTGCATTCAGGTTTGTTTGAATGTCTACATTACTACAGTAAAAGCGCAGGTCAGCCAGGTCGACCTGTTAAGAACTGCCTGAGCCTTTTGCCCTCAGGAAGCTCACTTCAACCTTACTTTAACACAAAACAAGCCAGAAACCCATCTTCCAGGTGGGGTAAGCTCTAGTTGTATCCTTTTGAGAGTTAAGAGCTTCCACAAAGTCCATGGGCGGTAAATAAATATTTGCTAAAAATAAAGCCTGGCATCTGGAATTCATTACAAGACATTTGTCATAATAAAAATTTTTAAGGCCATTCCTGGGATGGATATTCTGACTTTCCCCTGGTGAGAAAGGCAGAAAGGCAGCTCTGTGGCTCTAATCTATGGATTAGCCTGAATCCTATATCATCTTTAATGCTGGACACACACTTTGATAGCAACAAAGCTTACCCAGAAAACACACACACACACACACACACACACACACACACACACGCAAGGGCATTGTGATTCTCAGGACTCAAATCCACATCTACATCTCTGGAATCATCTACATAAACTGCAAAGCACTGTATAAACACAAGCCAGCATTCTTATTGCCTTTGTGATCATTATCCTCATCATTATTCATAACAATCTGTCATTTTGCCTCCAGTCTCTCCCTACGAATCACCATTTCCCCCCCAGCAACCCAATCTCTGTCCTTGTGGACTTCGAATGCCTTGTACCTGGATATCATGATCCATCTGTAAACATATTTTCCAGGTCTATGAACTGTTTGCCCCCAATCCCTCATGAAAAGTACCATTAGAGTTAGCTTGCTTTACAAAAGGAAAAAAAAAAAACCCACTCGTTAGGTTTCAAACATTCTAATTCAATTCAGTATTTGCTTAATGAAAGCATAGCATATGTAAATATTAACAGGGGAAGCAGAGATGAATAAAACAGAAGAAAAATATCAATAATAAGGTGTGGGCTACAGAGTAAGCTCCAGGCCAGAGTGAAACACTGCTGTAAAAGTGAAACAGATAGATAGATAGATAGATAGATAGATAGATAGATAGATAGATAGATCTTAAGAACATGACTATACAAATTGTTATAGTAGAAGACATAACTGATAGATCAAAGAAAAATTAAAATATTATGCTATGTTAATCAATTTTCCATCACTATATCAAAATACCTGGCATAATCAACCTAAAGAAGAGAGGAAAGGTTTGCTTTAGCTCACAATTTTTGAAGTCCATAACTTGTTGCTTTGGGGCCTGAAGAGAGGCAAAATATCAGTAACAGGATAAGATACTCACCTCACGACATCTAAAACACACACACAAACAGGAAGAATCAGCAAATTCAAATATGTCATTCAAATCTACATACACCTAATGACTTAACCCCACCATCTCCCTAGGCTGCATCTTTAAAGGCACCACTACTTTGCAACAGTGCAGGAATGTATCATGCCTTTAGCTCATGGCCTTTTGGGAACATTCATCCAAAGCAAAGCAAGTACTCAAGAATTTCCAAGATAGTAGAGTTTAATTTGTATTAGATTTGGAAATGTGTGGTGCAGGGGTGGGGATCCAGAGACAGCACTGAAGGAAAAAAGCTAAGCTGTGAAAGAAAGAAGAGGCATGGAGAGGTAGAGCAAAGCAGTTTCACTGCTGGTTTGGGTGACTAGTAACAAGGTTGAGGATGCTAACTTTCCTTGCAGTTTATTCTCCTTATGCTCCACTTAATACACTGCTATGAGTCACCTCTGAAGACCACTGAGATCAATCATCCCCTTGCTCCACCTCCACTGGCTGCTATTTGCCTGGAAGCAAAGCCAACCAACCATTCGCTTTATTTTGTGCTACAAGTCTTGATTGGAATCCATTCTTTCCTCACTGGACTTTTCCCACTTTGGCTCGAATCAAACCTACTTTTCATGAGAGGTATAACAAGAAATGCAGATACAGAGCGATTCTTTATTTGAATTAGACTTACAGTTATAAAATGAAGAAAGCCCACATAAAAAGGGTTGACATTGGGCACAGAAGAGATAAGAATTCCTGTCTTAGCTCCTCTGAAGTAGAAGCTGACTGCTAAGTAAGGGATGAACACTGTTTACCTACTCCTCAAAAAGCCCAGTATCTCCTCACCAAAGTAGCCAAAGGATTTTATTTGGCTGTCATCTGCTGACTTATCTTGGCTCCCTGTGTCAGCCCTCAGACAGCATCAGCTTCAGGACCCTGCCTTCTTCCCTAACAGTAACACTTAAAACCAAAATAAGTACTAGATTTTCAGAAGTCAACTTATTCTCCTTTATTCTAGGGATTAATCTAATCTACTCCTGCATGTTGAATTTGCGAGGACACGGGTCCCCAGACCTTCAGAGGTAGCACCACTGACTGTGATTGAAATATAGTTCAGGCTTTGGAACTCAGCATGTAAGCAGCACCACCTGCCAAAACAAGAACAAAGAGCTAATCATCAAAGTTCATAGTTCCGATAAAGTCTCTAAATATCCCTAAACATGGCTGTGTGTGTGTGTGTGCGTGTGCGTGTGCGTGTGTGTGTATATTCATACATATTTGTCATTTCTATGCATTTTTAAAGTTTTTCATATTTTTGTGTCAGTGTTACTCTTCTTACTATTGTCCATATTTAAAAAGAAATGCCAACTTACAACCTGTGGCTTCTGCCTGGGCAGATCACTAGTCTTTCTGCTCCTCTGAAGACACCACAATCCGAAGGCCTTCCAGGAGTTCCTCTACACCCAGGGCAACTGACCCAACAGGCTGAAAGCCTCCCTGGAGTTCTGCTGCACACAGGACAACAGAGCCCACAGGCTGAAGGCCTTCTAGAAGAACAACTACATACAGGGCAACAGCTTACCTGCTTCTCTAAAGACACCACAGTCTGAAGGTCTCACAGGAGGTCTACTGCAGACAGGGACACAGGTCTCCCAGAAGACTTGCAGCAACCAAGGGGCACGGAAGGCAGGCTCCAGACAGAGATACTCAGACCAGCTAACACCAGGGATAACCAGATGGCAAGAGTCAAGCACAAGACCATAAGCAACAAAAGCCATTATACTTTGGCATCATCAGAATGCAGTTTTCCACCACAGCAAGCCCTGAAAATCAGGAAGCTGACCTAAAATCCTATCTCATGAAGATAACAGAGTCCTTTAAGGAGGATATAAATAACTCACTGAAAAGAAATACAGGGTAAATATAGGAATATAGGTAAACAGATAGAAGCCCTTAAAGAAGAAACAAATAAGTCCCTTAAAGAAATACAGGAAAATACAATGAAACAGGTAATAAAATTCAATGAAGTGATCAAGACCTAAAAGTGGAAGCAGAAACAATAAAGAAAGCACAAATGGAAGCAACCCTTAAAACCTAGGGTTTCAATGGGAAACCTAGGAAAGAGGTCAAGAATTACAGATGTAAGCATCACCAGCAGAATACAAGAGACAGAAGAGAGAATCTTGGGTGTAAAAGACACCTTGGAAGATATTGAAACAACTGCCAAAGAAAATCTAAAACATAAAAATACTTCTAACTTAAACCATCCAGGAAATCCAGGACACAATGAAAAGACCAAATCTAAGAATAATGGGAATAGAGGAGAGTGAAGATTCCCAGCTCAAAGGACCCGAAAATATCTTCAAGAACATTAAGGAAAATGTCTCCAACCTAAAGAAAGAGATAGCCATAAATGTACAAGAATCCTATAGAACACCAAATAGCTTGGAACAGAAAAGAAAATCCTCTCACGACATAATAATCAAAACACTAAATTCACAGAACAAAGAAAGAATATTAAAAGCTGCAAGAGAAAAAGGCCAAGTAACATATAAAGGCAGACCTATCAGAATTACACCAAACTTCTAAACAGGCACAATAAAAGCGGGAGATCCTGGACAGACAGGTCATGCAGATCCCAAGAGAACACAAATGCAAGCCAAGGCTACTATACCCAGCAAAATCAACCTAGATGGAGAAAGCAAAATATTACACACAAAACCAAAGTCAAACAGTATCTAACTACCAGTCTAGCCCTACAGAGGATTCTAGCATGAAAACTCCAACACAAGAAGGGTACCAACACCAAAGAAAAAAAACAAGGTATCTCACAACAAAGCCAAAAGGAGAGAATTAGATGCATATAATGCCACTTACAACAACAAGCTTAACAGGAACTAAAAATCATCTGTCTTTAATATCTCTCAATATAAATGGACTCAATTTCTCAATAAAAAGGCATAAACTAACAGACTAGATATGCAAACAGGATCCAGCATTTTGCTGCATACAGGAATTGGACTTCAGTGACAAAGACAGACACTATCTCAAAGTAAAAGGCTGGAAAAAAAAAGTCTTCCAAGCAAATGGTCCCAAGAAACAAGCTGGAGTTGCCGTCCTAATATCCAATAAAATAGACTTTCAACTAGAAGTTATCAAGTGAGATGGGGAAGGAAACTTCATATTCATCAAAGGAAAAATCCACCAAGAGAAAGCCTCAGTTCTGAACATCTATGCCCCAAATGGAAGGGCACCCACATTTATAAACAGACAAACAAACAAACAAACAAACAAACTTTACTAAAGCTCAAAACACACATTGAACCCCACAGAATAATTTTGGGAAACTTCAACACCTTATTCTCATTAATGGACAGATCATGGAAACAGAAATTAAACAGAGACACAGTAAAACTAATAGAGGTTATGAACCAAATGGATTCAACAGATATCTACAGAACATATCACCCTAAAACAAAAGAACATGCTCTGGCCCATGCCCCACATTTGGCACCAGATAACCCGGCCCGTGAGGGTCAGTCAACAGGGTGTGCAAGAAAGAGAGGGGGGATGGAGGGGCAAGAGACTCGAAGAATGGAGGGAGACAAGACAGTCTGATCAAGTCCTGTTTATTGAAAGGAAATCCTGGGTATATATAAGGAGAAGCAGGGGAATGCAACTGAAGACACTTTACCATGTGTGCCTTACAACTGTGGGCTCTAAAGAACAAAACAAGATATGTGAGAAAAACAAGGTGTTTATCAGAGTGTTCTCAGCTGTTGTGGGCTGTTGAAAAACAAGTCTCTTGTCAGGGTATATGGTCTGAGATGGCTGTAAAGATGATAGCCACTTTCTGCTAGGACTTGGCTCCTAACATGAAATATACCTTCTTCTCAGCACCTCATGGTACCTTCTTCAAAACTGACACAAAATTGGACACAAAACAGGCCTCAACCAATACAAGAAAATTGAAATAATCCCATGTATTTTACCAGATCACCATGGCCAAAGTCTGGTCTTCAGTAACAACAAAAACAACAGAAAACCCACAAACCCATGGAAACTGAACAACTCTCTACTCAATGATAACTTGGTCAGGGAAGAAATAAAGAAAGAAATTAAAGAATTCCAGAATTCAATGAAAATGATATCACAGCACATCCAAACTTATGGGACACAATGAAAGCAGTGCTAAGAGGAAAATTTATAGCATAGGAGACCTGATAAAGAAATTAGAGAGATCCTACACTAGCAACTTAATAGTACACTTTAAAACCCTAGAACAAAATGAAGCAAACACACCCAAGAGGAGTAGAAGGCAGCAAATAGTCAAACTCAGGGCAGAAAACAATCAATTAGGAAACAAAATGAATGATACAAAGAATCAACAAAACTAGGAGCTGGTTCTTTGATAAAATCAACAAGATAGATAAACCACTAGCCAAACTAACTAAAGGGCCCAGAGACAGTATCCAAATTAACAAAATCATAAATGAAAAGGGAAACATAACAACAGAAACTTAAGAAATTCAAAATATCATCAGATCCTACTACAAAAGCCTATATTCAACAAAACTGGAAAGTCTAGATGACATGAATGATTTCCCAGCTAGATGCCATATACCAAAGTTAAATCAAGAGCTGTTAAACTATCTAAAGAGACGCATATCCCCTAAGAAAATAGAAGTCACTAAAAACCTTCCAACCAAAAAAAGCCCAAAATTCTTCAGTGCAAAATTCTACCAGACCTTCAAAGAAGAGCTAATACCAATAAAATAGAAACAGAAGAAACACTGTGTAATTCATTCTATAAAGCCACAATTACTCTGATATCTAAACCACAAAAGGACTCAACAAAAAAAGGGAACTTCAGACCAATTCTCCTTATGAATGTGGATTCAACCCTATTCAATAAAATTCTTGCACACTGAATCCAAGAACACATCAAAACCATCATTCACCATGATCAAGTAGGCTTCATCCCAGGGATGCAAGGTTGATTCAATGTACTAAAATCCTTTAACATAATCCCCTATATATACAAAACATGGTGTGGTAAGATGAAAGGAACTCACTAACCCATTACTCCCCCCCAATCTGTGCTAGGGTAATAAATATGCAAAACCACATCCAGCATTTTGACATGGGTGCTGAGAATCTGAACTCACTCGGGTCCTCATACTCAGGCAGTAGGTATATTACTCTCTGAGCCATTTCCCCAGCTCCTAACCAGGAAATCTTTCTTATTCTTCAGACACAAAACCAGTTCCAAATAAGAGAGTTTATTAATTACTAGGCAGTGCTAGGTGGAATCTATATTTGAGTTGTCTTTAAGACTGATCAGGTTTTTACAAACTATTTACCAAGTAAGCTACCCTTTCTTCAGGTAAAATGGTAATTATGAAACATCATGTGGTCAAATGCTGGCTACGGAACACTTACAAGGCCATTATAATACTCCATTTTATGGTCTCTCTCTCTCTCTCTGTGTCTCTCTGTCTCTCTGTCTCTCTTTCTCAGCAGGTCACTGTGTTCTTGAGGTCATAGTGCATGGCATGTGTCCACACATGATAAGCTCATCTTAAATCAATGTGGGCATTTGATTCGGTATGTTCACACACACACACACACACACACACACACACACACACACACACAGAACTCAAAGCACGTATTCATGTTAGCTTCTTGCTCACTCAGAACTGGCATGCAGATTTAAGGAAAATACCTACGAAACACCTGCTTGTACTCTATCCTTGGCTCCCAGCTCTCAGAAGCACCCTTCACTTCTCCCTGTGCCAAAACTTGTCTTGGAAAGCAGCCTTGGATTTCTTTTCCTCCAGATAAAATTGTTTTTGCCTTCTCCACCTGGAAAGAATTTTATTTATTCAACAAATTTTGAGCAACCATTGTGCATTAAGCGATGTATAAAGTACCAGCTAAATTGTGCCAACAACACACAGTGAACAACCCAGACAGGGTTGGAGCCAGCACAACTACAGAAAAAAGCTAATTAAACAGTGAATCAATTGTGTCCCAGAGCTGCAGACAAGGTGAGTGTAGTGAAAGAAAGGAATGAGGCTCCCTCCCTATGAGGAGGTAGTGGAGGGGGGAAGGGACCACATAGTGCAGACATACTTGACATAGAATTTTGAGGCAATTCGGGAGAGTTTGTATGAGGAATGAGAGTCGATAGAAGAGGCAAACTCAGAAGAGCAACATGGGAAGAGTCTGAAGGAGAAACCATATCTTGGGCACATGAAAACGTGAACAAGGAGTCTACAGGTTGCCAGAAATATTCTATGTCATTGATCATAGGGCAACTATTTAAAGTCTTTGGACTTGGATACATCTAAAAAATTTTTAAATAAAATTTTAGATCTGCATTTCAGGTCTTTTCTAGAGGACTTCTTAAATTAAGTTCATTTCTAAAGAGTATTCCAAATGATTGTTAGAATCCCTTTCTAATTAGGAATTTACAATTAGGACACATGGAAGAAAAAGCATAGTTCTCCTTCCTCTTAAGTTGTACACAGTCTCTGGAAACACAAACCAAAAAGCATACATGGGCTGGACCTAGGCCTCCTGCACATATGTAGCAGATGTGCAGCCTGGTCTTCATGTAGGTACCCAGCAACTGTAGCAGGGGAGCTGTCCCTGACTCTGTTGCATGCCTGTTCCTCTAACTGAACTGCCACATTTGGCCACAGTAGGAGAAGATATGCCCAGTTCTGCAACCTACTGCACAAGAGTGGGTTGTTACCTGAGATGGGGCTCCCTGTTCTCAGAGGAAAAGGGGAGGAGGACTGGGGAAAGGGCTGTATAAGGGGAGAAGCCATGACTGAAGTGAAGGTACCACTAGACACACTGTATAGAATGTATGACTAAGACAAGTCAGACAGATGAAGAAGACCAATGAATGGAATAGATGATACACAATGATAATAACCCTAGATATACTATAAATTTGAAACCAATCACAAAGAGATCTTCAGGTCAGTACAATTTCAGAGAATGAAATAAAAGATTAAGGACAGAAAATAATTTTAGATAACTCTCTTAGAAAGTAAGCAATAAAACCACAGCTGACAACTCATTAAGTCAACATATATTTATTGTTAACAGTAGAAAATGCATACTTTAATAAAAATAAAACTATAGATGAAATATTTCAAAAACGAAGGTGCACTAAAACCTTCAAATTTATTCAAAATTATTACTACTAAAATCAAGCTACATAAAGAAAGAATAGTCTAGGCATATGCTAAGAAGATAATTCAGTTTGACAATCTTTAAAAAATAATTAATTTAGATAACTATATTAACATGCTAAGGAAAACAGAAGAATAAGGAGTATTGATAAAAAAGGAACATTTGACAAAATTAAAAATTTATTCACAACAAAAATTCTCAACCAGACATACAAGGAAATCTCCCAATCCTATAAGAATATATGTAAAATAACTGTTAACATAAACATTGTGGGAAAATACTGAATAACTTTCTGTAAAATCAGAAAAGAGAAAACAAAACAACAACAAAACCAGGCTGATTGACTCTAGTCACATAAAGTCAATGTCAATGAGTTAGGGTGTGAACTAACACAAAATTTAGAGACTGGAAATAGGTAACTGAAAGCACCTCTTCAGAGACTGCATGGTTATTATTTAGCAAATCCCTGGGTATCTACAATCTTACTACCAGAGACAAGAACAGAACCCAGCAACATGACAGATGCAATAGAGAGCCCAACATCTGAAAACCAAGTATGTTTTTATGTTACATATAACAATAACTAAAAACTCAAACTTTAAACAATAGCACTCTAATTACTTGACCGCAAATGATAAAGAAGACAAGAGGCTTGGAGGTGGGGAGTGAGATATAGTCATAGCTCCACTCTGAGACTTAAATTAGCCAGGTGATCCTTAAAGATATAGACTTTATAAGTGGAGAGTCACACTGTGTTAATAATGAGATAGAAAATGCACACAGTCAACATGTCAGTTCTTCTCTGATTAATCATTCAATTAAATTTAATCAAAATCAACATGCCAGCAAACTGTTCTGAAGAAACCAACAAGCTAATTTCAACATTTTGTCAAGCCACCACATCAAAAATAATTTTGAAGAAGAATAAGATTATCGGCTAAACACTACCTGTGTCAAAGTCATGATGTGCCTGGAAGCATTCACGAACCCCAAAGACCACCAAGGAGCCATTTCTGATGCAATCACATTGATTACAAGCTCAGGCTTGGGGTCTCCTCCAGCCCAGCTCTGACACAGCCTTGAACCTCAACAGGATAAGGTCTTATAGAAAATGGGGGAAAATGGGGGAGGGGGGGTCCTCTATAGTAGAATGACTGCTATAAGCCAACAGGTGGGTGTTCTGCAGCAAGACCATAAACAATCACAATTGGTCTGAAAGTATATTGGAAACAATGAGACTAATCTTTGATTAACTGTTGCTAGAAGTAGCTAGGGAGTAACTCTGGGGTGTGGGCAAGGGGCAAGCAATGGGGTCCTTCCTGGTACTTGGGTGCAGCTTGGGTTCAGCTGCAGGTCAAGTTCTCAGGCTTTTTTTTTTTTCTTTTAAGATGTCAGCCAGTCTCAAGATGGAATAGGTTTGGCCTCCCAGTCATACTCAAAGCAAAACATTGTATTAGTGTGATAAGAAATGTAGAACTCAGTAAGCCAAGGCATAGAGGTCAGAAACAGACCACTACTTATATGAACAAGTAGTTTTCAACACATGTATAAGTGTTCAGTGGAGAAAAAAAAAGTCTTTTCAACAAATTCTGCTCCTAAAATTGAGCTACACAGAAGGATGAATTTCATAGTTCTTAAATATACAAAAATAAATCAAAATGGAGTACAGATCTTAATATGTCAGCTATAACAGCAGAGAGTCCAGAATACCACATAGAAGGAAAATGCATATATGTCCTTGATGCTCAGATGTCTGGAAGCAAAGCATGAATCATTAAAAAAAAAAAATGAGATTTTAATGTCATCAAAAGTTGCAAATTCTCTTATTGAATTATTTGAAGGATTAGAAAACAGGCCACAAACAGCATACCAACAAAACAATAATAAATCAACTCAATAAAATATGCAAATTATTTGTATAGACACTCCACAGAAGTATAAAGTCTGGATTGTAGTTCAGTGGTAGAGCATTTGCCTACCTTGGTTCAATCTTCAACACTAAAAAGGACAATCTCCAAAACAGACACACACACACACACATGGGGTGGGGAGGGGAGGTGTGCATATGTACATTCATAAGACGTAAAAAAATAAAACTTTGTATTACTAGTCATCAAGCTTAAAAACTGTGGTTTTTGTGTTCTGAATCACCACTGGGTGTAGGAACTCTGCAGGGCTGCGGGACTATGTTTACCCTACACCTGCCGGGTGATGCGCTAATAGGAAGTGACAATAAGTATACGGTCCAGGGGATGGGAAAACACAGCCTAAGATGTGGGAGGTCAAAGCTAAGGCATCCAATCGCTGCTGGAAACCACGCAGAGGAGCTGAGAACAGAGATGGGAATTCAGGAGACTGCGATGAGGAGCCCAGGGCCAGGGATTCCCATAGTCCTGCCAAGCAGACCTTGCTGGGTTGCAAGGAGTAGAGGACAGAGTTAAGAACAGAATTGGGAACAGAGTTGGGTCCCAGGGATGAGGAGCACGGTCTGGGTAGAGGGGAACTCTGGGTTAGCTCCTTAGCTTAGCCATGATTATCTGGGAGCTTTGAGGGGCTTCTGAGGAAGACAGCTATGGTGGCTCTGTAGAGAAAGGCCTTCTCCATGCTCCTGTTAGCGGTTTTTGAGGAGACAGTCCTTGGTTCCAAACTGTTTATTGATTGTTCATTATGCATACCATCTCCTCAGAAGTGTGGTCACATGACTGGGGCCTGGTCTGAAGTACCACCGTCCTCTCGGGTTCTGGGGCTTCCAACTCACTCAACCTTACCAAGTTTTCTGACACAGCCCACAAGTCCTCCTTTTCTTTTTTATAAAGAAGTATAGTGAAAAGTTTGGATAGAGTGAAGTGTAAGCATCAAAACAAAACAGAAGCCGGAGGGGAATTGAGGGGTGAGGGCTAGGAAGACAAGAGGGTTATTGAACCAGTTAATTGTTCAGTGGATTGAAATTGAAAGTGAATTTGTACAATTTGTGAGGATATTAACATCAGTTTTAAACATTTGACTTATCTACATAGACATAATATTTTCCTTACTATTATGTAAATTTCCCCAAGTTTGATAGTCATTTGGTTTTGCCAAGAGAGTTCATCTATCGCCGGAAGGTCCCAAGGGTGTCAGCCTCTGCTAGTCTCTGGAAGTCTTTAGTCAGATGATGTGTCTGGACCAAGGCAGTTTTATTCCCCCCAGGCAGGTTCAAGGAAAGAGCTGGTGGGTCTCTGCTGTATGGCCTGTGGCAGCAGCTGTCTTTTTCCCTTTAATAGAGACAAACCCAGAATAATAGAATAATCCCAGCAGGGAATATAGAATAAGAATATAAGAAAGAATATAGAATATAGAATAATCCCAGCAGGGAAACAGAATCCCAGCAGGGGAATGGCTGTACTAGGTAGGTAATGTATATGTTAAGTCTTTACCAGTTTGCTTGGGAGCACAATGGTTGTTATGGTCTTAGAGAACAGGCTTTCCTTGCTTGAGGAGTGTAGTCTGGGAAGGAATCCTGTAAGTGAGGAGTTACCTGTGTGGTCTTAAGGAAATCAGAGGGAAAAGTTGAGAATTTATCTGCTTTGGATAGCTGAGGAAGAAAATACCATGTTAATTATCTATCTGGGATAGGCAGTAACAGCTTGTTTGTAAAAGGAAAGGGGTTGTTAATTTAGGATTAAGTAATGGTAATAACCATGTTGGTTTTATTAATAACCATGATGGTTTATTAATAAACATAGTTGGTCTGACCTGTGGGAGTAGGTTAAATATAATTTTTGAATTTTAAAAGAAATTTCAGGACAATTTTAGATTAGAAGGCACAGACACTGTTTCAGGTGTTCCTGTTAGGGAGAGAAATAAAGAAGCATGAAAATTTTGGGTTAAAAAGCATGAACATTGTTTGAAGTGTTCCTGCTAGGGAAAAGAACAAGCATTTAAACAAAGGAGCATGAAAAATTTGAGGTTAAGGATTTTAGGAGGTTTTTATGTGGTTGTTATTTTGTGTTTTTTTTTCCCTCAAATTCTCAGCAGCAAGATCTTATCTATTGTCCTTGCTTGGCAAGGTCTTTTCACCTAGGTGTGGGGGCAGAGGCCTGCCCTGCCATGCTGCAGCTATAGCTGTGCCTCTAGCAAGGACTATGGTTTTCCTTGGGTGGTATTGCTAGAAGGTGGGGGTGGGGGTTGGGGGATTAGTGTACACCCTAAAAGTAGAGAGTTAATAGCATAGGGACTTGTTGCTTGTTGGCACTGTATTGGCAGGGCCGGAGGGAGTAGGGAGCAGGGAGGAGAAAAAAGGGAGCAGGGAGAGGGGAGTGGGGATCTGAGGTTTTTTTAATGGTCTGTTGGACAGTTTAGATTTGGATAGTGGTCAGTGCAATACCTCCGTCCAAAAAGCAAAAGTGGGAAGAAGACAGAATGTCTTCAAAGTGGGAAGATCTGGGTGCCAGGGGTTACTCACGATCCTTGTTTAATCTGGTGTTCCGATGTGTGTCTGCTTGGGTCACCAGCTGGGGTATGCATAAACTGGCTATGTCCCACACCGTAGGTGCCAGACATGATTCCTCGCCCACAGGTAATTGCACCCTAGGGTGTAAGAACATTGCTAAGGTCAAAGCTCTGGTTTTCAAGCTCCTGGGCTTCCAGTTGCCACTGGAAACCTCATGGGTTAAGGACAACGACAAACCCAGGGCAGGGGAATGGGGAACTCCAGCTTAGCTCAGCTGTCTGGGAGCACATCGGGACTTCCCTACAAGACTTCAACAGTGCAGATTTGTAGACAAAATCTTCCTCCATGCTCCCTATGGCAGTTCTTGATGAAAGAGATGGTCCTTGGTTCCAAACTGTTTATTGATTGTTCATTGTGGAAAAGGGGTGCATACCATCTCCTCAGGGTGGATCAAAGATTAAATACCCTTTATGGGAAGGAATGTCTAGGAAGGGAAGCTTATTGGCTAAACCCTCGGGGCCTCAAGATACCTCATCAGCATGGAGAACTCTGTTCTGATTTTCGTGACCATAGGTATGGAGTCCATACATGACAGGGGCGTGGTCAGAAACAGGTGAAGCTCCTGCCATCCTCTCAGGTTCCAAGGCTTCCAACCCACTCAGTCTTACCAAGTTTCCTGGCATGGTTCACTGGCCAAAAAAAAAAAAAAAAAAAAAAAAAAAAATCAGAATAAAATCTCGCTATACATCAATTACAAATGAATTACAAATGTTAAAATTGAAAAAAATTGCTTTTCCTAATTGCTGGCAGTAATACTATAAATTGTATATAAAATTGTAGTATTGTAGTAAAACAATACTACAACTTTATAAAACACCCTGGCAGTTTCATGTAATAAAACACTTGCTGCTAGTTATTGAAGAGAAGTGAAATACACTCAAATAAAGACCTCTACCCATCTTAATAACTGTTTCTCTGGGGTGGTAACAACACATATCTACTCACTCCAGATAAGGAATCCAAAACATATCAAAGCACAGACACTACCAAAATCCAACTTGGAGAACCAGTGAGATCTATTGAGATTATTTATGAGTATTGGTGAGAGGTCACTTAAAGGAGCAGAAATGGCTCAAAGACAGCTATATCATCATGGGCCACCACAGAACCTGGAATGCATAGCACAGCCTGAAAGCATCTCAACAAGCTGAAAAGTGTCCTTTCCAGGTGCCTCCGATCATCTAAACATCTTCCAGAAAGACTGCCTAGCTTCTGCTTCTCTTAAGCAGCGGGTCTCATCTGAGGCCTTCATTGCAGCTTGGCTTCTTTCTGTCTGAGCAGGAATCTCTGCTTTTTTGTTGGTTTTTGTTTCGTTTGTTGTTGTTGTTGTTGTTGTTGTTGGGTTGGTTGGTTCCTTTTGCTTACTCTGGCAGGAAGGGTCTTAGTGAACTAGTGAATCTGTTCAGTTTCAGAGACTTCCTGAAGCTATTTTGAGTTGTTTAACTTCCTGTTTATGGAATTTGCTACAGAATAGGATGTTTTGATTCCTGGAAGAAACTGTTACACAGCCATGACAGATTCATTTTTCATATCTAAATGCTTGAAGATAGCTGAATGTCCATTAACGGGTGAGAGAATAAACAATTTGTGATATAATAACACAAGAGAATAATCCCCATTAACATAATGAACAATGATACGTGTATTACCATGAGTGAGTCTCAGCTAATATGCTAATGGAAAGAAGACACACTCGAAAGGCTGAGTCGCCATGATTCCTTTCATAGGTCATTAAGAGAAAAGCAAAAGTAAAGTTCATAAACATAGTGGTGTTTGGCAGAAAGAAGTGATAAAGTGACTAACCATAGACACACATGAATGAAATCTTTAGTGTGACAAATGGATTCTATTTTTTGGTTTGACCAAAGGTTACACAACCATGTACAAACTCACTGTTGGGCTTGTGACCCATAATAGAGCCCTGGAGTAGCTTGTGCAAGACCATAGGTGGGTTCAGTCCTGGCAACCAAAAAGAAGAAAAGAATACAATGATCGCTGTAGGAAGGTGAATTTTAGGATCTTCAAGTAGGCTTCGAGAATACAGTTTACAAAAATGATGAATAGAGTAGCCTCTGTAAAATGGAGGTTGCAATTTAGTGTGGAAGATAAATGAGACAACTGTAAAGCGTGGTGTTAAATGTAGTGTTTTTCTAAAGATTTAATTTAACATGAGTTTGTGAAGCCATACTGTGTGTCAAGTATTGTTTGGGCCTGCAGGATAGATCAGGGGAAGAAACAAGTGTTTCTTATTTTATACAGTTTGTATTGTACTAAGGGTATAGTAACAATATCTAAACATTCAATTCATAAAGAAATGAAGGAAAATTATGTAATTAGTATTAATTAAAATTGAAAATCAGAGATAAGGACTATGGCGGAGTTAGAAGTCTTCTCAGTTCTGAAGTAGGTGATAAAGGTAGATTGTATTGAGAAAGTTACATGTGATTAAAAGCTTAGAGAAAGTGGAGCTGGTACTGTTTGCCAGGCCCAGGGTTAGCCAGAGTCCCCTCAGATATAGATACTTAAAAATTGACAGTTGTCTATGCTTTTCAAACCTTTAAGAACTGATAAAAATAGTCACAAGAATAAATATAAATTGAAAAGAGAAATGGTAACTGACTCTTGAGTTTCTCCATACTTAAGAAATAAAGACTAAGACCATGGATTTGAGAGGAAAAGAAAATCAGAAGATTGTAGTGACATAGAAGCTAATTGAAGATGGATATAAAGGATCTCAGTCAACATTGCTCACAGAATGGAAACAAAGCATGACCCACAGAATTAGGTATAACATAAGCATAAATGATCTTTTAATTTTTAATTTAAAAAATTTTAATTTAAAAATTTTTTGCTTTTAATTATGGAGAAATTTAGACTAACAAAAAAAGAATAAGCACAGAGAATATTGCCATAGCACAGAGAATACCATCTCCAAGCATTGTTGGCCACCAAGGTTAGAGTGTTCTCATTTCATTTACATGTTTCCATATTCATAAAGGATATCCTAAAGTTTATCTTTATCACCTAAAATATTTCTTTTTGAATCCCCAGCTGATAAGAGCTTTAAAGAATACCCACAACACTTCTGTCACAGTTGACAATTTTTATGTTAAGTCTTTGACATAATTTGTTACCTAAATAATTTTTTATTTTATTTCTTTGATTTGTGAGATGGACTAAATGTCAAAATGTTTGCATAGTGATAGGGATGATTTATAAGACAGGGAAATTTATATAAGGGAGATAAAAGAAGATACTACTGGAGCAATGTCCTTGATGGACAAGAAGCATGGAAGCTATCACATTAACATTAGTCATTAATGAGTTACTAGCTAATTAGCTACTAATTAAGTCTAGGTCATTGGAAGCACTGTTCACATATGCTGTTGCTATACATGCTGAACAACTCCATAAAACCACCCTGAGACTATGTAGGTTTTTCTTTTGATTTACTTCAGGTTCAGTGAAGGTACCAAGTCACAAATTTAAATACAGGATGACCTGAGTGGTTCTGGGAATTTTCAAAGAGAAGATACTATACCAATAATCTATAATATTAAGAGAATAACTTGTCAGAGCAACCACTCTGAATATGTGGATCCATTTGAAAGTTAGAGACATAGATTGAGACTTAGATTAAACAACCTGTTCAGCTCCTGTATGGAAGAGTAACCTATAGGCTTCTATATGCAACAGTAGGTCTGGCAAGTCCCATAGCACAGGGTAAACACAACATAGGAGGTACAATTACCAAATTTGAACCTAAAAGAATGAACAAAAATTCTTCATAAAAAGATATGTGGTAGAAGGGAGAATAGAAGCACTGAAAAGGTCTTTGGAAATGCCCAAAGCTAAGAGATATTTAGGTTTTAGAAAATGAAACAGCCTGACTTTGCTAAAATATAGACTGTAAGGCATGGGGTTGAATGCACTGCTTAAGGGAAGATGGCCAGTGGGTTTTATACTGCAGTTAGATGAGAGTAAGACATGGTATTGTGTAACAAAGAACAATTGATGTACATCAAGTTACTAAGAAAAGAAAAGGCTTAGAAAAGAATTTATTAAAAAAAAGGTTTAATGTACTTTAAAAAAAGAATAGAACGCTTAAAATAAAAACAATTTAAAAAGTAGACAGAGTTTAGCCTTAGCCTGCTAAATCTTCTATGAACTATTGACAAAATAGTAGAAAATTTATCAAACCTCCTCTACAGCCAGGGCCAGAGATAATCTCAGTAGTAGAGCATTTACTTGTTTGTGCAACAGCCTAGAGTCAATCACCAGAACACCCACACACACACACACACACACACACACACACACACGCAGATAGAGACAGAGTTAGCTTTCCTGGGCCGTTTCTGCCTTCCTTTGTCAAGTCCTTTAAGAACCTACTCTGGCCCTAAGTAGTGAGGTATCTTGTGTCTTCCAATTCTTTGTCAATTATTGAGTATCTTCTGACACACAGTCAGACTCTGAGAATAGGCTCACTACTGGAAGGTAATACTATTTATATTAGGAAAAAATGATGTAGGTTTGTTTTCCCTTGAGGGATCCTTTCTCAGACCTTTACAGCTCTGAGTCACATGGATATACAGGGTGATTAGGCACAGGACCAGTGTGATGCTTTGAAGAAAAGAAAGGAGACTCCTCTTTGCCTATCTCTATACAGTACAAATATGGACACAAGGAAGGATGTCTTTCTTTTGAGGGATATAAATACCATTTCTCAGTTTCTCGTTACTCGATGTCTTTTCTTTCATAATATAAAATATAGCTAGCATACCAAGTAATGAAGTTAATACTTAAAATATTTTAGATGACCAGGATTATAAAAACAGACTAATTCTATTTAAATCCATTTCAGTTGCTTTTCACCCCTATAGGCACAAATCTTTATCACCTTTAATAAGATTATTATGCTAATCCCTGCCCTCTATGGATAAAAGAAAACAAATAAGCAAAGAGATAACACCAAAATTAATGGTAACAATAATAGCAATTACAATACTGACTAATACTGCATTCCAATAGCAACCTACTCACATAAGTCCTATACTGACTTAGTTTATCTAAGTCAACAAACTGAGACTGAAAGTTACATATTCATCATGTCAGAGCCATGCAGCTGATACTATAGAAATGTCCACTAGTCCACTTGTTACTTTAGCCACTTCAATACAAGAGTTGAAGTATCTGCGGTGGTTTGAATGAAAATGCCCCTTATAGGCTCATGTATTTGAATGCTTAGTCACTAGGGAATGAAACTCCTTGAAAGGATTAGAAAGATTCAGAGGTCTCCTTGCAGAAAGTGTGTCACTATAGGATGGGCTTTGAGCTTTTAAAGCTCATGCTAGTCTGCTAGTCTCTCTCTCTCTCTCTCTCTCTCTCTCTCTCTCTCTCTCTCTCTCTCTCTCTCTCTGATTGCAGATCAGGATATATAGCCCTCCTGGCACCTGCCTAAAAGCTGGTATGCTCCCTGCCATGATGAGAATAGACTAAACCTCTGAAAATGTAAGCCAGTCCACAATTAAATACTTCTCTGGTCATGTGTTTTTTCACAGCAGTAGTACAATGACTAAGACACCATGCAAGCCTGATGTGAGTGGAAAGCCCCAGTAGCAACATAAAGGACACAGAGACAGTAATATAAGCATTTGCAATCCCAGCGTACCCCTACAAAGAAATGGGAGGCAGAGACAAGAAAATCTACAAAAGCAAGCTTGTCATATACAGTGGTAAAGAGACTGTCTCAAACAGTAAGAAAAATATGGACTGACACCCAAAGATTGTCATCTGACTTCCATATATGAACTATGAAACATCATGCAGGAACATGTGTGTATCCACACACATACATACACACTAGGAAAGAATGATACACCAGTATCCAGAATAACTTCACTTTACCATGCGTAACTCCATCATGCTTGCAACATGCCCACTATCAGGTTTGGTGATCTGAATGAGAGGCCCTTCATGAGTTTCAGGCATTTGAGTATCCTGTCCCCATTTGGTGGCTGTTTGAGGAGGATTTAAAAATATGGCCTTGCTGGAAGAAGTATGTCACTGGCAGCAGGCTTTGAGGCTTAAAAATACTCTTGACATTTCTAGTTAGCTATGATACCTGTTTGTGATTTAAGATGTGAGTTCTCAACTGCTGCTTCATCAATCTCCTGCCTGTTACCTCTGCTCTGCCATCATGGACACAAGTTCTCAAGAATTCTGTGCCCAAAATAAGCCCTTCCTTTTATAGGTCACTGTGTTTTAGCATATCTAGAGAAAAATAACTAATACAGGTAAAGTGGATATATACTTTCTTATGATAAGGATGTAGACATATTGAAAACCATGATTCTATGTACCGCCCACATGTAACTATAAGATAATGAATTAATGTTCAAGTCTTTACATTTGTGTTAATTCCTTACTGAAGAAATAAAAGGAAGTGTAGTTATCTCATCCTTAACATACTGATGAAAGGCCAAGCATGGTAAACATCAGTAAACTTATCACTTTAAGATGGTGAGACATGAAGAAGACAGTGAGGTGCAGGTCATCCTGACCTACATAGGGAGAACATATCTCAAAACAAAGAGAGAGAGAGAGAGAGAGAGAGAGAGAGAGAGAGAGAGAGAGAGAATGAGGGAGAAAGGTATAGGAGGGGAAGAGAGAAGGGACGGAAGGGGGAGGGAGGGTGAAGGAGATGAGAGGAAGAGTAAGTGAGAAGGCATACAAGAAGAAGAGGAAGGGGAGGGAGAGGGAAGGAAGGGAAAAGAAGCAATGCAAATGAAATAAACACATCTTCATAGAATTTAAACATTTACTGTATTCAACGCATACACCATATTTAAATTGGACATTGGTGTGGAATTAGGTGTACCCTTCAACAAACAGTTGTTGCTCTTGCCCTCTTCTCAGTGACCTGTGATCTCTGGTTCCTAAGAGAGCCTCTTTCTGTTGATAATCCTTAAATAACTAAGCCCAATCTCTGTATAAATTATTTCACAAATACTTTCTCTACAAAGAGAGAGTAACTGAGGGAGAGAAATTTTGCTGAGCCAAGAGCAACCAGTACTCCTAGCAGTTGGAGTAAGAGTAGCTGCGTCAACCAGGAGATCTGAGTCTCGAGGACTGGAGCCTAGCATAATTGTCATTAGAGAAGTTTCATCAAGCACCTGATGGAAAAAGATGCAGAGACGCACAGCCAAACATTCGTTGGAGCTTGGGGAAATCCCATCGAAAATGAGGAGAAAGGATTGTAAGTGATAGAGGGGCCAAAGGACACTACAAGAAAACCCACAGAATTAGCTAAACTGAGCCCATAGGGGTTTCCAGAGACTGACCCACTAACCAGGAAACCTGCGTGGTACTGACCAAGGCTCACAGTTGTGTAGCTTGGTTTTCTCATGGGACTACAAACAGTGGGGGACAGAGCTGTCTCTGACTCTGTTGCCTACTTTGGTACCCTCTCCTCCTATTGGGTTGCCTTAATAAAGAGGAACTTGATATGCCATGGCTGGGTAATATCAATCAAGGCTGGCCCTTTCCTGAAAAGAAATGGAGGAGACATAGGCTTACATTTTTCAAAAAAACCTACTTTAATAAGGGTTCTTTAATGCTTTAATTTCCCTTCTAGACCATCATCACCCACCAGAAGTTGGGGAAAGGAAAAGTTAATAGGGCAGATGGAGATGTGGACCTATTTATAAATAATTCTTTGGGGGTGATTCCAATCTTTGCTGCAAGGATTCAGCAGTAGAGTTCACACAAATCAGCAGTGGTAGCTCAATCCACTCAAAAACACCAGTCACAAATCAGCAATGGCTGTTTAATCCAGAAGAAAGCACGAGACTCTGCCAATCTGGCTGAGTCTGCACGAAAGGACTAAGAAGCCAGCAGAATACTGAGAGTTCTTTCTTGTGTTTCTCTCTATGAAGTCACAACAAATGATGATTAGCAAAGAAGGCAAGGTGAATCAGTGCCACAGCATTGCCCACGGTCTGTTGGGTTATACTTATACACTTTCCAAACATCATGAGTCCTCTGAAGCATTCATTCTAGCAAAATATCACATTCTCTTTTTCCAGGAAGCTTCTAGAAAAATATCATGTTTCTATTCTCAACAAACATTCTCCCATGTGTCTGCTTCAGCAAAAACATTTTCTCATGTGTCTGCTTCAGCAAAACATCCTCTTGTAAAACAGTTTCGAGAAAAACATCATGTGACAAAACTAATTTTCACAAAGCCACAAACTTCCACTTCAAGGGAGTGAAGGAGGTGAGGGAACAGAGAACATGGAGAAAATGGAATTGGAAGAGAATGGACTGAGAAGAGAGAAGGGAGAGGAACACACACACAGAGAGAGAGAGAGAGAGAGAGAGAGAGAGAGAGAGAGAGAGAGAGAGAGAGAGACAGAGAGAGACAGAGAGAGACAGAGAGAGACAGAGACAGAGAGACAGAGACAGACAGAGACAGAGAGACAGAGACAGACAGAGAGACAGACAAAGACAGAGAGAATAAACAGAGAGAGCCAAAACTGTCCACTAGACATGAAAAAGCCCTGATAGATTCCAAATATGTAAATGTATTGTAATCTCCTTGACTGCAGGTGTTCCTCCTTCAGGACAATTTAGGTTTACAATCTTTGCAAACGTAGTGAATTCTTTCTTTCTGTCTGTTCTTGTGCCATGGGTACCAGAAGTAACTGCCAAAGCCCTAAATTCAGTTATAACATGAATCATCTTGTGTACTGGTAGTGTCGAAATCCTCTTCTGGAAATGAGACTCTAGTTCCTCAGGATCTCACATGGGAATCAGGAAAATGAATTCCCACTGTAGGTCTTTGGGAATTGTGACAAAGGTGACCACTCCTATCTTTCTCTCCTGGCACCTAGACTAATAAATTCTACTTTCCTATAACAATGGTTACCCTTGTGTGAATACTACATAGAGAGGGGAAACATAACATTCCTACAAAACCTTATGTTCAATTGGATATCTCTGCCACACCCCTAAAAATGCTGTTTCATTATTCTAAAAAGATCAGCAGTTTCAAGGTAAAACAGGTACAGTGGTTGCATTAATTTTTTTCATTGCTATGACTAAAGAACATCTGACAAAAACAGCACATTGGATGAACAGTTTCTTTGGCTCACAGTTTGAAGAGAGCCCATCTTGGAACAAAAGTGGTGGCAGAAGGGTGAGGTCCCTGAGACAACAGTAAGGGACAGTATTGGTAGATCATGGCACCAATTCTCTGTATCCATTTTGTTTAGACATGAACCCTGCACCATGGAATCATACCTCCCATATTGGGGCTAGTCTTCCTACTCACTCCAGTTAACCCAAACTATAAACTTCACCACAGAAAGAAAGAAAGAAAGAAAGAAAGAAAGAAAGAAAGAAAGAAAGAAAGAAAGAAAGAAAGAAAGAAAGAAAGAAAGGAAGGAAGGAAGGAAGGAAGAAAGAAAGAAAAGAAAGAGAAAGAAAGAAAAGAGAGAGGGGAGGGGAGGGGAGGGGAGGGGAGAAGAGAAGAGAAGAGAAGAGAAGAGAAGAGAAGAGAAGAGAAGAGAAGAGAAGAGAAGAGAAGAGAAGAGAAGAGAAAAAGAAAATAGTATGGAGTTTATCTCCAAAGTAATTCAAGATCCAGTAAAGTTAAGAGTTAATATTAATCATCATGGTAACTGCAGGATGAGTTATTAGGTCCCATATGATGAAACAGAACTCTACTATGGTACAATGTCAGCAGATCCCCAGCTGTTATCACACAAATAATGACATTAGTTGTGGCTCGGTGACAATTTAAACACATTCATAGAATGTACTGCTTCAATCCTGGACCACCTGTGAGTCACAGTAAAGGATATAATTTCCCAATCACTTGTGAACGAGGCAGAGCAGCATTTCCAATTAATATGAATTACGAGCTGTAGCATTTTATCTTATGGTATGAGAGGATGCCCCCAAAGTCCTTAGACTACTTTCTAGATGGTCTTAGGAACCTATGCGTTTTTGTACAGTTTAAATCACACCACTAGACATGCTTTACTCTATTAACTGCTTCTAGAACATATTGTGAGTCCACACACACACACACACACACACACACACACACCTGACTCTCCAGTGTTGCCATTTGCTCCATATATTTGAACACTGACTTGGCTTATATGGTTTCCATCCCTTATCATTGTCCATCATTTTATAGAAAGGACAGTTCCATAATGCTGTTGCTAGCATCATCCAAAACCTACAGAGGATAATGTCCATGGAACATCTCAGGGAACTGGGTTCTTTTCTTCTTCTGTGGTTGTCTTGCATATTCCTCAAGCATTTTGTCTGAGTCTTCGGATTCATTCAATTGTTTTTTGCCATACAAAATTCTAGTGTTCCTGACTCATTAATGTTACACTTAGCTGAATGCTTAACCACTTCCTGGATTTACCTCCTTCCAGGAACCTCTAAGCCCACTTGTACTTTCACCTTAAAAATCCTCCAAAATAGCATGAGGTTGTATACTATTATCTCATAATTCTCTTTATCAAAGGAGCAAGATTTTTATCCAAACCCAGTATAATTGATTTCCTGTGTGTCATAGACAATTTAACCACCTAAGTTTCAAAATCTGAGTTATTTGATGTTTTCTATTGTTGAGTTTATCTGCTATTTGTGAAGGACAACACCTGCATATTATATATATGCGTGTGTGTGTGTGTGTGTGTGTGTGTGTGTGAGAAAAACATTACATTTTTTGGAATATTAATATTTTCACTATGATTCCTATTGAAGATCCAACAGCATTAATCATAACAGCTGCTATCTATTGAATGTGCATCATGTTCCAGTGACTGAACAGAGTACTGTAAATTATTTCAACATTTAATTTGCACAACAGCCCTAAATTATCCCCATTTAATAAGTTGTTAACTTATTAAATGCTTATTTGCCCAAACTCACACAGCTAACAAAACATAAATCCAAGTATGCTGCTAAGAGATCACCCATGATGCACGCTGACCAATACGCCTCCTCTGCTGTTCATCTCCATCTGTCTGTCCATGTCTTCCTTCAGTCTCTCAGCCTGCTAAAGTACCTGTGTGCTACAAGGAACTCTGCTTGCTTTTCATTGTCTTTTTACCTAGCCTTCTAGCTGCTGGGTCTCATTTATTACCAAAGTCGTAGAGTGAAACAGCACACATGCTCTGCTGCAGTTTCTTCATCTCTAGCTCAGTCACTAATACTCTACAGTCTGCCTTATATGTTATTTGTCACAATCATCCCTTTGTCAACAAATAACCTCATGTCTATCAAACATTGTCCAACCTGTGTACAGAACATGATCCTCCTTTCATCCTCAAATCTACTTCTTTTGACACATGATACCATTCCCTTTGAATTTCCCGTGACTCAAGTCCAAACAGTGTCATTTATTTATTAGATATCTATTTTATCTATAATTGTGTTAACACTTTTGCCTCTCTGCCCTTCTCTCCCATTTTCTTTTTCTGCATACACCCCTGTACAAACCCTTAAAAGCTGACCACTGCTCTGAAAAAGCTTATTAACCAGTTCACTGGGTAGTATACATTATGTTCCAAACACATTTGCAGAGTCTAAAGTGACCAGATATAAATCACCATGCAAAGTATTATGGTACATTAAGTGTTTGAGGAAGCACAGGATAGAAGATTCAATTATTAGGGTTGTTCATTAAGGTATATTTCTCAGAGGAGCTAGGTGCTGAAAAAGCCACGGAAAATGGATTCGCTCTGTTACCTGCTTAACTTGAAAGAGGCTATAATTCATTTTCCCCCATTCTCAAAGAGGGCCAAAGAAAACAATTCCACATGGTGCTGTGGTAATCGATCTGTGTGTTTAATGACCCTTTGGCTATTTTAATTTAGTCATCCATGAAATCATCAATGTGTGCTTAAGTTCAAATGTGTAGTCTTTATTGTCACTCAAGCCCGAGACACATCATGACCAATTAAATAGTATTTGCTCCTCTTTTATCTAGTCATACGATGGACATTCTTAAGTCAGCAGAATAGCATTTGCATAAGTGACTCACTAATGTGTTCAAAGCCACTCGATATTTCCATACGCATTGGTACCATATCACGGTACCAAAACCATGAAGACTCACGCAGAGTGCCCATATGTTGTGTTCACGGATTAGGTTAGCAATTCAAACTTTTGAGTCTAAGCATGGTGGCAATGCCTGCCACCATTTTCTTTGACTTTCCTCTGACTCAAGTAGAAACAGTCTTTTATCTATTAGTTATCTGTTTTATCTATAATTGTACTAAAACATTTGCCTCTCTGCCCTTCTCTCAGCACTGGGAGAGAGGCAGGATGAATGCAAGATGGTAACACATGTGAGGCAACAGAGTGAGATCCCTTTTCAAACAAACAAATAAAGAGATCCCTTCTGATTTTTCCTTTCAGTCTCCATTCTTCATACACAGACATAAAATGGATATAAGCAGAATAATTGAAACATGGTTTTGAGAATCAGTGAGAAAACTCATAAAAGAACCTGAGAAAAAGACAGTGTTCACTAATCTTAACTTTTTCCTTTCCTCTTCATCAAAAATTGGATGATTACCTATTTTATCCATATATTTCTACTAAAAAGAAAAACAGAGAATGTGGTATCGTCATTGAAAAGGAAATTTTTTTTTTCGAGACAGGGTTTCTCTGTGTAGTCCTGGCTGTCCTGGAACTCACTCTGTAGACCAGGCTGGCCTCCAACTCAGAAATCCACCTGCCTCTGCCTCCCAAGTGCTGGGATTAAAGGCATGCACCACCACTGCCCGGAAAAGGAAACTTAAAATAAGGTTATTTCCAATTTGCTGATATTGTAAATGTGCAAGAATATGCTTTGTGCTTCTTTAACATACTGTATTTGACATTCCCAAGAAAATTTAAAGGCATATATCTTCTGTTCCGTTCATTGTGTGCTACCACTGTAAGAGTTATGATAGAAATAATTAAGAAGATATTGCCAACCTATCACTATGATGGCTTTGTGCACTTTCCTACTGTTTTACTCTCCTTTCTGTTCTATTTAAATACCTCTTTTTACTGCAAAGAATATAGTGAAAGCCAGAAATATCTAATGAAACATATGCATATATAAATTCATTGGATATTAAAATTTTGAAAATAGCTACATGTTATGGAAGTCAAAATATGAGAAGATGTTTGAAGACAAAATGAAACTCAATAAGAGGGTTTGGGGGTTTGTTTGTTTGTTTGTTTGTTTGAGAAAGAGAAAGTTTGAAATCAGTAGTCATGCTGAGCTGGAAGATTGACCATGCTTAATTTAATGATAAAAATGTAATGGTTCTTGGGAAACAAAAGAATGTGTTTGGGGACATTTTCCTCTGAAAATGGCCATATGATACACTACAGACACAGAAACATCCATTTTCTAAAAGAAAAAAAAAGACATGGTTTTGAGGAAGATCAATATTGCTTGAAGAGCAAAAGAAACATGTAACTTATAAAATGAGATCCATTTGGGATTCATTCCAAAGTCAAAGAAGTGGTAAATGTTCAGAAAAGTATGTTCTGGCTATATTTCACATCTCTCTGTAAATTGGGGTGGGACCTACAAAGCAGAGAAAAATGAGTGTACCTCTATATAGAAAAAAAAGAAGTCTAAAACTCATAATAAATGTCTTATTACTTTTATTTTCAAAGAGCAGAAGTCTCATAAAATGTGCTAGAATATTTTCTCGACCATTTTAACTTGGCATTTTCAGTATTGGTTGATAGGTCTCCTTCAGCAATTTCTATTTTTAAAAAAAAAAAAGTTTAGATTGCTTTGCATTTAAAATGCTTTGGCAAAGGCTCTAATGAGAATTTTAAATCTGAGCAAAATCTCTTGAAGTTCTAAATGAGACCATCAAAGAGAACATTCACCAGATGGAGCCAGTGACTGATCTAAAGCCCAGCTTCTTACTGTTAATCTTTTGTTTCCCAGCAAAATAAGAAATGTTATAGGATCGTCTTTCTTCCTAAAGACATAAGTTTTAAAATGTATGGTTAAAATACAGACAGGATAACTCATGTACATTTACAAAACAGACAGTAGCACATTTTCTTAGCCAGATCTCAGGAAAGTGCACGGCAACCTAAACAAGTACGGATTGGTTTTTGTTGAGTTTTCTCTGTTGCTATGGCAAAACACCAGAGAGAGAATAATTTGGTTTTTAAAACATAAGATTTTACTTGACTCTTGGTTCTGGAGCTTTGTTAGGAGCTTGGTATAACCTACTGGAAGGCATCACACCACAGCAGACCACACAATGCAAGACAGAGCAAGTATGTTAGCCACAGTTTCTGGCTTTTCTGGCTACTAATGCTATCATAGGGACTCCACCCTTCTGAACTTCATCTAATGCTAACTACCTCCCAAAGGACCCATCTCCAAATACTACATATAAATTGTGGGTATACAGTCAATTTAGACATTTCAGCCTATTCAAAAAGGTCTAGGATTTTGTTGGATGCTTTAAGACACAGCAAGATTGTGTTACCTCCCTGCTACCTTGTTCTTTATACTCCCTTTCTCTGTATACTCGTGGAATAGAAGATGCTAAAACTTGGAAAGGTCAGAGGCATAACTACAAAAAGCCTGATCCTGATGCCTGATTTGACTTTTGTCAATAGGATTTTTATAAAAATGATAAGTTCTTTATGTGTTTAACCATTTTTATGTTGAGTTTGGGGATTATTACCATTGGCTTAAGTGTTTTTCATCACGGCTCTCTGAAGCCCTTGTCCCTGGAGCCACTAGTTCCTTCAAAGCCATAACCACCCAGTTGTTGACGGGCCCACTTCCCAGTAACCCAGTAAATCAAAACTCTAGATGGTTAAAATTTTATATCAATAAAATCTCAATATGCAGGATGCCCACACAATTTAGAAGGTTATCCTGATTACCCTAAACTTTAGATTTCATATCTACTTATTTACTTGAAGCCATGTGGGTTCAAGTCAGCTGCCATTTCGTCTTCCTTGCTCTCTTCCTTGTCTCCCTCACTCTGCCACCCTTAGCTCTGTCTCCCTTTTTCCTGTCCAATCATAGGCCTCCCACTGCAAATAGATTGGGCAAGAAAATTTCTGCAACAGCCAACCTCCATAACTAAGTGAATCAATGCCTACCCTAAGTATTTGTGTACATGCATGCATATGTGTGCATTCTGTTAGTTCTATTTCTCTAGGAAACCTGACTTCTACTGAGTATACATAAGCACAGATGTTGAGGCAAAAAGGAAATCCAGTCTGAAAAACCATAGATAGCTACCTCTGATTATACAATGTAAGAAAAACAAGTTTCCAGTTCAATTCTGGAGTTTTTACATTTGTCCTAAAATTGGTTTTAGATGGTTTTCATTAGTCTTGATAGTGGTTTTTGTGTCTTAAGTAGCTCATCTTTTCAATGGTAACTAGAAACATAGACCACAATTTGAAAATGTTGCCCCCAGGATATCAAATGGAAAAAAAAAAAGTACATGTATAAACTTAGGGCAGCTAATCTCCAAATGACTTATTGGACAACTTCTTACAATGGGCCTCTCGGATAAGAAGCATATATAAAATTCACAGGATCATCATTGCCCATGGCAAATCATGTTTCCCCAAAGAAGCAGCAGCCGTGTATGTCCTAGCCCATGTGACTTTTATAGTCTCCTCTGGGGAAACATTTTGCCTCTTCCCTTTAAAGCTACATAGACCCCAGCTTTATTTAATGCACTATGTAAATCATGATTAAATGTGTTCTTTTAAGACAAGGCCATAAACACTGACACATTTTTCTACCTTATTTGTTCAAGTCCTTTGCTCTGTGTGATGCCTGATGCCATTTATGCAGGTCAACAAACCCAAATAGGTCTATATGGAAGAATCATATGCAGAAATGCTAAGAACCTGATAAAAAGGTTTACAGACTTCTTTCCTTGGATAAACCGAGAAGGAGGAGAAAGAAGAGAAGGAAAGGAAAGGATGTGACAGGGAAGGAGAGGGAGCGTTATAGACTACCTTGTGCTCCAAAGACACTATTTGAAGAAAATACCTTCGGGTTTAAAAAACTGGTACCTATATAATAGAACCCATGTCTTATGTCAGAAGAGGAAGGAGTAGCAGGGTTCTCCCCTTCACAGATGCATACAGAGAAAGCTCTGTAAGGAGAAAATAAAAGCTAAAGAGACTATCTAAAAGCCAATCCCACCAGCACTTTTATCTTGGAATTCTTGTCATGAAAGCCCTAAAAGACTAACATGAAGACTTTGAGCCAGAACTATACCTTAAACCCTGCCCCAATTTTTTTACACACAAAAGCTATGCAAAATAATATTATGTTCACCTCTGTAAATCACCAAGTTTTGGTGTGATTTGTTTCCCAACAACAACTAATTGGACATTGCCCTTGAGGTCATATAAACACTTTTTTGTGTTTGATTTGAATTGATTTTTGAGATATGGTTTCTCTGTGTTACCCTGGTTGTCGTAGAACTCACTCTACAGATCAGGCTGCCCTCCAACTCGGAAATCTGCCTGATGCTGCCTCCCAAGTGCTAGGATCAAAGATATGCACCACGACCATTGTACATTAATTTGTTTTGCTAGGTATGTTCCAAATTAATTAAACAATGGGGTAAACAGTGGCAGTTTTTGAACTAGAGATTTTACAAAGTAATTATACAAAATAATTTATCACAGTAAGCAGACTAGGATGATAGAAACGTATTGCATTTAATGATTGAGGAAGAAGGATCACTGAAGACTCATGAGAAATTTTGTATAGATGGAACTGTGTCCTCCCAAAATTCATGTTCAAGTCCTAATCATCGTGCTAGTTTAAGAAAGATATGGACTTTAATAAACGAAGTGAAATCATAAGGGTGAAGTCTAGTTCAATGGAAATAGTATCCATAAAAAATGTTTATGAAAAGAAAAGTAATGAGAAGTTAGCTCATCTAGGAAAGTACTTGCTATGTAAGCCAGAACACATGATTTCATTCCCTGGCTCCCACATTTAAAAGTTGACTGTGGTAGTAGCATGTTTGTAATTTCAGTAATGTAGGCGCAGGACCCTTCCTGTCTGCACCTGCACCTGGAGCAACCCTAAGGCTTCAGCTCTGCACCCAAACCCCCAAAACTCAGAGGATACTGGACTCCCAGGAGTTCTAACATGCCCAGGAGTGTAGGTGAGTGCACCACAACACCCCCCTCAGCCCCCCAAACAGGGAGTAATTTGGGACCCTCTGGGACCCAGGAACTCCTTCAAGGCCAGTGGTACAGGACCCTTCTGGTCTGTTTCTGAAACAGCCCTAAGGCTTCAGCTTTGTACCCAACCCCCCAAAACCAAGAGGAGGCTGGACTCCCAGGAGCTCTAACACATAGGAACATAGGATAATAGGATCACAGGATCTCAGGAGCTTGGGTACACCAGGATTTCAGGAGCCCAGAAAGAGCCTGACTCCCAGGAGCTATCTCAACCAGGGTCTCAGAATCACAGGATCACAGAGACAGCTGGACTCTAAGGAGTTCTGACACTGCCAAGATAACAGGACAGACAGGCTCCAGTCAGAGATAGTGAGTGAAGGTAGCACTAGAAATAACCAGATGGTGAAAGGCAAGCACAAGAACATAAGCAACAGAAACGAAGGTTACTTGGCATCATCAGAACCTAGTTCTCCCACCATAGCAAGTCCTGAATACCCGATGACACCAAAAAAGCAAGATTCATATTTAAAATCATGTCTCATGATGATGATAGAAAACTTTAAGAAGGACGTAAATAACTTCCTCAAAGAAATACAAGAGAACACATGTAAACAGGTAGAAGCCCTTAAAGAGGAAACACAAAAGTCCCTTAAATAAGAGAACACAACCAAACGGGAGAAGGAATTGAACAAAACAATTCAGGACATAAAAATGGAAGTAAAAACAATAAAGAAATCTCAAAGGGAGATTACCCTCAAGATAGAAAACCTAGGGAAAAAAATAGGAGTTACAGATACAAGCATCACCAACACAATACAAGAGATAGAAGAGAGAATCTCAGGTGCAGACGATACCATAGAAAACATTGACACAACTGTCAAAGAAAATTCAAAATGCAAAAATCTCCTAACCCAAAACATCCAGGAAATCCAGGCACAATGAGAAGACCAAACCTAAGTGTATTAGGTATAGAAGAGAGTGAAGATTAACAATTTAAAGGGCCATTAAATATCTTCAACAAAATTATAGAAGAAAACTTCTATATTCACCAAATGCAAGGACACCCACATTCATAAAAGAAACTTTACTAAATCTCAAAGCACACATTGCACTTTACACAATAATAGTGGGAAACTTCAACACCGTACTCTCATCAATGGACAGATCATGGGAAGAGAAACTAAACAGAGACACGATAATTTCTGTAATGTGAACAGAGAGAGACTGGGATTTTCTTGGAAGCCAGCCTACACCACTCAGTGAGTTCCAGGCCAGGGGGAATCCATCTCACAAAACAAGGTGGACAGTACCCAGGGAATGACATCCATAGTGCAAATGAGTCTTCAGTGGTTCTTCCTATGGTCTTAAAAAAATTCCAATGATTTTTTTCTTACTCCCTAGAGTTATCCCCAGTCCTGTAGCAGTCCACCTCTTAGGGCCTTTCTTTCCCCCCTGCCCCGATTCCTAGGGGACTCACACATCTTATTCAGCCTTCCTCCCTCACCTCAACCCCTTTTCTTAGCCATCAAAACCCAGAAACACTCTTACCTGGAAACATGCTGGCTGCGCTGGACAGAGAATCACGTAAATGATTCTCCCTCCTGTCTTTAATTTCAATTCTGAAGTTTTAGCCCCAGCTTTGTAGTAAACCGACTACTGGTGCCCCGGCCAGCAGGGCATTAAATAGGGGTCCAGGGAGGTCACCTGAAAAAGAGAATGGGGAAACAGGCAGAGGCAAAGAACCACGGCTTGTTTATAGGCTGATCAAACTGCAATTTTTACTTTTTCACACGGGTTATATACACAAAAAGGCAGGACATGTGGAAGGGGATGACACAGGAGTGTAGGTGTTCAGGGGGAGTACAGATATCTTCCAGAACAAAGTATTGGCTGGGTGAAGATTCAGGGGACAGGTCACTATGACTCAGCCTATGATTCACTTGTCCTTATCTAAGTTGGTACCACCTGCCAAGGGTACCTGTCTACAAGGCCTATAACTACTCAGGCTGGCAAATTTCCACCAAAGCTGCCTGTTTACATCTTATAGCTATCTGTTTCAGTATTTTTCCACAGAGTTTTGTGTGTTAGCAGGCTGACTTAGGCCTATTGCTGATTTTAGACCTTTGGTATATAAGCAAGGCTGCCCCTGACATACCTGCAGGAGCCTCTTTTTCCTCTTTGCTTCCATTATAGGGGATTCCCCAGATCTTCTTGTTCAACATTCCTTCCTTACCCTATACATTTGCCTCAGCCGTAGCACCAGGGGCTCTCTTTACCTAGTAACACACCTGCCATACCAGCCTGGTAGAGAATCTTGACTCTGTTTCCTTATTCTTCATGTCCTATCCCTCAGTCTCACCTGACTTTCCTCTCTCCCTCCATTCCTTGGGAACTCTGCAGATTCTAATGGCAAAACCAGTTTTCCTCCTTCCTGTGAATAGTCAGCCATCTCTACTTCTATCCCATGCCCATTCTTTTGTGTCAGTTCCCAATACCAAGAAACACATTCTCCCAGGATTCCCCAGCATCCACTCCTGACAGGGAACTCAGAAGCTTTCCCTATGAGGCAATCCACAGACTTCAAATGTTCCTAAGATCCTGTCACGCCCACTCAACCAGCAAGGAAGACATGAACAACCAGATCCTTCTCAACAGCCTTTATTGTAGAAGCGCTCTTTTAGTTTTCAGGGAGAGACCTAGAATGCCCAGGGCGAGCTGCTTATATACCCTCAGCCATGGGCGTGGAAAAGCGCATGGAGGTGCGAGATTGATCAGAATTGCAGTGCCTCATTATTAGCATACCACATTAGCATACCCGGCCCGGGAGGGGGTGATTGGTCAGGATTGTGGTTCCTCATTAGCATACCCTGTTCGGGAGGGGTTGGTGCCAAAACTGAGTTGCGAATGTGCAGTGCACTAGTAGCCAGTACCAGAGGCTGAGGCCAGAGCCATCTTGGCCAGCCAAGTCGGGTCGGCGGCCTACAAGATCCAAAGAAGGCAAAAGACTCCAAGGAAGTGAACACCCATCCAAGAAAGAAAATACCAGATATCAACACTTAGAGTTATAATCATCTCAAACTAAAATGCCTGGATACCAACTTAAAAGCACAATCAGTGGCAGCAAGAACAATGTCTCCAACAGAAGCCAACAACCATACTACATAAGACCCTGGGAAACACAATGTAGCTGAAGCACAAGACACAGACATCTATTGTGAATACGTTCAAATACCTTAAAGAGGATATTAGTAAACCCTTTAATGAAGAACACAAGCAGTGTAATGAAATGAAGAAAAGAGTTCAAGACATGAAAGCAGAAAAAAAATCACCAATCTCCATCACTTTCATCCTGAACACACACTCCTCTCACAGACCCAGGCTGCCTCCATCTCGACCTGCTGCTAATCTTGTCAGATGCCCTACAGTGCTGGCATTGTCAACATACTGGGGTCTCCCTTACAGCTAAGGGTGCACCTTTACTATGGCCTATTCTGGCCTCTCTTCCTAACTTGCTACACAGTGCTAACCTTCTGCTGCTCTCTTAAAAGCCAGTAAACATTATCCAAGTTCCACTGCCAACACTCTGTGTAACCTTGCCACCCTCTAGTCCGCAGCTTCTGTGTGCTGACCCCAAGGCATATTTCTCAGAAATTTTCACCCAACAATGATGGTCACTCATTAATAACAGTTGATTTTCCCAGCTCTACCTAACAAGTGTCTATCATCCAGCAAAGATTCACTTTTGCATATTCATATTACAAAATATCATATGGATGGTCCCAATAAAGTCTTTGAGGGACTCTCAAAGGTGCCTCTGCTACTTCACATGCAATGACTACTTTGTGTACATTACTTTCAGAATTATCATCCAAATTCTCACAACAGCTCATTATACTTTGAGTACTCAATAGTTTCCCTGGCCAAGTGCCTCATAATCCCCCAAGTTGTCTCCCACAAATAACATAGCAGATACAACACAACAGTATACTACTCTGTGGTATCAAGTTCTCTTCTAATGTGTTTACTGAGTTTCTGAGATTAAACACTGACAAAAAAGAAAAGGAAAGAAACAAAGAAAGTAAGAAACTTTGGAAATAAAGGGTTTTGTCACTTACAGGTTAAAGTTCATCACTGACAGAAGCCAGGGAAGGAAGTCAAAACATGAGCCTGGAGGCAAAACAGAAGCAGAGGCCATGAAGGAATTATGCTCACTGACTTGCTCAGCTACGTCTTTTATACAGCTCAGACCTGCTTGCCCAAGAGTGGGACTGGGACTTCCTACAGTTCCATCCAATAATTCCTAATTGATTGATTGATTGACAGAGACAGACAGACAGACAGACAGACAGACAGACCAGACAGACAGACTCATAGAAATGCCCAGTCTTATGAGGCTATTCCTCAGTTTAGATTCTCCATTCCAAAGTAAGTATAAATTTGTGCCAAGTTGTCAAAACTAACCAACATAGCATCTAAGCTGACTAATAGAAATATCTTTATACTTTGTACAAAGCTTGATTAGATTTAACAACAAATCTCTGGTAGATATAGATATGCATATAATTTGTTTGAGCCATAGTATAATGTATGAGCAACCAACCCTTAGAGAGCTATTATGTTCACTAAAATACCACATGTGGATCATGAGCTGCATCTGAGCTATAGAAATTTCTATACTAGAGAAACAGGAAAGTAAAAGTAAAATAAGTAGAAAACTGAATTTTTTCAATAATCTAGAACCTCACATCACAGCAAAATATCTCAGATAGTTCAGGGCTAAGAATGTAGTTTAGTTGTGAAAGTACTTGGCTCAGATTCCAAGAACTGTATAAACTGGGCATGGTGGCATGTGTCTGTAATCTTAGCACTGGGAAGGTAGAGGCAGGAGGATCTGAGGCTCAAATTCATCCTTTGCTAGCCTTCGTTACACAAGGAAATAAAGAAAAGGGATAGATAGATAGATGATAGATAGATAGATAGATAGATAGATAGATAGATAGATAGATAGATAATACTGTGAAATAGAAGAAAGGGCAGCCAGAGAAGAAAGGATGGGGAGAAGGAGGAAAGGAGAATATCTTAGGTGACCTCATGGAAAAGAGCCTTCCAAAAGGCCCAAGTGACACATAGATGTCCAGTGTGTTCTGTCTAAATAGAGAATGCTCTCGGAAATGCTATATTGACCAGGATGCCCAAGGCTGCTTCCCCTTGCCCCTATGCCTTCAGGCACTCATCCTTAAAACTTTTTCCTGCCAGTTACGTGTTGTAACTCTTCAGTACTTGACAGAACTGTTTCCTTTGACCAGGCTGCAGTGCTTGAGCTCCAGCTAGTTCTCTCTGTGCTTTTCAAACTCCAGCAGCTTTCTCTGTTGGCTTCAGACTTCTCCATGGGCTTCTCTGCTCTCACTATTCAATTACTAAATGTTAAGCCACATCTAGTGTGGGGCACTTTCAATGCAAAAAGTGTCAATAAATGCACCCACTCGAGCCTTTTCAGTAAGAGTCTAAAACTTTTTAAAGGCCAGCCACGTGCAAAATAGCCATTAAGAGAAGAAAGGCTATTAGTTGTGGACTTAAGAACTCAAAGGGGAATATAAAGCAGGAAACAAAAGACAAGCAGAGACTGAAAAGCAAGGCCAAGGTCCTATGGTGCAACATTTTTTTTTTGTCTTTGTGATTGCAAGCACTCACGAGATTAATTCTATAGTGAGCTTCCTATAGAACCAATTCTCACCCAGCCTTTTGACCATAATCTATGTCAAGGTGAGAAGTCTGGCCAGGCCACCTTTTACAACTCTTGTTCTCACTCCTTTGAGCCTGTTCCTCTAGAGCTTATATGTAGATTGGTCAGGCTGAATAATATCGGGGGGTTGGGGGGGAGGTGCGGAGAAAATTGAACAGAAACTTTAGCTTCTTGCAACTGGAATATTTCTTTGCAGTTGTTTGTAACCTTTGGTAGAAACTGAGTAATTATTATGCCACAGTTTCCACTAAAAGGAGTTATTGTATATGGAAATGGGACCAAGTATATCAATTTTTTTATGATGAGATTTCCTAGCACATTCCTAGCTGGATCTCAGCAGCAGTAAAGGCTGTGGAGGGTAGAGAATACACAGGGTGTAATACATGTTTTTTAGTAGGACTCACTTTCAAACACATGACAGGAGTTGAGAATAAACTAGTACTTGGCTGTGCCTAGATTATAAAATACACAATAGCCCTGTGGTTCAGGCAAACTCTAGTGCCAACACCATCGCATAGCAAGTCAAATGTCATATCACCTAATTCATACTTAGTATTTAGTATTTTCTGATCTATACAGACTAAGAGTAATCTGATAGAAGGCAATGTATGGAAATTGTTGAAATACTTGGCCTTTGTAAAGATGCTTCTGGTTCATAATTACTTTTGTCCTTAAGGATGTTGGGGAATTCAATAATCCTGAATGTCTGCATGTCTGCTCATGTATCTAATAAGCAGGTTTCAGCTTCTGGAAGGTTGGTTTTTTTTTGTTTTGTTTTGTTTTTTTGTTTGTTTTTTTGTTTTTGTTTTGTTTTGTTTTGTTTTTTTTGTCTTTGTGATTGTCAGCACTCATTTAAGAGATTAATTCTATAGTGATTTTCTTATAGATCCAACTTTTGCCTCGCCTTTTTATTGTAATCCATGAAATCATAAAGACAAAGTTTCTGGACTCTCAACTCACCATCTGTTCAGTCTTTGTCCCTAAGCAATGATGATGTGTTTTGACAGCAGCTCCTTTACAAGTTAACACAGCCTGGATTCACCTGTGCTTCTTCTACTGCACTCGGCTTGGGGATATTTTGGTTATTTCTTACAAGGTGATGTCACTCATTCATACCACATGTTCACTTTCTACCTCCTATTCCCTGCCAATCTGTGAAAAATTACTCCATCTTTACCAAATGATTGCTTTTGGGGGAGATATGAATAATTTACCTTAAAACAATGGTCATCTATCAGACCACATTTCCCCCAATAGGTGATTTCGCTGTTTTGCTGAACTTAAGCTAAATTTTTCATTAGTTGGATGAGCGCATTCTGGCACCTGTTCATAATGTCAACTAATATTTTTTCATGAAATGAAACCTTGGGAGATGAAAACAGGAAAGTGGCACTTAAGAAGATCTATTACCTTTCAGAAAGGGGGCTCTGTGTACCTGAATTTTGAAAAGGTCTCCAGAGGTTTCATGGGGACGTGTGGCTATCATATTGCTCATTCAAATGATAACGCGCTCAGCACAATGTGCTGTTCTCACACGCCTTAGAGGAAATTGTGCCTAATGCTCTAAAAGACAGGAATCACACAAGTTGGGGGCTTTATATTCAAATATTTTCGAAGAGTACCACTGACGGTCTACACACTTAAAATCCCAGACTCCAAAGGCAAGTTTCTGAATTTAGGAGGTAAGCTAACATGTTTATTGGAGATTAGCGAAGACACAAATATTTTATTCACCAAGTGATTATCACTGAGGAAGAAGAAAAGCAATAGAAATCACACAATCTATAGTAGAAATGCAGAAGAGTCACCTTACAGGGTAACATCTGCAATGCGTACATGTCCAAAGAAGTCTGAATGGTGTGAAGCTCTGTAACAATTCGCAGTTTCAAACACACTCAAATGATCTTGCTAAATATGAACTTAGACAATCTGAAATTCAGAATTTTATACTGCACTTCAAAAGAACGTTCAACCTAAAATGCCTCTTAACTTTCAGAAGCTTAGTAGATCCTTCTGAAGACAGATAGATGAGTTGAATATGTCTTATACATAACTGAAAATGAGATTGCATGGTGGGTTTCTTTTTTTAATGTATGATCATTGTTTTGGCTTTTTATTAGAAATGTCATCTGATAGAATTCGCATAACCACTCTGTAATTGAGCTTTTCTAAAATGTAAAATTATATAAAGATTTTTTGGTTAAAATTTTTATTGGATATTTTCTTAATTTACATTTCAAATGCTATCCCCTTTTCTTGATCCCCCCAGAAACCCCCTACCCCATCCTCTCTCCCCCTGCTTTTATGAGGGTGTTCCCCAACCCACCCACCCACTCCCACCTTCCCGCCCTGGCATTCCCCTACACTGGGGCATCCAGCCTTCACAGGACCAAGGGCCTCTCCTCCAACTGATGCCCAACAAGGCCATTCTCTGCTACATATGTGGCTGGAACCATCAGTACTTCCATGTATACTCTTTGGTTTGTAGTTTAGTCCATGGGAGCTCAGAAGGAGGCAGGGGATCTGGTTGGTTGATATTGTTTTTCCTATGGGGTTGCAAACTTCTTCAACTCCTGTTTTAGTTAAATTTGCTTACCAGTGTCTAAATACACATTTGATACCCAACCAATGTATAAATAATTAGATCATTGTAAATTAATAGATATTTGAAATTTGCCCATCTTAAGTGTAACAATGAACACTGTCACATGAACAAGGTTGTATCAATGCAGTTCAAAATGCATCAAATTTACTTTAAAAGTATGTGAACTTCACTATAAGCAAAAATAACATGGTCCACAGTTTTAAACTAAAACATGGTTTTGGCCAAAATAAAATGAAATTTAACTATATGAACTTTGACTAATTTTATAACTCATTAAACAATTTGTGGTTTTTTTTTACTTGCTCTTCATTCATAAAATATAAACATTAGAATTTTTGGTTATTCTATGGAATTGAAAAATAGTTGGACTACAAAAAGGTGCATAAAGAACATCCTTCTCATCCATTACAATGTGATTTTATAGATATACTCTTTTATATTGCATATATGTGTGTCTATATACACACACATACACAGACAGAAAGAGAGACAGAGACAGAGTACGCATGTGTGTTGGACTGCTGGCTCAGTGGTTAAGAGTTCATATATTTTTCCAGAGTTCCAGCACCCATGTCATATGGCTCACAACCACCTATAACTGCAGTTCCAGTGAACTGGTGCCCTCTTCTGGCCTATGTAGGTATTTGTACACATGTACACTCAGTTGAAAATAAAAAAAAAATCTTTCTTAAAGGTAATTTTTTCTGAATCCTGTAATCTTCCTACTATCCTTTATCTACTATTATTGGTTAGTTTTGCATATTCTTTAATTTCATATAGAATCATAAAATAAATTTATCTCTGTGCCCACGTGCCATTAAAGGAGCTATCTCTATCATCCATGTTGTTCCCTGTAGAAAAATTCACCTTTCTTATTGGTGTACATTCTATTAAACACATTATCATTTGTCTATCCATTTATCTGTTGAATAGCCTCTGGTTACATGATGAATAAATCACTATAAATGTCATATATATATAATATATATTCATACATACATATATATGAATATATATACACATACATATATACATACATGTATACATACATATATACATGTATGTATGTATGCATATACACATATTTGTAGACATACAAACTAATTTGCTTGTGTATGACCAGTAGTGAAATTGTTTAGTTACACATACATTTAGAGGAAATTCTTAGCAATTTTTAAAAATTTTTATACAATTTTTCATTAATGTCAGTGCCATATAGTATACTTGTTCATATGCTGATCAACATTGCATGTTGTCAGTCTTTTGCTTTAGCCATGTGGTAGAGATGGCTCCTGTGTAACCAAGCACATGAAGCACATGAAGATGGAGAAGCCAGGCCTCCGTTTTATTTGTGGTCCTATATCCATTGTTTCCTGTGCTTCCTACCATAATGCTAATAGTTTGTCTCTCCTCGCTTTTCCTTTTGCCTTTTCTTGTCTTGTAATTTCCACCATAAAAACACAAGTATGAAGAAAAAAAGAGTTAAAAAATAAATATTTGTGGCTTGTATATCATAGCACTTTGTTATTTATGTTGGATAGATTTTGTTTAAAATGACAAGTAAATTAAATACAAAATAACATTTAACCCTTAAACCATAACATTTTCTTATACTTTTAACCAATGAATTCCTCTTGTTGCCTAACACCCAGTGCATAGTCAAATTTCCCCAGTAATTAACACATCTTTTATTTGCTTAACTCACAATAAGATTTAGCCAATACATGACTTTGCTTTCATTCAGTGACACAAGAATTGAAATGAAAGGGTAGCTCATTGAGTAAGAGCACTTCCTGGGCAAGCATGAGGACCTGAGTTCAAATGTCCACCACCCGTGTAAAGAGCTGAGCAAGTCTATGAGTGCCTGTCACCCGATTGTTAGGGGACATAGGTGGGCAGATCCTGAGAGCTTGCAGGCCAGCCTAGGTGAAACAGCAAGCGTCTTGTTCATTGTGAGTCCTTGCCAAGGCGAGAAGGCAGAGGCTGTTCAAGAAGAACACCTTGACCTTCTCAGGTCATGCACACACATTCCCATTTATGTGCACCAACCACACACACACACACAATAACTCAAGTACAAGTTTTATTATCTTACTATTGTCATCATTAATACCATGTGACAAACATGATATATGCCACTCATAAGCCCTTTGTAATGTCTACCTACTTTAGCGTACGCATAAGTAAACATGAGTATTTATTTAATATTTTGTAAAGCTCCATTGTAGTGCGTAAAATAAGTATCTTTTAAATTTTCTATAAGGATCATCATTACCTTCCCATCCTGTTTTCTCACATATGATTTCCACTCTTGGCAGGAATTGATTAATCTTTTATTGCTAATATTAGTATCAGATGAAAGGAGTCTGTGTCTGTCCTGAATAGAAAATCAAATCAACCATTCATGACATTCTTGATGAAAGTGGTACTAGGGTTTTATTTGTTGCTCCAATTAAAATTGAAGTTCCTAAAAATATTTGTGACACATTTAAAGCAAATATGTATACTAAAAGTTTACTGATTTTGTTTTATTCCTGTGTATATGAACTAGACCACTAACTGTTGGAAACAACAACCCAGAGGCGCAGAAAATAGCTCACAGTCACTGGTTGACTTGAGGCTGCTGTCATTGTTCACCTCAACTGTTCCTAAGCTATTACTTTTGCTTTATTCCATTGTGCACAGTCTTTACCTAAACGTAGATGAGAGGAGAGACAGAGTCCTGCCTGGTGAATAGAATAGGTTTCATCTGAGTAGAAGATGGGTCCTTCTAAAAAAGGGCTCTGATGTCCTTTGTGCCTGTGCAAATACATGTATATGTGGTGTGTGTGTGTGTGTGTGTGTGTGTGTGTGTGTGTGTGTGTGTGTGTGTGTGTCAGGAGTCGGGAGAAGGGGTGAGGAGGCAGCTGTCAACCTCAAATTCTTCCCTCAATTGTTTCTCCATCTTATTTTTTGAGACCAGATCTTGTCAGTGGACCTGAAATTCATCAACTCAGCTAGAGTGGATGGTAAGCAAGTTTCAAGAATCCTCCTGTTTCTGTCTCCCCAGGGATGAGATTCCAGTCACATCTGGCTTTTACAGTGGTAGGGTGTCTGCATTGTGGTCCTCCTGTTTGAGCAGCCAGAACTATACTGGCTAAGCCCTCTTCCTGGGCCCTTTTCAATGCTTTTGACTGTTCTTGACACACATTGCTCAGCTACCTTCAAACATGGGGCATTGTTGGGTTCCTCATTGTTTGTTCTAGTTCCTAGAGGCTACTCCTGGAGAAAGAAGGGAGGTGACTTTTGCTAAACAAAGCAATTGCTCTGCTGAATTCTTAGGAATGTTGGCCTTCCTCAGCCATTGTGCACATGAAAAAAAGTACAAGGAACCATTCTATGTGGTAACACCATTCTCTGGGGATCTCTGCCATCCATCCATCCATCCATCCATCCATCCATCCATCCCTCCATCCAAATGTATTTGTCTGTTTATATGTGCATATGTAAGTCTATATATGATTGTAAACATGCATGAACACTTGTGAAGTTGATTGAGACAGACAGCTGGGCCCAATCAGAGTGTGTGTAGATGGATGTATATATGTATATGCATATCTACCTGTGTAAAGGATTTTAACTCTTTTCCTTTCCTTCCTCTTTGTTTCACAGTTAACTAGCCTAGCCAGAGAGGCTGGTTGGCCTGAGAAAGGAACACTAGCAATAAATCCTTTACCTAATCCCCCCACTGTTAAACAACAGGTGATAATTCGCCTGAAGCCATGGCTTCTGGCTCCAAAATAACAAAGAATCAAGGAGAGTAAATATTATTAATACTAAACAATCTTTACTAAACCAAGTCTAGCTTAAGGTCCACCCCACTTGGCTGCCTTTGAGATAGATATTATCCAGCCCTAGTAAGCTCAAGGCTTGCTTGCTCCTTCTTTCTTTCTTTCTTCCTCTCTCTCTCTCTCTCTCTCTCTCTCTCTCTCTCTCTCTCTCTCTCTCCTTTTTTCTCTTTTTTCTTTCATCCTTTCTTCTTTTGTCTTCCTTTCTTTTCTTCCTTCTTTCTTTTTTCTTCGTTCATACATTGGATTCTGATAGCTGCCTCCCCTCCCTCCTCTCTTCCAAGTTCTCCCACCTCCTCCCTCCCTTAGATCAACTTCTGCTGTTTCCCTTCAGAAAACAGCAGGCCTCCCAGGGATCTCAACTAAACATGACATAACAAGTTCCAATAAGATTAAGAACATACTGCCATTTCAGAGCTGGACACGGCAACCCAATAAAAGGAAGGGGGCCCTGAAATCAGGCAAAAAGTCAGAGATGGTCTCCACACCCAACTGTTAGGACTCACAAAGAACACCAAGCTACATAATCACAGCAAATATGTAGAGGACCTAGGTCAGACCCATACATCTGTGAGCTTCTCTGCGCCCTAGTTAGCTGAGTCTATGGACAATGTTCTTGTGATGTCCTTGAGTTCTCTGGATGCTACAATTCCTCCTCTCCCCTCTTTTGCAGAATTGTAGGGTATCTTTCAAATTAATGTGAAGGGCCAATCCCATTGTGGATGGTGACATTCCTAGGCTGGTAGTCCTGGGCTCTGTAAGAAAGCAGGCTATGCAAGCCATGGGCAGCAAGCTAGTAAGCAGAACTTCATAACCTCTACATTAGCTCCTGTCTCAGGTTTCTGCTTTGTTTGGGTTTATATTCTGACTATTTTGATTATGAATAGTAATATGAAAGCGTAAGCGAAATAAACCCTTTCTTCCCCAACATGCTTTTCAGTCATGGTGTTTCATTGAAGGACACGGAATGTATGCAAAACTTGATGACTGGGAATAAAAGGTTTACCCAAGCACATTATCTATCACATACTGCTGTCAAGAAGGGAACATGAGGCTCACAGCAGGAACTGTAAAGACCTCGAGAGGACAGGTATGTCTCTCTAGGAGAAGAGCCAGAGACAGTGTCTTCCAATCTCATTTCTAAATGGGAATCTAACTCTCTATATCAACCTTTATGAAGTACTTTATAATCCAAGATCAGTTTGTGCTAATACTTTAACGACGCTTGCTTAATTTTTCTTTAGAGAGCCTACTTTCCCTCAGTACCATTAGGGAATGTGAAGGTGTGGCCATCTAGTGGCAGCCTTAACTATAACACTCTTCTCCGGATCCAGCTCTTCTCTAAGTGGGGGAGGAGATAGTCTGAGATCTCTATGCATAAATGTTTCTCCTCCTTAGAGACCAAAAAGATCTTCATAGTGTATGAAAGACTGACTCTTCTACCTTAGCTTTTATGAAATCTACTCCCACAGACTTTCCCAGAACTCTGAAGGATTCTCATCAGGTTGAGTTTCCCTAGGGAAAACCAGTCACTCTCTCTGCTATCTCAGTAGCATCTATTATAGCTTGTTATCATTGGTTTTTCCCAATTCAGAGACTACACATTTTCTCCAAGTCCAAAGGAAGAAGAGATGAAGAGTGCCAAGCCTGTCTATTGGTTGCAATATATGGCCAACCCACTGAACCTACATGTCACCTGTAGCTGTCACTGGACATTTGCCACATTTGATGGTAATAGGTATGTTGTCATAAGAATGCATATATAAAACGTGGTTACTTGACTTTCTGTTAGTTTTATCTTAGAACAAAATGAGGAGATCCTGTTGCTAAAAAATGATACATGCTATAGCCATAGAACACAGGGAAATCAAGCTGGAATTGGGCTAGCAGCTTCCTCCTTGCTGGAAGCAGGAGCTAATGCAGAGGGCTTGAAGAAGTGCTGCTTACTAGCTTGCTATCCATGGCTTGCACAGCCTGCTTTCTTATAGGAAGGAAGAGGGACAGGAATGGTTTGAGGAGTCAGATATCACAAGAACACTTTCCACAGACTCAACTCACCAGGGCTCACAGAAGCTCACAGATATTGAGCTGATATTCATAACCCCTTTGTATTGTTAAAAGGTATTGTTCAGACTGCTGGAGGATAGGTGTGATCAGCAGTATTATTCAGTGATGGACTTTGCATTCTACACTGCTGACCCCTCCAGAAAAGAGAAGCCCACTGGTGTAATAGTGGCAAATCTGTTATAGAGATAACCCAAAACTTTCTTATAGAATTTGAACCACACTTATGTCAATAGAACAATATTACTATTATCTTTGATGAGATGCTTCTTTTGACAGTGTTCAGTGTACTGATAGAGACTCATAGCTGGTTAAATCCTGATAATAAGACTGTTAAATGGATAAGCCATAAATGGGACATACATATTATCCTCCTTACAGCTCAAGAAGCACTGTGAAAGAGGGGATAAAAAGACTGTAAATGACTGAGGAAGGGGACATTACATACCTCTTGTATTCTTCTTGTCTTGACCCTAGATAGGAGGTTGTCATTGTCAGCTAATTCTAAGAGCCTCCTTGTTCAATAGAAATATTTTTTCCACCTTCTGGTCTGGGCCTGGGCACTGAGAAGATTCAGGGCAGCAGCTCTGCACCAAATCTCACAAAACCCAGAGAAAGCAGGCCTCCCAGGAGCTATAAACTGGGCAGTATCTTAGGTAAGGAGACAGCAACACCACCCCAAACAGGGAGTAACTGGGACCCACTAGGACCCAGGAATTTACTCCTGTCACAGAGCACTGGATCCTTCCAGTCTGTGCCTGAGCACTGAGCATATCTTGGGCCCCAGCTCTAACCCCAGTAGTTACACCCACCCCACACAGTTCTGAAACAACCAAGATAATAGGAAAGACAGGCTCCAGTCAGAGACAGTGAGTGCGAGTAGCACTAAGGAGATCCAGATGTCAAAAGACAAGCACAAAAACATAAGGCATCAGGGTACTTGGCATCATTAGAACCTAGTTCTTTCACACTAGAAAGTCCTGAATTCCCCATATCACCAGGAAAGCAAGATTTAGATTTAGAATCACTTCTAATGATGATGATAGAGGACTTTAAGAAAAACATAACTAACACTTTTAAAGAATTTGAGGAGAACACAGGTAAACAGGTAAAAGCCCTTAAAGAGGAAACACAAAAATCCCTTAAAGAATTACAAGAGAACATAACCAAACACGTGAAGGAGTTGAACAAAACAATTCAGGACATAAAAATGGAAGTAAAAACAATAAAGAAATCTCAAAGGGAGACTACCCTCAAAATAGAAAACCTAGGAAAGAAATCAGGAGTCATAGACGCAAGCATCATCAACAGAATAAAAGAGATAGAAGAATCTCAGGTGCAGAAGATACTATTGAAAATATTGACACAACTGTCAAAGAAAACACAAAATGCAAAATGTTCTTAACACAAAACATCCAGGAAATCCAGGACAGAATGAGAAGACCAAACCTAAGGATAATAGGTATAAAAGAGAGTGAGGATTCCCAACTTAAAGGCACAATAAATATCTTTAACAAAATTATAGAAGAAAACTTCCCTAACCTAAAGAACGAGATGCCCATAAATATACAAGAAGCCTACAGAATGCCAAATAGACTAGACCAGAAAAGAAATACCTCCCATCACATAATAATCAAAACACCAAGTACACAAAACAAAGAAAGAATATTAAATGCAGTAAGGGAAAAAGGCCAAGTAACATATAAAGGCAGACCCATCAGAATTACACCAGACTTCTCACCAGATACTACAAAAGCTAGAAGAGCCTGGCCTCTATCAATTACCATAGACAGAGAAACCAATATATTTCATGACAAAACCAAATTTACACAATATCTTTCCACAAACCCAGCATTACAAAGGATAATAGCAGGAAAGCTCCAATACAAGGAGGGAAATTATACCCCAGAAAGAGCATGAAAGTAATCTTCTTCCAACAAATCCAAAAGAAGATAGCCACACAAAGATGATTCCACTTCTAATAACAAGAATAACAGGAAGCAACAATCACTGTTCCTTAATATCTCTTAACACCAATGGACTCAATTCCCCAATTTAAAAAAATGTAGGCTAACAGACTGGATACATAGACAGGACCCAGCATTTTGCTGCATACAGGAAACCCACCTCAGTGACAAAGACAGACACTACCTTAGAGTAAAAGGCTGGAAAACAATTTTTCAAGCAAATGGTCCTAAGACACAAGCTGGAGTAGCCATTCTAAAACCTCCAGCCAGAAAACACAAAGGGAGGGACTCGTGGCTCCACCTGTATAGGTAGTTGAGGGTGGCCTTGCAAGGCATCAGCAGAAGTGGAAGGCCTTGGTGCCTGAAAATTTGGATTCACTAGTGTTGGGGAATTCGAGAGAAGGAAGGCAAAAATGGGAGGATAGTGGGAGCACACCCTCATAGAAACACCCAGAATTATATGGATTAGATATGACAGAGGCAGACTGCCAAAAGACTAGATTCCAGAATTCGAACAAAAAATTATCTTGATACTAAAATTTGTTTTGAGAATTGTATATTGCAGAATACACAACCTTGGTGTATCTATTCATCAAGCAAGCTAAGCAGACCTGCTCAAACCTCTGATGTCCTGGAATTCCAGCTGGATGTAGTGAAGACACAGTGTCAGAGACTTATCAATTTACTCTTCCCCCTGCTTCTCTTCTAATATCTCAACACCCATAATCAGCTTGAAGAAGTTAATGAAGAGTTGGCACCCCTATTCCCTGGGCTTGGGGACCGAGGTGGTTGATATTGGGCTGTCTTTCTAGGGAAAAGTAGTGGTTTTGTTGGAACAGGGAGGAGTAGCTAGGATTTATTGCATAACCATAACCTATTGGTAGAAATCTGTATAATTGTTATTAAGATGAAGTTATAATTTCTTAAATGGTACAAAATTTACTTTGATTTCTAATTTAAGATTTTCATTGGTACAAGTTTCTTATTGATATAAAAGTGAGATTGTTACTCTCATAGGCATTGTGCCTATATAACACATTTAGGAATACAAGGCTTAGACTCAGTCCTTCTTTAACTTTTTAAACTGATTTGAGATGGTTATCCTGTGAGTTAAGGGCCTATAGAAAATCCATGGCTCTGAGTTTATTGTTAGGGTGTTTAGAAATAGCTGAGAGGAGTTAACGGACAACAGTCCAGATTGCCTTACATGGATATTTGGTTTTCAAAAGTCCAGAATTGATGTTACAAACATTTCTGTATTAATGTTCATTTTGATTAGAGACATGTCTCCTCCTGACAGCTTCCTGTCTTGGATTCTAAGAAATTGCTCATCTTTGGAGTTACTCCAGTTGTGGTGAGACAGCCACTAGGCAAGGACTGCCTCTTTTCATCTACAGACAAATTAGTGTCCAGAAAAGAACACACTTGCAGAATAGTCGACTGATTATATCTGCCTAGACAGAGTAATCAGCCCTTAATAATTCTGCATCACTAAGTCTGTCAGATGATCCTGGGCCAGAAGGCTGAAGATCGGATGCTCCAATGTTTTGTAGTATAGGGACTATCCAGGTGTTCAGCGGTCTCTATAAATTGGCTAAGTTTTAGAAGCTATACTTTGTGCTTTCCATAATTTCAGTTAACTCAGTCATTCTGGATTTCTGATGGGATTGAAGACTTATAGTCTCATAGCCAATCTCTGCCACTTACTTTGATAGAAAAGATTTGAGAGGATGGTTTTCAGGTGACATTCATTCTAAAGCCAAGAAAAAAAGCCAGGTTCAGAACTAAGTGTTTTAGTTAGGAGATATGACAGAGGTTCTGGTTAGTCAACAAAATGATGGACTGGGTATTAGATCTATCTTGTACCTTACTAATATAAATTGGTATAGTTATGCTCTAATTGTATTTTAAGAGAAAAGTTTTATTTTAACAGGAAGGGTGTTATGTAGGAGGAGCTAAGGTGGGAGGAGTAAGGAGAGGAAGAGGAGGAGCTAGGAGATGAGAGAGAGAGAGAGAGAGAGAGAGAGAGAGAGAGAGAGAGGAACATGGAGGCAGATGCCTCATGTCTGCCAGTCAAAGATAGTTGGTATATCTAGGTTGGGTATTGGGTTACACTTCTGATTGTATGGGCATCTTGTTATTGAGCATTACCAAACTTATAAAGCCTTTCATTAACATTTTTCAAAAGTTACTAATAAAAAAATATAAACATAAAAAGGAAAAAAAAGAAAAAAGTAAGTATCACTTTATATATATATATATATATATATATATATATATATATATATATATATATATATCCCAGTAGGGTGACCTCTAGGCCTCTAGGAATATACTCATGGTCCTGAAAACAAATCTCAATCACTTTCCTACACATTCTTATTACAACTTTAATAAAATTCACTGAATCTCAATCTCTCCCCCTCTATCTCCCTCTCCCCTCCCCTCCCCCCCTCCCCCTCCCTCCCTCCCTGTCTCCTCCCTCTTCCACCCTTCCCCTTCCTCTCCCCTCCCTCTCCCCTCTTCTGTCACATATGTATACACTCTCACATAGACACACAACACAAAACTGGAAGAGAATTTCATTTTTAAAAGGAATGAGATTAGATTTGTGAGTCTGGGATTGGAAGCAGACAAGAGAGGGAAACGGGGTAAAAATAATCAAAATACATTAGGCACATATGTGTAAATGAGATGATGCAATCCTCATTGTATGAGTTGGATATATTCTATTTAGAAGTATTTTAGTATGTTTTATTGAAATAGAACTACTACACTTAAAAATTACTATTGCTATATACATACATATGTTTGTATAAGTATGCATGAATATATAAATAAAGTCTGTTAAATCATGTTTGAATTTTTAGTTTCCATGGTTTCAGGACTGAGCATTCTTCACTGAACAACCTATAAGGGGTCTCATCCCTAGGAAAAGCTAACGGTCCTTCCAGAAGTCATTAGCTGCCTGTAGTTCCTTCTGTAAGGGTGATACTTGGTGATATTTTCCCCCTTCCAGGATGGCATGTTCATTGATAGTGTCATTGTTCAAGTCTTACTTTTGAAGCTATTTCTAGGATAAACTTCTCAATATACTTCCTGGTATTCTGACTCTTACAATCTAAGAAAGAGTTCCATTGTATCTTTCTAAATCACTTGTGGAGGCATACTGTAGTGGTTTAAATAAGAATGGCCCCCATAGGCTCATAGAGATGACTGCTTGGTACTGTTTGAAAAGATCAGGAGATGAGGCCCCTTTGAAGAAAGAATGCCACTGGGTGTGAGCTTTGAGGTTTCAAAAGTCCAAGCTAAGCCCAGAGTCTCTCTGTCAGCAAGCAAATCAGGATATAACTCTCAATTTTGGCACCATTCCTGCCTGTGTGTCACCATGCTTCTCACTATGATGATAATGAGCTAAAATTCTGAAACAGTAAGCAAGCCCTCAATTAAATGCGTTTGGAAAGTAAGTGTTGCATTGGTCATTGTGTCTCTTTACAGCAATAGAACACTGACTAAGACATATATTTAATGATCTTGAAGTTGAAACCAGCAATCAATCAGGTTTATCATATTGTTGTTGCAATGCCAGTAGGCTTTGGAAACCTATTGAATTAAGCTTTAGGTTAAACCTAAGGGTGTTTGTAGCTCCTTGGCCCAGGAACTCAAGTCCTTTATCAAATTTTAAGAGCAAGATAAAGCTTCTTCAGTAACTCTCCTTTGTAAAGAAGCCTACCCTGTTGATCTCTCTTTTTCTATGGCAAAGTATCAGGAATGTCAATCTGGCCAATTACCCTATTGTAATGTCAATTATTCGAAAGTAAAACCCTGATCCTCTAACAAAGACCTGGTTGTCAGGAAATCATTTCCCAGCATGCTCTTTCAAGCCCACTGACGATCTTAGACACCTTTCTAAAAAACTTCAAATAAATAAATACCCTCAAATCCTCAACCCCTCCCAAAATCTTGATGAGTTTCAATATTTGTAATCCTCTTTGTCTTGGGCTTCTTGCTTTTCCCATTTCTACTGTGTCATATAGACATCTTAAGATAGTATCTAAGCTTACCAACCTTATCATCTTTGAAGTTTTCTTTTTTCCTTTCTTACAATAAACTGTAACACTCCACTTTTAATTATTATCTTTCTCATCCAATCACATAGTCTACAGGACTTTTTTTCTTACTTTTCTTAATGATAGTTGTATCATGTTACAATTTCTAATTCTTTAAAATGTATTTGGATTACGGAGAAACAGAAAAATATGTAACCTTGTTTCCGGAGTTTTGTCAATTCACACAATCCCCTTTCTGCTTTATTAATGAGGTATTGAGTAGTTGTCGTTAAGGTGAGAATAAAATCTAATGAAATGAGGCCCTCCAGCATGGAGGTTTATAAGAACTGAACCTTCAGGTAGCTCTACCTTACGCAAGGGAAGACATGGCACTCCTTGACAGTGGAAGCTTCCTGATACTGTGGAACCTTCAAGACAAATACAGAGCTTCCCCTGGCACAATATCATTTGAACAAGCACCTCAAGCTTTTGAAAACTCCCAATCCTACTCTCAAGGTGGTGTCTATATTCTTTGGCGGTTCTTGATTATTCTACAAATATGGCTCAAGTCTGTTGCCCTGCATATTCCTGTATGCTTCCAGAATCTACATAACTGGGTCAATGATTCTTCCAAATGCATCATTCTTTAACAGAATCTTAAGCCCAGTGTGGTACTCCTTCCCATGCACCCTTATTTTAACCCTGGCATTGCTTACATGAGTTCCATTCTAGCCTCACATGGCTAGAATGTCATAGCCTCTAGTGTCATTTCTTCCACTGGAAAGTATTCCCTTAAAGAGATAGATAGGCGGTACAGATATACATGGTAAAAATTTTTATTGATTATTGTTAGAAAAATAGCTATCGTCTTCTAGCTAAGAGTCCTTAGCTCTGTTTATTCCCTTGGCTTTCACTAGAAGAAAAGCACAGTGGGGTCTAGCCTTTGCCCTTCCCTATACATTAAGAAATGGGATCCTAAAGGAAGATTATGTTTTGTGTTATTTATAAAAATAACTACCTATAGTAATACCCTGGCCTCAACTTTCATCCAGGAACAAAGTGTAAAAATAATACAATGTCTTTTTAACCTCATCTCCATGGCGACTGTGTATCTTGACTAATTACCAGTTGTTAGATCTGCTCATGAAATAAGCTGGTTTAAACTTGAAACCATTAATAAAAACAAGTAAAAAAAATAATGATTCTCCTGGCAACAAGTCTTAAGAATCCCATCTGTAACTTCTAAGTTTCCATTTCTAAAATCTAAAAGTGTACATTAACCCAAAGCTAACACTGTATTTTCTACAGTGATCACAAAAATGATCACCTGAACAACAGGCTTAATGAAATAACAGGACAGAGAGCTGAGTGGGTGAACTCACTATTCCCAGAAGCAGAACCTTGGAGAGGGATTGCTTATTGCAAGAGTTACCCTAGAAAAGCCTGACAGAGAGTGGGCAACAAGGCACGTGGTATCCAGCCATGTACAAGCGGTAGCAGCTTCATTTTTATTCTCTAAAATAGTGATTCCCAACTCATCTAATGCTGTAACCCTTTAATACAGTTCCTCATGTTTTGGCGACCCCCTGAGCATAAAATGATTTTTGTCGCTACTTCATAACTGTAAAATTTCATTACTACTTTATGACTGCTTTCCTTGTATATGGATCTGTGTACCACATGGCTACAGTTCTCGAAGGGGTTCAGAGGAAAGGATCAGATAGATATCTTGGGACAGTGTTAGAGACAGTTACTATTTTTATGGAGCCTGAAAGTTGAACTGAGGTCCCCTAAAAGAGCAGCCAGTGCTCCTTTTTTTTTTTTTTTTTTTTTTTTTTTTTTGCCAAGTCATCTCTCCAGCCTCCTCTACTGACTCTTATTAAGTAAAGGACACCAATACTCAATATCTGGCTTCTAGAAAAAACTGAAAGTTACTAGCTAGCTGTCTGCCCTACCCCACATGAAAAAGTAAACCCAGGACAAATGACAAAAAAAAAAAATGCGGTTAAACATCTAACCCAAATTTTCAGATAGAGAAATAAAGAGAAAATTCAAAACTTAAAATTAACAAATTAAAGTGGCACAGTCATCAAAACCAAAGTGATTAAATGTGATAGACATTACTCCCTCAAAGGCTTAAAATGATTATATAAAGGAAATGATGGAATATGTCATCATTATTTTTAAATTCTAAGAACAAATTATAAATATTAGGCTTAAAGCTATAATCATTGAAAATACAATAAATAGGAAAAGAAGTTGAATGAATAAAAACTTTAAAAAAAGATAGAAAATTAATCTGGCAAACTTCTCCAAAATGAAGAGCAAAATAAATAGTAAAACATAGAGAAAATACAGGGAAAATTTAAAGTTCACAGACTGTTGAAATAAATACACCATGATACAGATAGTATAAGGTATAGTGGGAGAGGTCTTAGAGGGCATGGATATTAAAAACATGATGAAGATGAATATCACAGATTTGAAGAAAGATGAAAAGTACATGGGCTTTAAACAGAAAAAGCTCAGGCCTAGATTCATCCAAATGAAATGCAGTCGTGTAGAAAGGAAGCCCCTGCACAGAACAGACCGTCTTCAAAGGAAAAAGAATCAGAGGGAAAATGCCTTCTTTACAGCCACACTGCATATCAGAAGACAATGGAGTAATACTTTACAATATCAAAAGCATACAGCTCAGAACTTGCAATTATTTATCCTTCTTACACTGACATCACAGTGTCAGGCCATAATATTAAAAAATCATACTCAGGTTCTTAAGCCTCTGAAGTTACACTTTATAAAAGGCTACCCAAAATGCACTCTGGGAGAAAGTACTGAAGAAAAACATACTGGGGATATAAGATGTATGAAAACTAAGAATGTAGGTTCCTTATTTTCACAAAACAGTGACAGTTCACCACCAAAATAGAAGTAGGTATTTACAACAGCCTGGGTTTAAAATCATAATATAAAATAGTGAACATTTTGAAGAAGATAAAAGAGAGATGCAGACATTTAAAACACGATGAAGTTCTTATTTAGTCAAATTTAGTCTAAAAAATTACAGATACTGATTTTTTTCATAGTGAGGAAAAATACAAATGTAAAAACAATAGATGTGCAGTGAAAATTCAGTAACACACAATTATTGTTAGTTTAAAGTTGTTGAGGTCCACACTAGCCCCACGTTGGGGCGGCCAAAAAATGTCACGGCCCAAGCAAATTGTTGAGGCCCGGGCTGACCTACGTTTGGGCGGCCACTGTATCCCGGTCCAAGCTGCCGCTCCAGTCCACAGGTCGGGGTTCAGCAAGAGAGAGAGTGAGGCCAGACAGAGTGTGATTCAATCCCATTTATTCTTCAGTCTCTCTTCCTAGTCCATGTCCCAAGTCTTGAGTTCCTAGTTCCTAGTTCCTAGTCCCTAGTGCCTCCAAGTTCCAAGTTTCTTCTTCCAAGTGCCAAGTGCCTAACGTCTAATAACTAACTCCAAGTTGTTCTCTCTAAAGTGTCTCTTTCTCTCTTCTGTGTCTCCCTAATGTCTGATGTGTCTGATTCTCTCCTCTGTGTCTCCCTAATGTCCGCTCTCTGCTGTGTCTGATTCTCTCTCTGCTGTGTCTGCCTAATGTCTAATTCTCTACTGTCTGCCTCTGCCTTTTATATGTCTCACTTCTAAGCCACGCCTCTAAGTTACACCTTTAATCATGCCCTTAGGTCTTGTCTCTAACTCTGATCTCTATGCTTCTAAGTCATACTCTTAAGTCACACACCTTTAATCTCACACACCTTTAATCTCACGCACCTTTAATCTCAAGGTATCTAAACCAAGATTATCAGAGTGTGCTCAGCTGTTGTAGGCTATTGTAATCCAAGTCTCATGTCAGGGTATATGGCTCAAGATGGCTGCAAAGCTGATAGCCTCTTTCTGCTAAAAGTCAGCCCCAAACATAAAGTGATTACAGTTAAAGAAGCACAGACTGACATTTAGAGATATGAGAGCTAGCTCAGCTAAGAAGAGCTCCTGAAGATAGCCCAAGTTTGGTTGACAGTAAACCCATGGCAGATCATAATCATCTACAAGTCTTGTTCTAGGGAATCTGGTACCCTGTTCTGGCCTCTGTGCGTGCCAAGCATACATGTGGCAGATATATATATATATATATATATATATATATATATATATATATATATATATATATAAAATTACCTATAGAAGAATAGCTAGTATTTTGTTCTGTCAATAGTAGTGAAAGACACAGCCCCACATGGCCAGGATTCAACAGCAGTGTTGTTCCTGTGAGATTATCTGATCAGTTACATCAGAGATCTCGATTCACAGAACAGAATATTTCATGATGAATGAGCAGGAACCAAAGTCATAAGACTCTTCAGAAGCAGCATAAATACAGAGTCAAGTGAGGACATTAACAGAGACATGAAGGTGATTCCATATGCCCAAAGGCCTCTCAATTACAGTTAGTTCATCACCAAGGTTTTAGGTAGCTCTTTAATGGACACACTGCAATAAGGGAGGATTATTCCCAAGTTGAGGAGGGGTATGATGTAGGAAATTTAAGGTGAGAAATGTCCAGGAATAATCTATCTTTATAGAGAATTTTCCGGATGTGCTTTATTCTGTCTTTATAGGAAATTTTCCAGATGTGCTGTCCACCACCGTATGCGTCACATAATAAGAGTGGTGATTTTGAAAAGTGATGATACAGAGATGTCATGGTGATGAAACAAAAGACATAGTTAGAAGTCATCTTGGTGAGACAAGTTGACCCCAGCTGATTTTCTATAGTGGGTGATAGCATAGGCTTCTCAAATTAACAGCTCACTCTTCCCTGCCACCACCACCCCACACCCCACCTATCAGGCATACCTTCTCAATACTATTTGCCATTTAAGCTCACATTTTGCCTGATTCCTTTGGAACAATGATTTGTGAGTTTTCTGACCCTGTATTTCCCAAAGTGAACCTTCTAATATTACTACAGCCAACAGCATAATACTCCGATTAAAGTTAAAAAAATCATGAAATAAAAAAGAATATATCCACAATTGTGGTGAGAGATTGCAACATAGCTTTGAATAACTGTTATCACATAAGAAGATAAAATATAAGAAAAATACATCATAAACTGCTGAAGAATATAATTGTGCATGGACTATAGTGCTGAGAAACAAACAGTTATCAATCGTTCCTGGGATCCTTATATCAGAAGATAAATTAACAAGAAAAAACATAGTATTAGTAATATGTACATCTTAAATATATATTCAGAGAACAATAAATAATCTCGGTGAGATGGCTTTGAGCCCAGGCCTAATGCCACCTTCAGCTCAAAGGAAGATGTTGCAAGATGCTAATGTCATTTATTGGATGGTGACCAAGTAAAGCACAATAAACACAGGTAAGGCTTCTTAGGCAGATGTAACTCAGTGTGTGCACCCTTGTGTCTAGACATTTCAGAGTTTGCTAGTACCACAAAGACATCTTTGCCATTGGAGATGTCCTCCATTGCTGTAATTTCCAAAAATAGGGGGAAGGCAGGTGTAGAGAGAATCTCTTGTGTACTATGTAAAAGCATCACCTGTCAATAAAAATCTGATGACCAATGAACTTAAGGTGGGGTATCTGGCAGAAAGAGATAGGAATTCTGGGAGTCAGACACAAGACGATTCGCCACTCAGACTCTGAGGAGATGGGCTTATGAAACTGAGGAGAGTTAACCAGCCATCTGGCACATAGACTAGAATAAATGGGTTATATAAGTTGTGAGCTAGTTGAGGAACAAGCCAAGCTTATGGCCTAGGCATTTACTCATAACTAATTAAGTCTCAGAGTCATTATTCTGGAAATGGGGTGCAGGTAGAAAGGACCAAGGTTATAGGCAGGCTTCGGTTTTCAGAGCTACTCCTGTATCTTCCCTTTCTCACATCAATCAGCACAGACTCATTGTTTACTAAACAGGCTTATTCTGTTGTTGTATCCTCTAACTTTAGTCTTACATCTACATATGTGTGTGCACGTATGTACACACGGAGAGAAATGCCTGGTGTGCTGATTACACTCTCTAATGGCAACAGCAGACCTGGAAGGTAGTAGTGATTTTTTTTCCCATGCATATGAAAGATTGAAAAGAACTCGAGGTACTCTGTAATCAAACCACCGTGATTCCAAGATTAAAATGCAATGAATTATATGTTAATGGATGCCAACACATCAAATCTTGAAAGATGCAGAGAAACAGACTTTCAAGGAAAAATTTTGCATTAAATTTGCATTAAAGAAGAAATTATGAGCCCCACGTGGTGGCACAGGCCTACAGCTTCAGACTTTTGTAGCTACTGTCTGGGATTCCATGTTGAGGTTTGTCTGGGTTACATAGAGATGCATCTCAAACAAACAGAAAATGAGAAATATTTGTGAAAACTAACAAAGAAAATGGTACATGTAAAAATAACTTAGGATCTGGTGTGGTGATGCAATGTATAATTTTACCACTTGAGAGGGAGAGGTAGGAGGATCAGGAGTTCTCAGTGACTTTCTGTTACATGGCAAGTTACAGGCCAGTCTAGGCTTTTTAACATAAAAGTATAATTCATTCCCCCAAAATGGAAATAAGGTTAGGAGTGAACTATTTTCTCTTTTTAGGTGAAAATAGAATCACAATGTGTATGTGTGTGTGTGTGTGTATGTATATATATTTGTGTGTGTGTGTGTATATATACACATATACATATGCATATACTACATATACATCATATACACATACACACACACACACACACACACACACACCTCCAGTATCTAGCATATCTAAACCATAACACATGGGCCATATCTACATACCATTCAAGTTACCTATGAGTACAGCCCAATGCTAAGTTGTGGGGAGTGGAACTCAAGATGGCGCCTGGCTGGGTGCCAGACACCCCTGGCGTGTTGGCTCACCATTTCAGAAAGCCTGGGTGGCACGTAGGCTAGGATTTACTACGCATGCATTTTGCTTGTTCCTTGTTACATAAGATCGGGCCATATGACGTATGTGCTCAGCACCAATCGTGAATGACCGTGTGGCAGGTTCTGATTGGTGAGGACACAGAGATTTAAGGGCTGGGAGCTAGATCTCGGGGGCTTTTTGTGGTACTTCAAGGTTCCTGAATAAACCGTGTTGGGAAGAAGATCCTGGGTCTGTTGTCTTCTGTCTGCTGGTCGGTTCAGGAGGAGACACTAAGTCATAAACTCAAGACATGGTAGAATAGTTCTTAGTTTGGGGAGGGGGTCAGGGGTGATGATGTTGATGCTGTTTGTCTGTAACTTGACAATGTAGTTCTCACTCCAATGTGACCTTTTCATGATGTCTGAAGTTTAGGGGTGATTGTAACTAGAGAAAGAAGTGGTAAAATTTTCATGGTAAAAAAAAAAAAAAGAAAATAGGAAAGGTACAGATCAAAAACTGACTCTAGCAAGTTGTCCTCTGACCTCAAGACACATACTGTAAATGCCTGTTCCTACACACACATACACACATACACACACAGAAAGAGAAAGAGAGAGAAATATTTTTAAATAAGATTTTACCTGTAAAACTTGATTATTCATTCATTCATTCATTCATTGCATCCCAAATGCTGCCCCTCCTTCATGTCCGCTCTCACAGGGTGTGCCCCACCCCCATATAGCCCCCAACCCTAGCAAGATTAGGTGCATCATCTCCACTGAGGCCAAACAAAGCAGCCTTGTTGCAGAACAGATATCACACTCAGGCTACAGCTTTAAGGGAAAGCCTCTTCTCCAGTTTTTGGGGACCCCACATGGAGACTGAGCTACAAATCTGCTACATATATCCTGGAGTCCTCAGTCCAACCCAAGTATGCTCTTTCATCGGTGGCTCAGTTGCATGGACAAACTGAGCAGAGACATAAGGAATAGTCAGTCAATAATGGGTCCAACTTGACACACGTCCCATGGGCAAGAACCAATCCCTGACACTATTCATCATACTCTGTTATGTTTATAGATAGGAACCTAGCATAATTGTCCTCTTTTCAGCTAATTAAAGTAGATGCAGACACCCACAGCTAAACATTGGATGGAGGTTGGGGACCCTTATGGAAGAGTTGGGGGAAGGATTGAAGGCCCTGAAGGAGATAGAAACCCCACAGGAAGACGAAGAGAGTTGACTAACCTAGACCCCTGCAAACTGTCAGAGACCTGTAGAGCTTATTATCCACTGCTTTTAAGTTATGGCTAAACAAATAATGTTATACCAATGTCACTACCATAATAGTCATAAAACTGAGAAATCTGAGGCTGTTTCTTGGTGGCTTTGTATAAGTTAAAAAAACATGTTACTGCGTTAGTCAAATACCTTAAAGTATTTAAAGAAACTTTCTTTTTTTTCTTTTTTTTAATTTTATTTTATATTTTATTTACATTTAAGATGCCATCCCCTTTCCACATTTCCCCTCCCTAGAACACCCCTGTCCCATGCCCCCCCCTTTCCTTTTTGCTTTTATACGATTTTTTAAAAATGTTAATCAAAGGATTTATAAGTTTGGTAATGCTCAATCAGAAGCGTAACCCAATACCCAACCTAGATATAAAAACTATCTTTGACTGGTGGAGACCTGTGAACATCTGCCTCCATGCCCCCTCTCTCTTTCTCTCTCTCATCACTTAGCTTCTCCTCTCCTTCATCTTCTCTCCTTACTCCATCTCTTTCTCTCAATACTCCTTCCCACTCAGCTCCTCCTACATATCACTCTTCCTGTTAAAGTAAAACTTTTCTCTCAAAATACAATTAGAGCATACTTATTCCTAATTGTACCAGTGAGGTACAAGATAGTCCTAATACCCAGTCCATCATTCTGTTGACTAACCAGAACCTCTGTCATCTCTTCTAACTAAAACACTTACTTTTGATCCTGGCTTTTTTGGCTTTAGAATGAATGTCAGCTGAAAACCATCCTCTCAAATCTTTTCTATCAAAGTAAGTAGCAGAGATTGGCTATGAGACTATAGGTCTTCAACCCCATCAGAAATCCAGAATGACTGAGTTAACTGAAGTTATGGGAAGCACTAAGCATAGCTTCTAAAACTTAGCCAATTTACAAAGACCGATGAACACATGAAAAGCCCCTATACTACTGAACGTTGGAGCATCAAATCTTCAGCCTTCTGGCCCAGAATCATCTGACAGACCTTAATGATGCAGAATTATTAAGGGCTGATTACTCTGTCTAGGCAGATATAATCAGTCGACTATTCTGCATGTGTGTCCTTTTCTGGACAGTAATTTGTCTGTAGATGGAGAGAGGCAATTCTTGCCTAGTGGCTGTCACCGCACTACAGGAGTATCCAAGGATGCTCAATTTCTTCTTAGAATCCACGACAGGAAGCTGTCAGGAGCAGACAGGTCTCTAATCAAAATGAACATTAATATATAAATATTTGTAGCATCAGTTCTATGGACTTCTGATGTTTTGAAAACCAACTATCCATGTAAGGTCACCTGGACTGTTTTCTGTTAACTCCTCTCAGGTATTTCTAAATAAAATAATGGAAAACACCCTAACAATAAACTCAAAACCATGAATTTGCTATAGTCTCTTAACTCATAGGTTAACCGTCCCAAATCAGTTAAAAAAGTTAAAAAAGGGGCTGGGTCTAGGCCTTGTATTTCTAAATGTGTTATACAGCCACAATGCCCATGAGAGTATCAATATTCATCTCATTTTTATATTAATAAGAGGCTTGTACCAATGAAAACCTTAAATTTGAAATCAAAGTAAATTTTGTACCATTTAAGAAATTATAACTTCATCTTGATAATAATTATACTGATTTCTACCAATAGGTTATTGCTATGCAATAAGTCCTAGCCAACCCCCCCTGTTCCAACAAAACCACTACTTTTCTCTAGAAAGACAGACCATTATTAACCACCTTAGTCCCCAAGCTCAGGGAATAGGGGCGCTGACTCTTCTTTAACTTCTTCAAGCTGATTAAGGGCATTGAGATTTTAGAAGAGGGGTTGGGGGAAGAGTAAGTTGATAAGCCTCTGATGCTGTGTCTTCACTGAATCCAGATGGAATTCCAGGACATCGGAGGTTTGGGCAGGTCTGCTCAGTATGCTTGATGAGTAGATACAACAAGGCTGTGTATTCTGCAATATACAATTCTCAGAACAAGTTTTAGTATCAACCCAGGGGGCTGACATTTTTTTTTTTAAAGAAGTTGATTTTGACAACTTTTTTTTTTTCGATTGTTAAAATTGATTGTAGTATTTACATTTCAGATTTTGTCCCCTTACCCTACTTCTTCCCACCACCCAGAAACGTCCTATCCCATCCCCCTCCTCATGCTTCTATGAGGCAGTGACCACTCCTACCCCCCCTCACTATCCCCTCCCCGCCCTCACATTCCCCCCCCCCACTCTGTGTTCATTTTTTTATGGGACCAAGAAACTCCTATCCCACCTATGTGCGACAAGGCCATCCTCCCCTACATATACCTCTGGAGTCTTGGTTCCCTCCCTTTGTGTTCCCAGGCTGGTGGTTTAGACCCTGGGGGGCTCTGGTTGTTTGGTATTGTTGCTTTCCACCTGGGGTCACTAACCCTTTCTGCTCCTTCAGTCCTCTCACTAAGTTCTCCATTGGGAAACCCCTGATCATATCAGTGGTTAACTGTGAGCATTGTCCTCTGAATGTGTTAGTCTTTGGCAGACCTCTAAGGAGACAGCTATATCATGTTCCTCACATTATGCACTTCCAGCCATCCACAACAGTGTTTAGCTTAGGTGGCTGTACATGGGGTGAATACCCAGGTGAAATGGTCTCCTGATGGCCCCTCCTTCAGTTTCTGTTCCATGTTTTGTTTCCCTATATGCTCCCTTGAGCATTTTTGTTTCTCGTTCTAAATAGAACTGAGGCAACCCCTCTTGGTCTTCCTTCTTCATGAGCTTCATGTGGTCTGTGGGTTGAGTCTTCACTAATCCAAGCTTTTGTGCTAACATCCGTGAAGATATGTTTGTGTAACTATCTTCTTTTGGGGTTTTTGGAAGATTACTTTCTTGCTTTTTCTAGCTTGTAGTTTCCCTCCTTGTGTTGGAGTTTTCCAATTATTCTTTGAAGTGCTGGATTTGTGTTGAGATACTGTGTAAATTTGGATTTGTCATGGAATATTTTGGTTTCTCCATCAATAATGATTGAGAGTTTTGCTAGGTATAGTAGTCTGGGCTGGCATTTGTGTTCTCTTAGGGTCTGTATGATATCGGTCCAGGATCTTCTGGCTTTTATGGTCTCTGGTGAGAAGTCTGGTGTAATTCTTATAGGTCTGCCTTTATATGTTACTTTGCCTTTTTCCCTTACTGCTTTTAGTATTTTTTCTTTGTTTTATACATTTGATGTTTTGCCTATTATGTGGCAGGAAGTATTTCTTTTCTGGTCTAAACTATTTGGTGTTCTGTAGGCTTCTTGTATATTTATGGACATCTCTTTCTTTAGGTTAGGGAAGTTTTCCTCTATAATTTTGTTGAGGATATTTACTGGTCCTTTAAGTTGGGTGTCTTCCCCCTCATCTATACCTATTATCCTTAGGTTTGGCCTTCTCATTGTGTCTTGGATTTCTTGTATATTTTGGCTTAGTAGCTTTTTGTATTTTGCATTTTCTTTGACAGTTGTGTCAATGTTTTCCATGGTATCTTCTGCACATGAGATTCTCTCTTCCATCTCTTGTATTCTGTTGGTGATACTTGTGTCTATGACTCCTGATCTTTTTTTTATGTTTTCTATCTCCAGGGTATTGTCCCTTTGTGATTTCTTTATTGTTTCTACTTCCATTTTTAGATCCTGCATGGTTCTGTTTAATTCCTTCTCCCGTTTGGTTGCATTTCCTTGCAATTCCTTAAGGAATTTTTGTGTTTCCTCTTTAAGGGTTTCTATCTGTCTACCAGTGCTCTCCTTAATTTCTTTGAGAATGTTATTTGTGTCTTTCTTAAAGTCCTCTATCATCATCATGAGAAGTGATTTTAATTCTGAATCCTGCTTTTCTGGTGTGATGGGGTGTTCAGGGCTTGCTCTGATGGGGGAGCTGGGTTCTGATGATGCCATGTAACTTTGGTTTCTGTTGCTTACGTTCTTGCGCTTGCCTTTTGCCATCTGGTTAACTCTAGTGCTGCCTGTACTTGCTGTCTCTGACTGAAGCCTGCCTTTCCAGTTATCTATCTTGTGTCTAATCTTCTAGGGGTCAAGATGTCTCTGTGATCTTTTCCAGCTGCACTGATTACAGTGGTACCTCTAGGATGCCTCAGGATATGGTGCCTCCAAGGTAGCAGTCCAGCTAGGTGTCTGCTGTTCTGGGTGCAGTGTCTCCTCTAGAATATCTCAGGATATGTTGTCTGACACTCTGAGTTCAGTTGTTCCTCTGTGGCTCTGGGTTGAGTGGACCTTCCAGTATGTCTCAGGTGCAATCCGGGGTCCACACAACAGCAGACCTGGCAGAGGTCTGATCCAGGCCTCAGATCTGAGAACTAGTTTCTAAGACACTGTCCAAGTTAGAGCACCTGGGATCCCTGCTTCCTCTGTGTTCTTGAAGGTTGGGGACAGAGCTGCCACCCAAGATCTGCTCAGTGCTCTGGCCCAGACCGGAAGGAACCAGTGTTCAGGGCCGGGAGTGACTTCCTGGGTCCTTGTGGGTCCCAGTTACTCCCTGTTTAGGTCAGGCCCTGCTGTCTGATTACCTAAGATACTGCCTGAGTTAGAGCGCCTTAGATCCCTGCTTCCTCTGGGTTCTTGGATGTTGGGGGCAGAGCTGCCACCCAAGATCTGCTCAGTGCTCTGGCCCAGACTGGAAGCGAAACTTTCAGTAATAGCAGAGAAGACAGAAGGTGTTGCATTGTGACAAATGACAACATAACTTAAATCTATTAAATTCAGGAGCTTTATGAATGTCAGTAACTATTCAGAGAAATGTCTGAGGAAAATTGGTCTCACCACTTCAGAAAACACAGCAGTAGCTTTTGGTCACTGTACAGATTTACAACTTTATGAGGGCTCATTAGTTTGGGTTTTTGGTTCTTCTTTCAAACACCTAAGGTGAGTGTAATCAAATTGGACTAAATACCCAGAAAGGAATGAGGCGTATGTTTTTGCAAGAGGATATTTTAGGCAAGGTTCAGGTTCTAAGTGAATATGGGGATTTCTGATGATGTACCCTGAGCTGCCTGATTCTTGAACTTTTAATTTAAAATTTAAAATTTAAAATTTCAATGTCATTTGTGGTAGCTTTTTTAATTTAAAAAACAGGCAAGTTTCTAATTGCATTCTTCTACATGCAGACATGTAGAAGGTAGACCAGCATCATTTGTAGAAGATGCCCCCCCCTTTTTTTGGTTTCTTTGTCAAAAAACAAATGCTGCTGGTGAGGATGTGGAGCAAGGGAAATATTTCTCTATTGCTGATGTGGGTGCAAACCTATACAACCACTTTGGAACTCAATGTGGCTGCTTCTCAGAAAATTGGGAATAGTTCTACCTCAAGACCCTGCTATACCACTCCTGGGAATATAACCAAAAAAAAGGCCCTAGTATATCACAAGGACATTTGCTCAACTATGTTCATAGCAGCTTTATGCATAATAGCCAGAAACTGGAAACAACCTTAATATTCCTCAACTGAAGAATGGATAAAGAAATGTGGTACATTTACACAGTGGAATACTACTCAACTATTAAGAAAAAAAACATCATGAATTTTGCAGGCAAATGGATACATTTTCAGAATATCATCCTGAGTGAGGTAACCCAGAAAGACATACATGGTATATACTCACTTATAAGAGGATGTCAACCATAAAGTGCAGGATATCCATGCTATAATGCATAGACCCAAAGAAACTAAGTAACAAAGGGGGACCAAAGGAAGATGCTTGAATTTCCATTAAGAAAGGGAAATAAAATAGACATGAGTGGCAGACAGAAGGAGGGAATTGTGTGAGAGAAGGGGTAAGGAAGAATGGGGTTGGAAATTCAACTGGGGAGCTGGGAGAGAGAATGGAAATAGGGGCAGGGGATATATCTCCTAGCTAGGAGAGTCTTCTGGGAGTCTATTGGGAGAATTCTAGGTGAAAATCTTAGCATCCAGGGACATGGAGCCTAAAGTGGCCATCTCCTGTACCCAGGTAGGACTTTCAGTGGAGGGAGGGGGACACCACACATCCACAAAAACTTCAATCCAAAATTTGTCCTGCCTACAAGGTATGCAGAGGGATAAGGATTAAACAAAGACTGAGGCAATGGCTAAGCAACGACTGGCCTAACTTGAGACCCATCCCATCCCAGGGGACCCAAGCCCTGACACTATTAATGATACTCTGCTATGCTTGCAGACAGGAGCCTGTCCACTGAGAGGCTTCTTCCAGCAGCTAATGGAAACAGATGAAGGGACCCACAGCTAAAGATGAGGCGAAAATCACGGAGTCTTGTGGAAGAGTTTGGGAAGGGTTGAGGGAGTTGGAGCGATCATGGACATCACAAGAAGACCTACAGAGGATAATAACCTGAGTCCATGGAAGCTCACAGAGACTCAGTCACTAACCAAAGAGCATGCATAGGCTGGACCTAGGCTCCATATACATACATATGTAGCAGATGTGTAGCTTGGTCTTCATGTGGATTCCTTAACATTTGGAGCACGAGCTGTCTCTGACTCTGTTTCCTGCCATTAGATCCCTTTCCCCTAGCTGGGCTGCCTTGTCTGGCCTTGGTGGAAGAAAATGAGTTTAGTCCTGCTGTGACTTGATATTCCAAGGCTGGTTGGTACTCATGGGGATGGGGGAGCGTCTCTTCATTGAGAAGGAAGGGTAGAAAGAATGGGAGAGGGAGGGTGAGGATGGGACTGGGAGGAGAGAAAGGAGGGTGCTGTGATAAGGATGTAAAGTGAATACGTAAATTAACTAATGAAAAAATTAAAAATAAAAAATAAAAGTTTCTACTACATAGGGGTCTTCTCAGTTTAAAAATGTTTTAAGTCATTTGTGTGTGGGGGAGGTTCAAAATTATTTCAGGGTGTCTCTCTTGATTACTCTGTACTTTATTTATTGAGGCAGGGTCTCTTGCTGAGCCCAGAGCTTGCCAAATTCAAATTCCCGCTAATCTAGCCATCTAAGTAGCTTGCCTCAAGGATTCCATATCTCTGTGTCTCAGTTACTGGCATCACAAGAGACACCCTGCTGCCCAGCATTTTTGTTGGTGTGGTAAGGATCCGAATCCTAGCTCTCCCGATTACAGGGTATATACTTTGCTCACTAAGCTGTCTCTCCTTCCCCATTTAGAGTCTCCCATAAACATGAGTCTAGTGAAACTGTAGGAGTTTGTAGGGAAAAAAAGGAATCTTGTCAAAACACAAGTTTTAAAATAATTATAGACAAATACGTGTTTTTCAACAGCATTAGTGGTAATATTTTCACTGGGGGAAAATAATTCTATTCAAGCAAAACAAAATATGGCAAATAAAATGACGAAAATAGAAACCACAGACGATGAAGATTTTTGTAATCATTAAATACTCTAGATTTTTTACTAGTTTATTTTTCCTAATTCTTTTCTTTCTCTGAAATACAAAAAGAAAAGCCTATCCCAAACAGAAAAGCTCAAAGATGCTGTAGTTTGTATTTCTATGGTAGCTTCATCTAACCTTCTGACATTAGCTGTGAGTAATACGTACAAAAATACATGGATGTAATTCCAGCACCGGAGAGAAGGTAAGGCTAAAGGATCTTCAATTTGACACCCTGTTGCTTGGTTTTGATATCAACTGTAGGAAGAGTTGGGGCACAGAGTGTATAGGTAAATGCATAGACAATACACCCCTCAGGTGAACACACACAAAAGACATATGCTTAATACATATTTATTGCAAAAATTTAATAAATGGATGTCAAAAGACTGCTTTAGCTACCCACCCCTGATGAGAAGAATCTGTCACTATAATGTGATTTATCACTCAGCCCCAGACCCACCGTTATAACATTTGTCTTCTCAGGGGAGAATTTAAAAATTCTGAGTAGGAATCCTTTGCAAGGCTCACACTGCATGACACCCTCATCACCTCCCCTCTGCCCCAACCCACATTCAGCTACACTGCATAGCTACAGGAGCATCTGACTCCTTTTCAGCTGCTCCTAGTTACTCCATTCTGTGGGTGCTAGTTCAGTGTTTGAACCCCTCCTCATCAGGGAGCCATAATTCCTTGCACATCACAAGAGCAATCCCCTTGAATGTGACACTGACTTCAGGCTGACCTCACAGAATTGGCAGCTCTTTTGATCTCCCTACAATAGCCATCTTTAGAAAGTTATGCTACATACCTGAGGGATAAGGGTGAGTAGAGCTTTGTTTGACACTACAGACCTCTGCCTACCATGGTTAGATTCAGTACCAATTACTTTGTCACCTGAGGGGCTATGGAGGCACAGAGTCTACAGAAACTTCAGCTGTGTCTTGCTTTCACCTGCCACGATGAAAGTGCTCCTGTCCAGTCTCACACATCCTTTATTAACCAATTTTCTCAATCCTAAGATTTTCACCCAATTGTCAACTTAAATCTTCTTCTTCTCTCCCATGCCGAGGGAATCTTAAGCATGGAGAACTTGAGTTGCCTGCTTATGTGTTGATAAGCTCTTCAAATGAATGATTGTCTAAGTTAGACAAAATGATGTAGCACTATATTGTGCTCAATAAAACGAGACACGTTTCACTTTGGTAACTGTACTATTTTCTTTACAAAATATTCATTGACATTTTCACCCATGAAAGCAATGTATTGGGCCTACATCCATCCCGTATCATCTCCTTTCCGGTTCCACAGGGAATATCACACCATGTCTCATTCACAGTTTCCTGTCTACTTTGTTTTTCTTTCAAAATTATAATCACATCATTCCTTCCCCTTTATTTCTTCAAACCCTCCCACATGCGTGTGTGTGTGTGTGTGTGTGTGTGTGTGTGTGTGTGTGTGTGTTATCCGAAAATATATAAATGCAACTTGCTTAATCTGTATAAATCCATGACAGCCCACACATGACGTGAATGAAGATACTGGCAGTAGACATGCTCACTGGGAAGGGCAAAGTTCACAAGGCCTCAGTTACAGACAAAGCAGCTAAGGAGTGAGAAGAATAGGACAGAGAGTCTTCCCCAGGGAAGAGCACACTGATTGGGTCTCCTCCTCCTCCTCCTCCTCCTCCTCTTCTTCTTCTTCTTCTTCTTCTTTCTCCTTCTCCTCCTTCTCTTCCTCCTCCTCCTCCTCCTCCTCCTCCTCCTCCTCCTCCTCTTATTCCTCCTCCTTCTTCCTCTCCTCCTCCTCACCCTTTCTTTACCATCCCTTCCCTTCCCCTTCTCTTTTTCATTCCTCTTCTGCTTCCTCCTCCACCATCATCACCACCTCCTCCTCTTCTCTATCATTAGAACATCCCAATTTTCCAACAAATAAAGGAAAGCAAAATAACCTAGACAGATGGCTTTTCCTTCTGTTTTCTTGATCAATCGATATCATTTAAAACTCATTTTATGCCAAAATCACTATAATCATTTAAAATTTTACTTTGCAGCATCAAGGTAAAACAGATCCCCTCTTCACCCCTATGCTAAAACTGATTTTACTTGGGGGTGGGGATCGGGTATGGAGAGATCAGGAAGGGGGTGAGGTGACTGGAAGAGAGAAGAGAAATTGGTGAGGGAGGGTATCTCTGGGACAAGCCAGACCCCTGGGATAAGGGAGGCTCCTGGGAGTCTATAGGGTGATCCCAGCTGAGGCTCCTAGCAGAAGGGTATATGGAACCTGAAGTAACCACATCCAGGCAGGACATCCAGTGGAGGGTGGGGGACACTAACACACCCACAAAACATGCAACCTCAAATTTGCTCTGCCTTAAAAAGGTTCAGGGATAAAGATGAAGCAGAAATTGAGGAAATGGGGAACCAATGACTGGCCCAATTTGAGACCCATTTCATCCCATCCATGGAAGAGAGCCAACCCTAACACTATTAATGATACTCTGCTATGCTTGCAGACAGGAGCCTGTTCACTGAGAGGCTTCTTCCAGCAGCTAATGGAAACAGATGCAGGGACCCACAGCTAAACATGAGTCAGAGCTCAGGGAGTCTTCTGGAAGAGTTGGAGAAAGATTGAGGCAGTTGGAGGGATCCAGAACACCATAAGAAGAGCTACAGAGTAAACTAACCTGAGCCTGAAGGCTCATAGAGACTGATTCATTAATCAAAAAGCATGTGTGCACTGGATCTAGACACCTTACACATATGTAGCAGATATGCATTTTGGTCTTATGTGGAACCCCAACAATTGGAGTGGGTGCTGTCTCTGACTAGAACTCTGTTGCTTGCCTTTGGGTTTCTTTCCCCTCGCTGCTATGCCTTGTCTGGCCTCTGTGGGAGAAGATGCACTTAGTCTTGAAGAGACTTGATGTGCCAGAGTAGGTTTGTATAGGGTGGGGGCCTTCCCCTTCTTCTCTGAGGAGAAGGAGAGAGGGAAGAGAGGGGTGGGAGGGTGAGGCTGAGAAGAGAGGATTCATGGGGTTTTGATTAGGATGTAAAGTGAATAAAAAATAAATAGAATAAAAACAGAAACAAGATGAAACTATATAGCAACCTTTTGAGTATAAGACATTTTTATAATACTCATGAATATTTCATTGTTATTAATATTCAAAGGCAAACTGTTTGAGGTGATCTTTCTTAATGCCTGGGTATTATTTTTGACATATGAAGTGAACATGGGTTAATTGTAACTACAGACCATATTCACAGATATCTCAAATGTGTTTCAATACTGTTTCAGTACAAAAAGGGTAGCCCAAAACAACCATATTTTGACAAATAATCTTGAACAATGTTTTTTCTAAAGTGAGGCATACACGTTTATGCAATGTTTGACATTTCTATGATGAAATTTAGGCATCCAACTTGATGAGTACAGGCATTTTGGTTATAATTGTCATCTTGCCTTATTTGCAAATATCACATATTATATCCTATTATAAGATTGCTGGACAGCCAACAAGTATTCAATGCTTGTCACTGATAGCTGGACTTTTTCTTAAGTGATGGTTGATCTAAGTTTTTGGAAAAGCCTATATATAGCTCAGTTGTGCACAAGGTTACTTTCTTGTGCTTACTATAAGAACCCCTTCCTCCTGATATTTACCCAAGACACATCTGGGTCCATAGTCCCCAGTAGTCTGTGTTTTGTGCAATCCTGGATCTGTTTGCTTCTTTCTTTTGTTCTTTTAGTATCCTTGACTTTTGGCAGTTGCACTTTCCCTGAATTACAATTCAAAGACTACCTTCTCCAACAATACTTCATATTACCTATACCTCCCAACAAATGTCCTTTACATGAAGAAGGCAAACACGCCCAGTATGTCCAAAGCTGTTGCAGTCGTATAATCACATTTAATATGCTTTTTTCAAAAATGTTAATGGAATCTGGGAAAGAGATCATCAAAAACTTCCAAAAGCCATCCCTGTCTCATTCTGAACTATGCCTCAGTTAGGATGGATCCCGAGGTCTTGATGTCAGTCACCCTTGTCTTACATCAGTAGATACTGAGGGCTGATATACATCCAGATGATGAGGTGTAAGAGTTAGTTGCCCATAACACCAAGACCAGATTTTGTCCTCTGTTTGCCATACACTATCAATGCAATGCAATGCAATGCAATGCAATGCAATGCAATACAATACAATATTAAGGAGGGCAAACATAAAGATATCTTAGCAAGCTAGAACTCCACTTGGCTTGGGCTATGCATAGAGCCTCTCTTAACAATGTACTTAGCAAGTTTCTAGCTTCACCTACATTGGTGTACACAGACACTGCACTTCAATCAGTGAAGTAAATTACTCCTCTCCACCAACTTTTTCTTTAAATGTGTTACACAACATATCTCAAATCAGTGGCTTGAGGCCAGTCCAGCATGACCTAGTTTTGGGTACGCACACACTAAGGCAAGCAGTGTCTTTTGAGTGAACTCTTAGGAAAAAAAAAAACCTTCTATTTACCACCTATGCCTATGTATAATTGGACATGCATATGATTAAAATTGAATGCATCATGGGAAGGGAGATACTCAGTGAGCAATTATTTAATCAAGCTTGTCAATCAAAGACAGATAGCTATGTATGCTATGGTCCTTAGCAACCAACTTTTTCTCCTCTTAGACCCCATAAAACAGGCAGGGGAACCTATGATACTCTAACTTGGAGTTGGCTGCTCATTTGCAGTGTATCTGACCTGTACTATCACTTCACTTTACCAAGTAACTTTCAGAAAGTTACTTTTCCTTTCCATGTCTCAGTTTGTGACTGCCTTTTAGTTCTTCAAATAAGGCCCCAAGAACCCAGAAACTCCTGATCTGAACAACAGTCGCAATGGACAATATAATGGTATTTGAAAGTAACTTCAAGTTAAGTCCAACACTCATCTGTGGAATCTAGGAGTGTCTCACAAGGAAATGAGAAAGAATCAAATTGGCTCACTAAGGAAAAACTCTAGTAAAGAAATAGGAGGTGGGTAGGTAATGGAGGGGAGTGGGGATGATGCGGGAAACAAATCTCCTTCCCTACAGTTTCCATTGCCAATGCTGCAGCCACATAGCATTCAAATGGCATTAAATGTATGGTTCCTCTGCCAGCGAGGAAATAGGACATGCAGGGGCTTTCAAGGTCACAGGCATTCGTTCTCTCTGTGTGGCTGTTTTGTAACAGTCAAGAGTATTCTGTACAGGGCTTTATTTTAGCTTGGCTCTCATTAAGGACTCATAAGCTTAATTACTAAATATTCCTTAAGAAACACAGCTTGAAATAATTACTTCATTAACGAAATTTAGCAGCGTTCGCTCGTAACTATCTTCAATAGATTCCTATTTTAGAATCGCTGGATGTTTTAACTTGTCCTTTTGTTCTGACTGCGAACCTCTTCACGTTTCCCAGAATTGCACTTAAAATACCATTCAGGGGGAAATTCAAAAAAACGAAGCAGGCAGTCCTTCTGAAAAGTCCTCCGAATTAGCATAATCCACAGCTTAAGAACTAGAAACACATGCTATTGCCAAATAAAATAATGAAGAAGAGTTTGTTTTAAAGAAACAGGTTTCAAACCGTGTTTCATTTTAACAACATTTGATGAAATAAATGGAAAATTACTTTGAAGCAGATTTTTTAAAAAAGAGAATACATTGAAATGAACAAGCTGGATCAAATGTAGCTACTGGGTTTGTAGCTTGGTCTTCACGTGGGACTCTTCATCACTTCTGTGCTCCAGCATCTTCGGTATTTCACTGGGTTTGTTTTGTTTTGATTTGTTTTTTTTTTTTTTTTTTTTTTTTTTTCTTTTCTTTCTCCCTGTCTTCTCTGGGGGAGCCAGTTTTTAAAAATTTGCTTTTCTCACAACCACTTAGCTCAAGGTAGTCTCTCTTTCCCTAAATATTTCTATGATCCATAGTTATTTTTAAATCTATAGTGCAGGGACGTGAACTCAACGCCCTGAGCATGCTCTGCAAGTACTGGGGTGTCCACCTGCACCGACAGCCCATCAGTGAGCCTTGATAAGGCTCAAGACTTGCAAGTTTAAATGTGCACCCTTGATTTTTTAAGTCACATAAAAATTTTACGATTCTAGAGGCTATTGTGAACTTTTGGATGATAAAGATCATGATATAATTGATGCTTTATGTAACAATACTGGCAGATTAAAACTCGTCATGAAATTTTATAAATATATAAAGATATGTAGTTTTAAATTTTATATCTTATTTGTAACTTTAAATGTTGATCAGTTTTTATTGTAATATTAGTAAAAAAAATAAGGAATTTAAAGTTAACTATAGAACACACCCACAGTTTGTCCTATCACAGATTAAGCTAGTTTATGAGAAATGTTGAAACACACACACACACATTTGAATGAGAGAATTGTAATGATGAAATGCACATGCAGATGTATATATATTGTGAGAACACCATAAAATGTACAGTATTTCTCTTGACTTCTCTTTAAATTATGTATTTTTTTCAGCATCACCAAATTAAGGTATAGGCTTCATACCTATACTTATAGTGGCATGCTCTCTCACTTTCTGTCCTCCCTCCTCCCTCTCCTCTCTCCCTCTCCCTCTCCCTCCCCCTCCCCCTCCCTCTCCCCCTCCCTCTCCCACTCCCCCTTCCCCTCCCCCTCCCTCCTCTCCCTCTCTCCCTCTCTCCCTCTCCTCTCCCTCTCCTCTCCCTCTCTCTCTCCCTCTCTCCCTCTCTCCCTCTCTCCTTCTCTCCCTCTCTCTCCTCCCTCTCTCCTCCCTCTCTTCCTCTCTCCCTCTCCCTCTCCCCCTCCCTCTCCCCCTCCCCTCCTCTCCCTGTCCCTGTCCCTCTCCCCCTCCCCCTCCCCCTCCCCTCCTCTCCCTGTCCCTCTCTCTCTCCCTCTCTCCCTCCCCCTCCCCCTCTCCCTCTCTCCCTCTCCCTCTCCCCCCTTCTCCCTCTCCCTCCCCTTTCCCCCTCCCCCTCCCCGTCTCTCCCTCTCCCTCTCCCCCTTCCCCTCTCCCTGTCTCTCTCTGTTCTTCTCTTCCTCCTTCCCCTACTCTTGATCCTTCTTTTAGTTACCATTTGGGTAAAGTTCTGTTGAACTCAGGACTGGCTTTCTTTATTCCCAGCTTTCATCCCCAGGAAAACCTCAATGATGCAGAGTTTCGGTTCCAAGCCAGAACTCCCCCCAAGTCTGTAATTGTCTCCTTAACTACAGAAATATGAATGGATTAAGCAGATTTTTTTTCTGATGATTGGTGCACCCAAAATAAATTAGTGGCAACCAAAGAAACTGAGTTTCTTTGAGTCTTGGGGAATATTTTAGGGAACAGATGGCAAATTGGTTTCCATTGTTTTTGAGGTAGTGGTGAGTTGGTCACCACAATGTGCTCCTAGTAAAATGTCCTGGTACCTCCTGGTAAATTACTGGCTAAGTAAACTGGAGTCTTAGCTTTACAAGTGCATGTAGAAGGGCCAGCCTGACAATCCTTAGAGAAATTTCTTAAATAATCCCTATTTGCAGACCAAAATATTTTCTAATTCACATTGATATGCCAGTTAACAGTGTGCGTGTGTCTGTGTATGTGTGTAATTAAAAATAAGAATTTATCTCAGGACATCCCATATTAGGCAGAGCACTTCTGACATCTTTGTTTTTTCTTTTCTTTTCTCTTCTTTTCTTTTTTCTTTTGTTTATCTGACTGGTTCTTACAAAATTTCCTTGGCTGGAATTTCTGTAATTCAGGAAGGTCTTAGATTTATAACCCTCCTGCCTCAGCCTCACAAATTGCTCAGTTTCACACACACCCATCATCTATTTCACCACCATACCTAAAGTATGATCCTTTCATATAAAATACTGGGGAGTTCTTTTTTTAGGATACAAGTGAACCCAAGTGTTCAAATTAAAAAGAGAGAGTTTGTACTGACCTTCAGAGACTTGAACTTAGTGCAATGGTGCCTTCAAGAAGTTCTTCGTGGGGGGCAACTGGAAGATGAACGGGAGGAAGAAGTGCCTGGGAGAACTCACCTGCACCCTGAATGCAGCCAAAGTGCCAGCAGACACCGAGGTGGTTTGTGCACCACCAACCGCCTACATCAACTTCGCCAGGCAGAAGCTCTCTCTCTCTCTCTCTCTCTCTCTCTCTCTCTCTCTCTCCCTCTCTCCCTCTCTCCCTCTCTCCCTCTCCCCCTCTCCCCCTCTCCCCCTCTCCCCCTCTCCCCCTCTCCCCCTCTCCCCCTCTCCCCCTCTCCCCCTCTCCCCCGCTCCCCCTCTCCCCCTCCCCCCCTCTCCCCCTCTCCCCCTCTCCCCCTCTCTCCCCCTCTCCCCCTCTCTCCCTCTTTCCCTCTCTTCCTGTCTCCCTGTCTCCTTCTCTCCCTCTCCAAATGCTGTAGCTGCCCAGAACTGCTACAAAGTGACCAATGGGGAAGTCATTCACTTCACTGGGGAAGTCAGCCCCGGCATGATCAAAGACTTAGGAGCCACCTGGGTCGTGCTGAGGCACTTAGAAAGAAGGCCTGTCTTTGAGGAATCAGATGAGTTGATTGGGCAGAAAGTGAACCATGCCTTAGCAGAGGGGCTCGGAGTGATCGCCTGCATCACTGAGAAGGTGGTTTTCAAGAAACCAAGGTCTTCGCAGATAATGTGAAGGACTGGAACAAGGTGGTCCTGGCCTATGAACCTGTGTCGGCCATTGAGACTGGTAAGACTGAAACTTCTCAACAGGCCCAGAAAGTACACTAGAAGCTCTGGGCATGGCTGAAATCCAATGTCTCTGAGAGGATGTATCAGTGCACACGGATTATTTATGGAGGTTATTCGACTGGAGCAACCTGCAAAGAATTGACTAGCCAGTCTGACTGACATGGATGACTTCCTTGTGAGCAGTGCATCTCTCAAGCCTGAATTTGTAAACATCATCAACACCAAACAATGAGCACTGCCCATCCTTCTATCTTCCTGCATAGCCTGGACTAGGTTGTCCAGAAGTTTAGTAACTGCTCCCACCAGTCACATGCTTCAGATGACATCATCTCCCCCATCTTGTGGCCTAACCCACACTGTACCTTCCTCAGTCTTTTATACCTCACCATAATGGTTGGGACTAGGCCAATCCCTTTACCACTTACAATGGGTGGAATCAAATATGTTACCAAGATGGCTTCCTGAGGAGTGGAAGGAGTAGAACTGACTGTCCCTTTGGGCCCTAACAAGTGAAATCACCTTCAATTGGTTTGGGATGGAAACTCACGGTTGAAGCACAGGAAGTGGGCTTCATGTCATTTTGGCCTGTCACTTAGATGGCCTTGGCTCTAGGTTCACTTCCAAGCCCTACTGGATGTATGATGCAGAAATTCAGAGACTTTGGTCTGAATTTCAGTATACATCAAGGCCACGATCCTCTTACTCTAAAAGGCCTGGAGTACTCCCTCTCCTACAGTGCCGAAGCCCTTTTATTGTGTTTGTGAACCATCCTACATGTAAGGGAGACAGAGAGAGAGAAAGAAAGAGAGAGAGAGAGAGAGAGAGAGAGAGAGAGAGAGAGAGAGAGAGAGAGAGAGAGATTATAGGACATGTGAAACACAATTGTGTGATCAGTTTGAGTTCACTGGTATGATTGGGATCTTAGTCAAGTCTCTGACTGTCTCAGTGTTGACTTACAGACAGAGGCTTCCTGACAGTACATGAATCTATCCAAATGCTGTCCATCATGCTCAGCAAACTGTTAATGGGCAAATATACAACTGAGACTTTCTGAGCTGAATTGGCACTAGATGGCCTTGTCTCAACCATGTGCTCTTGAACTATAAAATCTAATAAAACACCATGAAATTAAAATCTTGGCTATATGGGCTCATGCAAGGTTATTCAGGGAAAAACAACAAAATAGGAGATATTAAATGCTGATGGTTTTAGTCACGTTATGTGACTTCTTTCTTTCTTTCTTTCTTTCTTTCTTTCTTCCTTCCTTCCTTCCTTCCTTCCTTCCTTTCTCTTTCTTTCTTCCTTTCTCTTTCTTTCTTCCTTCCTTCCTTCCTTCCTTTCTCTTTCTTTCTTCCTTTCTCTTTCTTTCTTCCTTTCTCTTTCTTTCTTTCTTTCTTTCTTTCTTTCTTTCTTTCTTTCTGTAACATGATTTTGCTCTTCAAAAACCCAAGGATCCAAGTTCCAAGGGCACACAGGAATGAGAAAAATGCTTACACACAGCTTTCTCTCCTAGATTGGACCACACCTTACCTCAGTGGCGTGAATTACCTGTGATATTCACAGAATATCACAGAAATTCAGAAAGAGAAAGCTACTTGATGACCATTGCATAGCCTCTGACACACCCATCATTTATTTCAGTGAAGGGTTTTAAGAACCAAAAACAGTTTCTTGTTAGTAACCAAACAGTAATCTAATGAATCTACTCAGAGAAAAATGAAAAGATTAGATAGCTACACAGATAACTTGATCAAATATAATTTTGGTTTTCATTATATGATTTATTTCCAATGAAGCTACATTTAATTATATCTGGTGTTGGAAAATGAAGACTATAGTTGAAAGATGTTCTGAAAATGATCTTTGGTATTTCAGGAAATGACTAAATATAAATGGTATTCAATAAAAAACAGCTGAGATGTATTCTGATGATAAATCCACGTGTAAATACTGGACTAAATGACCCAACGTTAACAGCCAACATTTTAATAACTGTCTCCCCCAATGTATCTCAAATACACTCTATTAACAAACATGACAGTCCAATTATCTCCATGGTGCTTAGCATTTTGTGGTGGCCTATTGCCAACAACAGAATATAAGGTGGGAAACATGCCAAAGAAATTAACTGATTTTAAAGGCTAAAATACAGCTAGTGCTGAAAATTCATGGTTTATGTAAGGCTAACTTTCCTGACCCTGTTCAAATTCATCATACAAATAAATATATTAAATAAATAAGCACCTACTAAATGAATAATGCCTTCCTTTTATATTCTGCAAGGAGAAAAGGAGAACCCAATAGTTCAATTTTATTACAAAGAATACATTAGCAAAATTTATGTCACATATAGAAGAAATATTCATTTTTCTTATCCATGGAAAGTATGAAACAATTAAAATGCATTGATAATCCATTATGCATTGATCAGGTCTGTATCATTAAATCTAGAATACAAAGAAGTTAGCCTTATAAGAAGGAAATATGGGTAAGTTGGGTATCTACAAAAATATGTCTCCAACCATAGATCATGCAAGGAATTTAATTTTTGTCAGCTTATAGCAAGGGGAAAAAAGTCAGTTACTCCTCTAAAAGTCAAAATAAGTTTAAACATTAGAACCAAACCTAATAATACCTCATCTATAGTAAGGTTCTGATGAAAGTATGAGTGCTCACATGAATGATTAAATAATATGAGAAGACTACTGAATTCAAATCAGAAGAACTGAGTTGTAGGCTTTGTTATCCCCTTCTAGTCACACAATAACAAGTTATAATATAATTGATAATGTGTCTCTAAAAAGTTGTTACCACTAAATGTACCACACTATAACTTCCCGAGGCAGATGCTAATTTCATAGCTATGTTATCCACAAGAAAACAAGGCTCAGTGACTTGTTGATGACAGAGCTGGGATTTAAATTCAGGTAAGACTGGTTCCCTCAAGATACACAGCACATTTGATATCTTTTACATATGGTCTTGAGGTCTATTATTCACTTCTGAATAGTATCTTTTGCCAGGCATCAATGGGAGCAGAGGCACTTGGTTCTGTAAAGGCTCGAAACCCCAGTGTAGGGGAATTCAAGGGCAGGGCAGCAGGAGTGGGTAGGTGGGTGGGTGGGGTAACACCCTCATAGAAGCAGGAGGATGGGGGAATGTGATAGAGGATTTCCAGGGTGGAACCGAAAAAAGGGAGTAACATTTGAAATGGAAATAAAGAAAATATCTAATAAAAAAGAGTTAAAAAATATAAAATATTGGATTTGGACTGCATATCCTATATGGTCTCCTCTATTTCTAAAGCTGTTATTAAGTCAATCTGAGTTGGATTTAATGTATAATTAGTATTCTAAACCACATTGGCCAATTTTTCTGTAAAGGACCAGGTAATGAATATTTTAAGCTTTGCAAGCTTAAATTATTTTGCAAGCTGTCACAAATATTCAAATCAACTCTGCCATTGTAGTGCAAAAGCAGACACAGTGAATATATAAACACTGGGCATCATGTTCAAATAGGACATTGTGATTTGATATGTAGTCAATGGTTTTGTGCTTACCTACCATGTGGATTCCATTTCCAATACCACAAATATACCACACAAGGCGTGTTTATTTGAAAATAGTATCAATGAGTAAAGGTACACTGGGGTTGACCAGTAGTCTGTACTGTGCTCGCTTTGTCTTGATTATCATATAGAACAAAGGATACTTGGACTGGAATTAGCAAAAATGATTTAAGAATCTGTAACAATATTGTGCTAACAGAAATCTTGACCCATTGGATGCTCAAATTTTCCACGGTGACAGCCACTTCATTTTTTTTTTTTTTTTTTTTTTGGTTTTTCGAGACAGGGTTTCTCTGTGTAGCCCTGGCTGTCCTGGAACTCACTCTGTAGACCAGGCTGGCCTCGAACTCAGAAATCCACCTGCCTCTGCCTCCCAAGTGCTGGGATTAAAGGTGTGCGCCACCACCACCCGGTGACAGCCACTTCATGTAGATCACATAACTGGCTGCTTCAGGATGGTATCTGGAAAGAGTCTATACAAATTCAATCCCTGTAAGTTTCCATAGGAGAGAAGCACATATTTGTACAATGCTCTATTTCAAAAGTCATATGGTTTCTGAATCATGACTGGGTTTCCAGGGTCTTTTCCATCAGTCTTTCAGACGCATGAATATAGTCCAGATAATGCCAACATATGTGCATATTCACATGGAATGAGAATTCTTACACATGTATGTTTTAGTTACAAATGTGATTTCATAGAATCAAATGAGTTACCACTATATTAGCAATATATCACATAATACATGAATAAAAATGTGTTTGTCAAAAACATAGGTCAGTTCTTTAGAGAGATCTGGTCTATTTTTTAAGCTTTAGTTTTATTTATGTATATGTCTGCTGCTTGTGTATGTGAGATCCCATGGAGCTGGAGTTACAGATGCTTGTAATTCACCTGATGCAAGTGTTGGGAACAGAACTCAGGTACACTGTGAGAGCAGCAAGTCCCCTTAACTGCTAAGCCATCTATTAAGGTCTTATCTAAATAATACCAGGAAACTTAATATTCTAATTGTGTCTGTTTTATAATTCAGAACCATGTGGATATTTCATTCCTCATACTGTAGGATGTGCACAGTACTAAGCTAGAATTTCTGGAAAATAGGATTGAAAAATTTTGCTTGTGATTATAAATATTGTATGCTTAATTTTAAGATATGATTTACTAATAGCATAACTGAACAGTAATCCATGAGGATGGTAATCTCTGAGTAGTAGTGTGATCTCTCACTTGTCTTATGAGTTAAAAACTTCAGATTTATTTCTAAAACCTTATCACATATGGGTGTGTTGTCTACAGGCACCATGTGTGTGCCTAGTGGCAGTGGAGGTCAGAAGGATCCCACAGAACTGGAGTTACAGATGGTTGCAAGCTGCCAGGTGGCTACTGGGAACCAAACCTGTCTCCTCTGCAAGACCCAGTGCTCCTAACTGCTGAGCCATTTCTCCGGCCCCCATCTTATATTTTTAAAATATATCCATGTGTAGTGCTTAAGCTGACTATTTAAATGAACAATGAAATAAACCTCTTTAACAGCTGGAAAACAGAAAGTCAAACAGAAACACCATATTACTCACTAATGAGATTTAAACAGACTAGTTAAATGAAGTTTAAATACTTTCCTGAGAGTTATAGTATAATATCTTAACAGATACTTTAGACATTTAAATATCATGAGACTCCAAACTACAAGTGTTATGTTCTGAAGTGCTGGAGGTGGAGTCTGCATCCTTTTGCAGCCTAGAAAGCACTCAACCGCTGAGCTATTGTGGTTCTATCCACTGAATATAAAAATTTGAAAACAGATGGTCACAGATTTACATATGAATAATGTTCTCACAAGATAGTTTATCTCATAAAATTTTATTTATCTTTATATTCTGTAAAATATATGAATTGGTTCTTCACAAATAAGAGACAAAATCTGGTCCAAGAACTCACATGTTAATTACACCGTGGAGGCAGGACAGTATTCTTTAAGGCCATTATTCTTAAAACAGAATTACAAATCACAAGGGTAGCCGCAAAAACTGTATTTTATGATTTCTTCCATGAAACCAATGTAAGCCATTTTTCCTAAGATATTTGTTCTTTATTTTTAATTTTGGATTGTTTTTGGTTTCTTGATTTTAATTTTATTTTTTAAATATTACATTGGTTTGGGTTGAGGACAGGTGTGGAGGGTGAGGGGCAACTTGTGGAAGGTGGTGTTCTTCTGCTGCTGTGTAGCTCATAGGCATCAAACTCCAGCTATTAGGCTTGACAGTAGACATCTTTATCTGTTGAGACATCTTGACCACTCTTATTACTTTATTTTTTACTTACTAATCTATTATTTTTATTTATTTTCTCTTTCTTTCTTTCTTTCTTTCTTTTTTTCTTTTCTTTTTTTTTTTTTTTTTTTTTTTTTGATATGGGGTTTTACTATGAAGTCCTACTTGGCCCGTACCTTGCATTGATGGAAGACACTGTTGTTTCTCGAGTGCTGGGATCACCAGTATGAACCACTATGTCTAGTTTCTAATTTATCAAAAACAAAATCTGAATCAGATGACATCACTTTTTGCAAGATGTAATTGTCATGCTATAGATGTTTCCTGAATTTCCAATAAACGCCATGCATCACTGATGATGTATATATTTCTCTGCAAGAGCTTCCCCATGAGAAAAGGTTCTGGCCTCTTAGCACTAAGAGCATCCATCACTCGAGAACACAGGGCATTGGAACCCTCAGCATGCACTCCGGCTCCACAGAGGTGCTCTGCAGACCGAGAACTTGTTGGGGTCATCACCCACGTCACTCACTTGCTAGGAGCCAGATGTGCACTGAATCTAATTAACTTGCTCAATTTACCTTCCTCCAATTTACAATGCCCTTTAACTACACTATTACTGGAAAGCTACTGTTGGCATGGACAGTACAGAAACTGATTTGGGAAGAATCATATTTCAAATGCCTAAATGTCCCTAAATTCAAAATTGTACAGAACCAGTTGCCTCCAATGCTGACAAAAATAAATTTGGGCCTGGCTCATTTTGGTAGAAGAGAGAAAAAGTAGTATTAATTTAAAATGTATGGTTATGGTTATATAAGGTAAGAACACACAATAATCAATATAATTTTTTCAAAACTGAAATTGGTAAATTAATAGCATATTAGAGTATTGGCTTTTAAACAGTAAATGGAAAGTTATTTTTTAAAAAGGACAAAAACAGGCCCTTACATGTTAATCTTATGGGCACAGAGTTCTGTCTAAATAAAACACAGTGTGGATCACTTCAATTTAGAAATCTATTCTTCTTAATGTTTTTGAGTCCAGCACAAATCAAATCACCAAGAAATGCCAAGAAACAGCAGAATGTTTATCAGCACAAGGGAGCCAATCTGTCTTCTAAATGAACCATGTGAGTTTTATATTTCAAATGAAAAATAGAAATTGATATCAATATGAAAAGTGCCTCTTAGAAAGACCATCAAATGTGAGGACAATGTCCTGGTAGGATCCTTTGTTTCTCCATGGGAGAAATAAGCAATCGGGTTGTTGTCTGTGTTCTTCCCTCAGTAATGTCACAAAAATGAAGACAACTGGCTTTTGTTCCATGTCTCTATACTCTTTCTAGTACTCAGAGTTTTGTTCCTTCTCATCCCTTCCATTCCTCCTCCTTCCTTCTTTCCTTCATTTCTTCTTTAGAAAAATATTGCTTCTTCCTCCCAATAGCATTAGAAAAAATATTACCACAGTAGAAAGGATATAGGTGCTGGGACATTTAATTTAAAAACTGTATTAATCGTATAAAGGGTTTCAGTATGACATTCCCAACACACATACAATATACTTTGCTTCTTTGTGTCTCACATTACTCCTTTATTTTTAAAAACATTTTACTTCACAGTTCCAGGCACATCTATAGTGTGCATTTGGAAGTCAGAGAGTAGGTCTTGAGAGTCCTTTTTTGACCACATGGGTGTGAGGGGTTGACACCAAACTGTCAGGCTTGGAGGCAAGTGCCTTTACCCACTGAGCCAGACCTCCACTACATCCTTAGAATCCCTGCACCTTTCCCACTGCTTATTTTTTTATTATAATGCACCACCTCCAGTGTCCACGAAGGAGATAAAACATGTGTACATATCTTTAGGTGTCTGGCTTTTATCACCCAACATGATGTCCCATTCTAATTTCCTGCAGGTGCTTCATTTCATTCTTGTGGCCAAGTAAATCCCTATTGTGGTCACATGCCATGAATACTTTGGCATATTCCATAACCTGAGTATTGTGAGTAGTGTCATGATAAACAAATATGTGCAGGGATCTCCATTGTCACTTGGCATTTATGTATTTATTTATATCATGCAAGTTGTATGGCTAGGTCACGTTTTAGCTTTTTGAGGAACCTCCACACCGATTAGCTAAATGAATTTACATAGCCACTAGCAATTCCTAAGCTCCCTCCCTGCACCAGTCCTGACTGCACTGATTTTCTTGGTGATGGCCATTTTGATGAGGTAAAGTAGTTATGGGCATTCTCCAGGTGGATAAAGGTAAAGAGCCTCTCTTTATGCTCTTGTTTTCCATGGATACGCCATCATTTGAAGGGTCTGCTCCCTCCCTCCCTTGGCCATTTGTTGACTGCAGTCTTTTTGCTCTTTTACAATTCTGTAATTAACTAAGTTCAACATATGTTCTAAATCTTATCCCTTTAACGGGTGAATAATTGCCTAGGATTTTCTGTGGCTTATACCCTAGCTTCCCTTTCTTTTACTATGCAAGTACATTGTGCAATCTGTCTATGCTTGCTTTTATTTCCTTAGCTATTGGGATTTTACTCAGAAGCCATTGGCTATGTTCATATTTTCAAGAGTTTTTCTTCTAGTAGTTTCAAATGTTTAGGTTCTACTTTAATGTCTTTGATCCCTTTGTAAGCCAAACATAAAATAAAAACTATAACCTGGAACTGATCCTAAAAATTTTAAGAACAAGGGACATCACAAATGAACTCACTTCATTTCACACGCTGAGCAAAGAGCAACACAAATATATTCTGTTTCAAACCCCGCAGTGCCAATTTACAGAGCATGGACACACAGAGCATCTTACAGATGTACACAGAACATCATCAAGTTGTCTGTCTCCTTTACAAATGAATAGAGCATAAAATTTGAGCGTGCTCATCCTGATCTATGCGCTCCGCACGCGGATGCTGCACATGCGCATCCTGATCTATGCGCTCTGCACGCGGATGCTGCGCATGTCTCGCAGCAGCACTGGTCGGTAGTTTTGCTCCAAAACCTCCATGTATTCAAAATAGTTGCTCACTCGAAACCCACGCAGTGCTTCTTCCTGACAGGAAAATGGGAAGGGAAATTCATTTATTTAGAGAAAGACACACAATTCCAAATGAACAATGTTTAAATAGCTGTAGTATCATTTGTGTTCAGCTACAGATGGTGGGGCAGTTTACATAGCAGGTAAAAATGCAACATTGCTTTTCATTTAGGGAGCTATGTCTATCTGTCAGGAATGTCATGGCCATGGGGAGCAAGGGTCTTTTAAAACACAAACATGCCTTACAGCTAATAACAGCAGCGGTTGCAGCAACAAAACCTAAACTCTTAAATGATGAAATCTTCCTGATATTTTACCCATGTTTCAATAGTAAGTATGTGACGAGTAAAGGTCCTGAACTGTATCCACCAAAGGACGTTGTGATGTTGCAAACAATATCTGAGCCATAGCCACTGCTCATAAAAACCTCCATCAGAGTGCGGTTCATGATGCTGGCGCTGGGCATGCGGATGTTCATTTGTACTTTTAATGGTTAGTGTCCAAAACGAGGCACTCAAGAATAAAGAGCATGAACATTTAGAATTTTAGAGTCTTTGGGGGTTAGGTGTTGACTATGTCTTTCAGCACACTCAAATATTATCTAATGTAGTATCTACCTGAAAGGTTTTAAGAAAACCTTCAGAATGGTTATGCTCAATTCAGCATAACGATGTTAGCTTTTGAGGTTATAAAATTTGGTGGCAATTCATGTTTTTCACCAGTTTATTGTTGAAAGCCAAAAAATTGTATAACATATACAGAAAAGCAGGCCGAAAGGATAAAAGGCAATGCGTGTCACACCAGATGGCTTGCTAGCGGTGATAGAAAAGAGACGCCCATGTAAGACAGCTGGAAATACATGCAACTTTTTACATAAAGGATAAGTTTAAAAGCCTCAAAAGAATTCATATTATATATATGTATATGTAATACATATTATATATATGTATATATAATACTTATAATACTTATTATATTATATATTATATGTTATGTATATTATATATTAATATCATATGTATATGAAACCTCATATATACATAAGTAATTCACAGCAAATAGTCATGAAGAATTTTATTATTGTGCCACGTGTTACTTAAAATCCACATAGTTTTAAGACAAGGTACAATCTAAAAAACTATTGCTGATCAACAAAAGTTGACAGCTAAAGAAACTGAACATTTACAGTTGACATCCACGGTTAAGGCTATGGCAAATACCACCCAAGGAAAACCTTTAAACTCTACTTTTAATTTTAAGGTAAAGGATACTGTTTCATCAGTTCTCCCACTGTCCACTCATGCATCCTACCAGTATGCACAAGCCCTTGGTTATGCACATGAGACAGGAAGGTAAGGAAGATAAGGATGGCATCTAGACTGTTACCAGCCATTGTACAAAGCATGCTTTCAGATTAATACCTGCGACTTCTCTGAAGGTCACCATTGCTGTGACAAAGCATCATGAGCAAAACAACTTGGGAAAGGATTTATTTGGCTTACACTTCCAGAGAACTGTCCATCAGCAAAGAAAATCAGGACAGGAACTGAAACAGGGCAGAAATCCGGAGGCAGGGCGTGATGCAGAGGCCATGGGAGGTGGGTGCTACTTACTGGCTTGTGCCTCATAGCTTGCTCGGCCTGCTTTCTTATAGAACTCACAACCATGAGCCAAGGGATGGCAGCACCCACAGTGGGCTGCCCCTCCCCCATCTACCACTAATTAAGAAAATTCCCTAAAGGTTTGCCTACAACCTGATCTCACGGAAGCACTTTCTTAATTATGCTTCCGTCCTCTCAAGTGACTCTGGCTTATATCAAGTTGACATAGAACTACCCGGCACACACTGAACCAGAGAGAAGATGTTCAACTGGATATGGTGGCACACATCTGTTATCTTTGCCCTTCACAGACTGTAGCAAGAGGAGAGAGAGTACATTCAAAGCCACCTGGGAAACACATTGAGCACCTGTCTCAAAGAAAACAAGAGACAAAAAGATGTTCACTTGATTAATGGCCCAATAGTAGGTCTTCGCAAATTTTGTCTATCAAAAGTACTTGTTGACAAGGTGGGAAAGGATCAAAGTGAGCCCAATCTCAGTGGACTAGAATTCACCTTAAATAGCTATTGTTGTAAGTACAGAACTCTTATGGATTTACCCGTTTTCTTTAAGTTATATGTGACTTGGCTTTGATCGTTTCTACACTCATAATATCCCTAAGTTGGAAGGCAACTCCAGTAACATCGTTCCTAACAGAGAAGATCCAACACTGTGAGAACTGCTTCCTACTGCATTCATGATTGTCAAATAAAAGCTATTATTCATTAGACTGAAATTACAATGGAATGGAACAGTGCTTGAACAATAGCTCTAATAATACATTCCTGGCCAAAAAAGAATCAAAATGACTTTACATCTTTTAATTATTGTTCTGCTTTCCTTTAAACATAAAAGTACCTATGGAAGCCACAGTTAACACTTGGCTTAAATATATTTTTTCTTTAAAATATATATTTTTAAAAAGGTGGCTCTACTTTTAGATATTAATTTTACAGTTAAAAGAAATATTCTTGTAACTACACTGAAGATATGTTCATAATTACGGCATACAAGTTTACTGAGGTCTAATTTTATAAATAGAAGATTTAAATATACATTTTAAACGGTATTGTTCTTTTTTAAAATTTTGCAGGAGATTTTATTTCTAAACAAATTTTAAGGTACCAAATTTTCACTTTATCTTTAAAGCAGAATATTTTCCATTTCATCCTAAACATTCTTTAATGCTTTTCCTGGGGGTACTCTTGTCATTACTTGACATTATGACCATTTAGATTGCTAGGCTATTGTTTAAGTACTAATTAACCATTTCCTTGAAGTATTCCTTCATTACATTCATTGGCAGATCTAAGTACACTGGAATCACTCTGTTCTGTGAACAGGGAATTATGTAAAGTATAGTGACATTAACCAGTTTTGTAACAATAGTTGAAATAGTTCCTCAAGAAAATACTTTAATAGGTTATACTGCAATAATTTAAATTTGGGCTAGGATGTTCACTGAAAGGATGTTACATTTCATATTATACCTAATTACTAGCTAATCAATTTTCTTTAAATTAATGATTTGTTATTAATTCTGCATTTTAGATGTTGAATTACCAAAAAAGCATTAGAAATAACCATTCTTAACTATAGCTCTGTGCATGTTATTACACGGTATGATGTACACACAGCTTCCTTCTTTCCTTTCCTTCTTTTCTTGAAATACAAAACTTTAATTCTAAGTTCTTTTTACAGTTTAAAACATTTGATCAGGGCCCAATGAACTTAGAATATTATTTAAAAGGTAGCCATATAGTTGTCAAGGACAATTTGATTTAATATAGGAAGATAGGATTTAGATTCAGCCAATAATGTTTCAAAACTTTACCATACTAATTTATAAATTATGAACTTATGCAAGTTTATTGACTTTAAATATTGATTTTACATGCGCCAATGGGAACTGCAGTGACAGGGTTGCTCTGTGGATGATATATTCTAAAACCTGAAAGTCTTATCAAAGCACGAGGCCTTCTGTGGTTTCCTGCCACGCTTATAGCCTCACCTTGTTCTGTCCACAATGCTTCTCCTGACCCTCTAAAGCAGTGGTTCATAACCTGTGGGTGGTGACGAACATATCAGATAGCCTGCATATCAGATATCTATATTATGAAGTCACGTCAGTAGCAAAATTACAGTTGCAAAGTAGCAACAAAAATAGTTGTGAGTTACCACAAGATGAACTGTTTTAAAGGGCTGCAGTGTTAGGAAGGTTGAGAACCTCTGCTCTAAGAAGGCTTAGCTAATTCCTGCCCCTGAGCTTTGCAGCTCCTCTCTCCTCCCTCCCTCCCTCGCTCTCTCTCTCTCTCTCTCTCTCTCTCTCTCTCTCTCTCTCTCTCTCTCTCTGCTTTTATGAACACTTCTCGCCCAGAGATCTTTATAAGGTTTTTCATTTAAGACATACAGGACTCTTGTTAACTTTTTGAGTATCTCAAACAATGTCTCCCTCACCACGTCGGTGTCCTTTAATAAGTATAATGTCAGAAATATTAGTCTACTTAGACTGTTTTTACTAGAACAATTTATGGACACTGTATCATGTGACTACTACAATGCTTGGGATACTGTTGCTATGCAGTAAGTAGTGGAATAAGTTAAAAAATAAATAGATAATACCTCCAATCCTCTGTCCATGCCTCACATTCAAAAGCATTTAAAGCATCAGTGTTGTTTTCTGACAGTTTTGAAATGGCTGGGATACCCTGCCCTGAGCACAAAAGACTGAGGGAGAAGTGAGGGTGATACAGGATGGTTACTTGTAAAATTATTTAAAAACAGCCGCCAGTCAAGCCGACTGTCTAGGCTGCAGCATCTCTGCCTAGATCAGACACCATGTTCCGAGGCCAAGAGGCCATGTGTGCACAGCAGCTAGAAACAGCCAGCCAGAAACACCAGCCCTGTCACCTATGAGACGCCAGCATGGGAGATGGCTCTGCCAATCTTCCACACTGTCTCTGCAAGGCTGGGCATTGCCCAGACCATCTACCCAAACATGTGGGCCCAGTAAAAAAAATGAGACTCTAATGCTTAAATTATCCAAAGGTTTTATATATTTGGTAATGATCAATAACAAGATGCCTATACAATCAGAGATGTAACCCAATACCCAACCTAGATATAACAACTACCTTTGACTGCTACAGACAAGTGAACAAACATCAGCCTCCATGTCCCCCTCTCTCGTTCTCTTCCCTCTAGCTTCTCTTCTTCCTTCTCCTCTTCCTCCCTTCCTCCTCGTCTATCTCTCTTTACTCCTCCCACCTTAGCTCCTCCTACAATTACTGACTCTGGGTTTTGCTCGTCAACTCCTTGTCAAGAATGTAAGGGAACTACCTATCCCAGATACTCAGACTTCATGGTCTTTTCTCACAGATCCTCAGGGATATGCCTATGAGGAATGGAAAATTATACCTATACTTTTAAAAGTACTTTGTATATATTATAATTTCCAAATTTTTTTCAGCAACCACAAGACCATTAAGCTTGATATTTTGATTTACTGTGACGTAGACATAAGGTAAAGAAAGTTCATTGTGCTGACATGGGCTACCTTCCTTGGTTTTATGATTTTATGACTGAGTCTATTCACTCCCAAACATTTGACTATTTGTGTTTGCAAGGTTATAGTGACTTTTAAGTAGCAATTAAAAAAAAAACTAATTTATAAAGGAAAAGGTTTAAGTGGAAGATAGTTGATTTACTAAAACTGTAAAATTTAACAATTACTTAAATGATTTGCAATAATACCAAATCTCATAAAAGCATTTAAGAAGTGTTTTCTTCAGCTGAAATATTTATTATGAAAACTATATGCCCAGGGAGCTATGGAGATGGGTCAGTGGACAAAGGCACTGCTAACATGATGAGGGAGACATAAAGAGTGTGTTTTCAAGTGACAGAGAGCAATGTAGCCAACATCTGAAAATACAGCCGATGCTATACTAGGCCTGCTTTATTTATTCCCTGGGGTGAACTTTGTTAATAATAGGTGCCCTTTTTTCTTCTAAAGCTTAGCACTTAATCAGTTTTCCTCTGTCTGATCTCCATTTTCTACTCTGTCATTACCTTCTGATAACAGCAGCTGCAATAGCCATCAACAAAAATTCCCTCTCAACAATTTACTGATTGGGTTGAAATCAATCTGATTTTTCTCATAATTATAAATTAATTTTCCATAATATGCAGGATTCACTGGAGGAATATTAATTAAGCATTCTGAACTTTCACAGCCTGGTTTCCAGTGGAATGCAGTCTTTCCCTAGGCCTGGCATTTGGGTGAAGTTTGTCCCCTGGGTGCACAGACAGATGAATGCTAACAATCTCTGCCAGCCTATAAGCATGTGGGAGAGGAAGTTATAGGCCAGTCCAGTCCTTGAGACACTCAGACTTCCCCTGTAAAGCCCTACAAACAAAGCTTCCAATGAATCTATGTGTATAGATATGACAAGTTTACAATGAATCTATGTATATTAGATATGTTGTTTAATAGTCCAGTTACATAGAAGTCCACTAATCAAAATTTTCTGAAATAAAAATGGTTTGGATTTTTCTAGTTCACTAAAACATTTTTAAAGCATTAATTTTGTTGAATGCTTTTCTCTCTGAAACTGTGGTAGCCACAGACTTTCATTGGATGCTGAAGATAAAAACAATTTTTCATATTTCCTAGCAACCCAAGGAGAAAAGTTAGTAATTAAGAAATAAAATACATGAAGCAAATCTGTTATACCTAGTCTCAGGTTTAAGCTTGCATGCTTCATTATAGCTTCAAAAGGTGTCTCACTAAAGTGTGAGGATAACACTCTATTCCATTAGCCAGGTCACATTCTACTGTTGTCTATAAGGATACTGTACAAAACAAAACAGGCCAGGCTTGGTGGTGCATGCCTTTAATCTCTTAGCGCTCAAGGCCAGCCTGATCTATCTAGCCAGTTCTATGTCAGGCAGGACTACGTAGTATGGCACTTTCTTAAAAATAAATAAATAAATAAATAAATAAATAAATTAATTAAAATAAAAAGTTAAAAACCAAAGCAACAACAAAACATAGACACTGGCTTATATCAGGCCATATCCGTGACATTTTCTGACTCTGATATCTTAATGGTATAATGAGAACAGGAAAATCAAGAATCCATCCAACCCCATCCAACTGCATTCTCCATACAACTCCTATGCTCCCTCAGTGAACTGGGGCTGACAATTAGTGGTGCTCCCCACTGACTAATTTAAGCCACCTCTACTTGTCTTTCCTGTTCAGTGATTCAGAACATTAAACACTCTTCAGTGGGCTGTTAGAAATGCAGGCAAGGGATCTAGACGCTCAATGGTCTTATTTAAAATCCTGAGCTTAACCTAAAGTGAATAGCAATGGGCTGGTATTGTCTCTATGGAGAACATCTCACACAGACTTTCACTAGCAAAGCAGGCTTGGTCATGACACTTTCTCATTTTCAATCGATATGTGCAATTTAAGTTGGGAACATATCTAGCTTTCTAGAGGTTCTCAGGAAAGCTGGTAATGACTGAAAGGTTAGTAAACACAACGGAGGTTTTCAGTCCTCTAAACACTAATTTACTCATGCCGTAGTAACTGAAACTCAGGATGTTTCTAACGGGCAAATCCTCGTTCCAGTTATTCTTACACAATGAATCATCGTCTTTTTATTCCTTAATGAACTTCTTAATGAAATGTCTATGCATGTCTTTTCTGTGTGCCTATGTAAAACAGCATCTGCATCAGAGGGCAACTGCAGGAGCCAGTTCTCTCCTACCATGAGGGTTTCCTGGTTGGGGGAGGGGGTGGTGAAAGTAGGTTTTTAGTTGCCATCACACTGAGCCATCTCTTCACCTTCTCATTAGATTTCATAGATTAAACAGGAATTATTTATAAAAGAAAAGTTCACAGTTGTTTAATTCAACCTCTTTCCTCTCAGAAGTAGTATCAGCAGACAGACAAACCAAGGAAAAAAATGCTGGAGTTGTCAATCTAAGGGATATTATCATAGCTCTGACTTCTCATCGTAAGGAGAGATGTTGATACGTGTTTTCTCCCCTTCAACAAGTCTATGCTGCATGTTTCTATATGTGACTACATGCAGTTAACTATGAAAAGTTTTGCACATATGGTCACATATTTTGCAGACAAGATACTATTATAGGTCTTAATGGAGGCTAAATAGTATATACCCATATGTATGCATTCAAGTAAACTATACCAAAATTTCCTGCAAGGAAAAAGAGGGGGGCAGGCTTTTGAGAACCATACATAGAAAGTTAAACAAGAATAAAATCACAGAATCCTCCAGAAAATCTTTTGCCAGTCTCTCAGAAAACTGCAAATAAAAAAATTTAAAAGAAAGGTCAGCTCTAGGACACATGCTAAAGTTAATTCCATCCCAACAGGTCTTAGCTTGGATTTAACCAACTCAATTCAAATTCTAGTAATTTAAATAGGAATTAAAAGATAAACTTTCCAGCTCATTTAAATCCTGTAGGTTAAACTGACAGCACTGCACCCAGCACACAATGGAGTTTATTGGTCATTATTTTTAAACCCTATTAAAACTTTTCTTGGCAACTGAGCAAAGATGACATTGCAGTAGTCACCAACTTTAACCAGAAAAAAACGACACTGCTATGTTGCAGAATATGTGATCACACTGTGAACGCCAAGACTGTATTACTTTCAGGAAAAACTTGTTTGTTGTTGTGGTATGACTCAGCCCTAGGACACTCTTCAATTCAAGAGCTATCTGGTTATTGTAAACAGTATTAAATAAAGTCAACCGTAGGTCAGGAGGTGGAGCAAGCAACCAGTTGACAGAGAGGGAACATCAGAAAAAAAACAATAGAGTAAGAAGATAGGAGGATGGATAGAGAGAAGCACAGGAAGTAGGATGCACAGGGAGGGACGTTCAATTTGAGGGTTTTTTGAGACAGTGTGAAGGAGAGCTTTTTTGGCATGTTGGCTGAGGAGGAAGGTCAGTTGCATGCTTTCTCTAACTCTCTTAATTAGCAGGCTTTCATCACAACATCTGGCTTCTGAGCCTTTATTGCTTAAATGGAATGTTTGAGATTTTCTTAAAAACAGTATTACTGTAGTCATCAACACTGACCAGAGTATGATGCTACTACCACAGTCACCAACATTAACTAGAGACAGGTGTGTAAAGGCATTCATCTAACAAGGATGACAGTAGGAACTATCTCAGAACCTTAACAATGTTTGTTGCTCAGTAGAAATAAAACTCACCTAATAGAATTTTCTACTTATTTTTTCATCAAATATTTATTGAGAAAATATTGAACAGAGCACATCACAGTTCTTTTAAAGCCAAAGGATATGCTGGAAATGATAAACAGAAACACAATCTCAGATATCAATAAAATTTATATAATAAAGTAAACTCATAGAGAACTATGTGTTAGGGGAAATTTAGATAAGAATATAGACAAATTTTTTACCCTAAAACTCTGGTACCTGGTCATCACACCCAGCTGACCAAATGGCCCCAACTGAGTATGAGGCCTTTATTGTCTTCATAGCCCCTGTGCTCGAATGGCTTTTTCTCTGGATCGCCTCAGATAACTCATTTGTGGCTCTGTGTTAGTGTTCCTCTTACATGTATAACCATTGCTTTGTTGAACATTTTTATTAATAAAGATCCTTGACTATAATTCTATTGATGTTTATAATTTAAGGTGTTTTTAATTCAAAATGTATTAAGCAAAAATGATTGGCTGGCAGTCTCATGTGACTGATGACATCATCTCAAAAATGGAAACTAATGCCAACAAATACCAAACAACAAAGAATAACACTAATTACTAAAACAAAATTCCTTCACCTAGTAAAAGATATACTCTCTTTTTGGTGAATGGATGTGGTTGTGTCACAGTGGGATGGATGGGGAGATGAACAGCAACAAAAGAACTTGCCAAACTCAATTATGATTGCAACATTAAGCACTATGATTTCTAACATCCCCAACAATAACCCCATATAGCACTGTATTTACATGGCATGCCTGCTTATCTCCCAAACTTCAAATGTATTACATTGTGATTTAGGAAGTAAGCAAAAACTATTTTGTTTAAAGATACTATCAAATATTCCATTCTTACGAGTGCTATCAAAGAATATTTCATGAAAACATAATAAAAAATGGAAAAAATCTGAAACATTAACTTTTAACAAGTATAAAAGTATTGAACTAACAAACTGATCACTGATCAAACATGATGCAACAATATTTTTCAGTTAAGTTGGTTAACTGAAGCTTTGGATCCATCTCTAACAGTATAGAGTTTAGGCAACTTAACTCCATCCTCATCTTGAAAATGAAGCAACCAGATCTCCCACTCAGAGTAGATTTGGGAATCCGGATCTTGATTTTTGGCAACTGTGGTGGTTGGACTGAGAATGGCTTCCATAGGCTCACGCCTTTGAATGATTGGTTCCTACTTGGCGGAACTGTTTGGGAAGGATTAGAAAATATGGCGTGTCCATTTCCAGTTAGCTCTCTGCTTCCTGCTTCTGGATAAAGATGTAGGCTCTTACTTATTACTGCAGTGCCATGCCTACCTACAACTATACTCCCTGCCATCAGGGTCATTGACCCTAACTCTCTGAAACTGTGAGCCCCAAATTAAACGCTTTCTTCTATAAACTGTTTTGGTAATGGTGTTTTATCACAGCGACAGGAAAAAAAAATGACTAAGACCACAATGAAATGTTCCAAATTCGTGATTATTTTATAAAAAAAAAAAAGAAACTTTTTCCCATAGACATGATCATACTTACTTTGAGAAAGACTTGCAGATCTTGAGTCTGGGTGTGCTGGAGAATGTCTCGCTGCAGATGTTTGAGAATGGCTATGCAGACGTACACTTGGTAGTCAGGACCAAGGACAACACAAGTAGCAATATAATGACATATTTCTATCCAATCTAAGTAATTCCAAAAACACTGAGTTATCCACTGCAGGCAAATCTTAAAGAAAAGAAAGAAAAAAGTTTAGTTAAAATAAATTAAAAGCCACACTCGCTTATTAAAAAGTAGTAACCAATAATATATAAAACGATTAAAAAGTCCCACGTTGAATCAAAATAGAAAGACATTCTACCTAGTGACCTAAAAAAGTGATTTTTTTTTTGTTTGTTTGCTGCATGGGTAAGAAGATTCATGGTATCCTGATTCAGGACTAAGGACCTGATGCTGTCTGCCCTGCTCATGCTCCTGCTGGTATTCAAGCTCATCTGACAAATATTGTCTTCCTCTTACCCAAAACACCAGTCTACCCTCCACTAACTAACGCTATGAGGCTACCTGAGTTCAGAGATGTTAGTTTTTTCAGATCCACCTGTAATCACAGATGAGTAATTATGCAGATGACAGACTGCAAAATTTTATATTAGTGCAAATGAACTCTTGCAGAGGACAATTTAAACCAAACACAATCAAAGTACATATAAACTGGGAGCTAACACAGAGATGTTAGATGCTCAAGCCAACCCCAGTGGCACTCTCTCTTCCTATTGCCTGCTGATCCAGATGTAGTACTCTTAGCTACTTCTCTAGCACCATGTCCACCTGCATGTGACCATGCTTCCCACCATGATCATAATGGACTAAACCTCTAAACTGTAAACCAGTTCCCAATTAAACGTTTTCCTTTATAAAAGTTGCTGTGGTCTTAGTGTATGTTCACAGCAATAGAAGGCCCAACCAAGACACATATTAACCAAGCCCCACTAAATCAGCAAAGGTCTTAATGTTTGGTACCTCAGAATTTGACCTTTTTTAGAAATAATGTCATTGTGAATGTAGTCAAGTTCAAATAAATATCAGGGTAAGCCTTGACTCAGTGTGTCTTATGTTATTTTTATACAAGGATAAATGTGTACAACAAGACAGACATGTCCCAAGGGAAGACATATGCAGAGAACAGCATGGCTGGATGTAGGCAGGGACTAAGTAATACAGGTTCAAGGCCACAGGCTCCTTAGTTCCCAGGGCTAAGAGCAGAGCTTGGGAGGAGAACGCATGCAGATATGGTGGTTTATCTCAACTTAACATGTGTATTAAGGATACAGATATACCAGTTCTTTTTTTGTTTTTTCCTAACTCCATGTCCTTTGGGAACTTTATTCTTAAATTCTAAAAGGTGCATTTTCTACCTCTTATTTCTTTTTGCATGCCAAATCTGCTTGCCTATGGCTAACATATGTTACTTTGCTAGTCCCACCATACCAAAGAAGCAAAAATTAGGCAGGGAAAAGAAATAACTTTCTTATTTTTCTAGGGAAAGCTACGGGGAAGGTATTAGTGGGGCTGGTTTCTTCAGAACCATCTCTTTCTAACATGTTGATAACAGACTTGTCCGTGTCCAAATCTTTTCTTACAAGAGACTTAGGTAGAGCCACTCTAACAACATCATTTTAATGTAAAGACTTCTGAGATACCTTATGTGTAGTACAGTGTATTCTGATGTAAAGAAGGTTAGGACTTCCATCTTCTGATTACTGAGGGAGACACAATTCATCTATACCAGAATGCCTTACTGAATTTTTGTTTTCTATATGTCATTACTGATGTCAACTACTGACCTTTGAATTCCAGTCATTAAGAGCACAATTTTCATCCCATCCTGTGATCATAATGGCATTTTAAGTAATGCCAATTATATGGTAAATGAAATCTTAGGTTTGTAGTTATGTTATTAGATATTCACACATTTAAATAACATTCAGGATTATAAAGAAGTAAGATCACTCACACAAAACACACCCTGTACTGTAGTTTTCTAAGAATGTTGATATTCTACCATACTTAAGTTTATGGCAAGTGGAATTAAAATCTAAAACAGTATTATTTTAACTGAAGTAAATTATTTCTACTGGTATCTAGATTACAAGAAAAATCAAGGGATTGAAAATTAAAGTGAAAACAATTTATTACAGATACCCTAGGAAGTCAAAACAAGTGTGATTTCTAAATGATCAACTATTTTATTCAAAGATATCATTTTTAACAACTCTTCTAGCTTTACATTATTTGTTTCTATACAAGGAAAAGAAAAAATAACAAAAATAAAAGTGGTTTTAAAGCCAGGAATGGTGACATAAACCTGAAATCTCAGATAAGGCAGGAGGATTGCTGCAAGTTAAGGCCAGTGTGGATTACAAAGGTAGACCCTGACATGAGTGTTCCTGAGTGATTTCAATATAGTGAACGCATCCACTACATCATTGCTATGCTTCTTTATTTGATGATGGAGTTTTTCCACATGATGAAAATTACAACTGTGAATGAATTACAATTGGCAAACATTTCCTCAAGCACAAACATTGATTGCAAATATGACATTATTTTTGTTATACAGCTGGAAGATCTAGTTTCACTGCATAATTTTACATTTTTTAAAAAGTACTATGTCACAAAACATGAAAGAGCTTTCTGTAGTCTTATTTTTATAATGGAAGTAGAAAGGAACAAAGGAGGATGATAATAGATATGATGATGATGATGATATTGAAGAAGAAGACCAAAGGTGGTTTCATGCATTCTATGCAGGAGGGTCAGTCAACTTAACCTGTTTCCTGACACAATCATGTGTAATAATCAATGCTACGCAGCATGGTGTCCCCAAGGAAGAAGAGATACAACATTAAAGATACAAGGTAGTTTAAAAACCAGAAAAGTGCAGAAAATACAGTAAGTTAAGTTTGTTATCAAGGGGTAAAACTGATGGAAAGGTAATTGGAATGTGATTTTACATTGCTTACTTAAAAAGAGAATGTAAATTCCGATTGCTGTCATCTTTCTAGTCTGTTACTCTGAAAAGAAACTCCCATCAACAAATGCGCCTTCCTATCCACATGTAGTTTGGTGTGTGGCAGTGGAGCCTACCGTCTTCACTCTAGCAATCTATATGTTTCATTTAGCAAGGTTCCCACAAATCCTTTACTAGCTAGACAATCCCATGTGCTAAAAATACACAGCCTCAAAAATCACTGTTCCCAATTGGATTAAAACGAGTAAGCTTCAAACCACAAAATCTATACCCAAATAATGACTTAATCATATGTACCCATTTAGTTACTAATGCTTGTATTTACATTTTACAATTACTAATAAGGTGGTAGATAATCAGCAAGTCAATGAGAGGCACTAAAGACAAGTGATTAGCTCACAGTGGGGGCTGCTACAAGGCTTTTTATATTATCAAGAGAATAATGTCACTGCTTAGAAATAATATTAAATAAATGGATTACTTATCAACAGGCTTCTTTTTATGTTTTTGTTTTGCTTACTTGTTAATTTTGAGACAGTGTCTCACACTATAATGGAGACTGGCCTAGAAGTTACTGTGTATCCCAGGCTGATCTCAAACTCATGGCAATCCTGCTGCCTCACATCCTCAAAGGACTAGAATTGCAAAGGTGAGTCACCGTGCTAGGGTTTTACGCAGTTATGTATGAATAAAGCTATCTCAGACTTACAAGATACATAAAATTGATAGATGAAGACTTTTCTTTTGAATTAAATTGATAATTAGGTTGAATATTAAATTCATAATGTAGAGCTCCCTATATTATAACTCCCCCCTAATCTTTGAGAATCCATTTCTAAATTAAAGTAGATACATCAGGTACTAAAATGTGTACTAAGTAAACTATATCAACCCTGATATTCAAAAAGAGGACAATAAGCAGTAACTCCTATCAGCACTGCTCTCAGAACAGACATTTAGAAGCTATGAAAAAATCATGTGTTATAAATTATATTGAATATCTTGTGCTTTTTAACCAACTTCATCCAAACATGGTTAAAATTTCTGTGATTCAAAGTTCAAGCAGATGTTTCATACACTAAAAGCTAAAAATTGTCACAGAACATGATTCCTTCTCACTGAAGGGAAGACAGTGTTATATTTGAGTTTCCTAATAACTTCACAGAACATAGAGCTAGCAGAACACCTCACAAAAGTACATGTGAAGAATGATTTGATACTTCATCAAGGGAAGTACATGTGCACAGGTCATGTCAAGAGGAGGTACTGTCTGATGAAGAGGGAGATAGCTCTAGCAGGGTAAAGGGAAAGGAATCAAAGTAGCTTACAGCAAAGGAAAGTACGCACATGCCACAGAGTGGATCCAATAAGCCACTGGTTAAGCTAAGGCTTACCATAGGAAAGCTGGCAGAACTCTACTTGGTCAACCTCAAAGTTGATTAAAGAAAATGAAATTAAAGATAAGCCAAGGACAGAAAACTTTTTCAGTGGTGATAGTGGATAATTTTTGGTAGCGTGTAGTTATTAACTAATGATAAAATGACTGAGTAGTTTCTTATCAATTTAAATATAATACAATCCATACAAATATAAAAACATAATAGAATATACATAATACATAATATTAAACAACTGCAATTTAGACTTATTTTTGGTAATTTAATAAAAACAAAAGAATAAATCATGCTAGTTAAAAGTTGGAGAAACAAGAAAAGTAATATATGTAAATATTTAATCTAATTAATATATATGTACCCATTTACATTTATTAAATTAGGCTTTGTTAATTTAAATATATTTCCTATGTTTTAGGGGAAAGCATTTTTTGTAAAGTCAGACCTGAGAGGTGAAGAACTGGTACTCTCCATTGGATTACCTGCGATGGAGCAAACCCAGACATGTGGAAAGCCGAAAACACAAGCGGCACCTCAGCCTTCAGCAGCATCTCAATGTAGTGAGCACTGCAAAAATATATGGGATGGATGCCGGTCTCCAGGGTGTCAACAGGAAGGTACCTCTGCATAAAAGGGAAGAAGAAAACAGTAACTATACAGATGATTTAATATAATCAAAGGTATACTTAGCTGAGCCTCTCTACTTATGGCATGCTTTGCTGCTTTAAAATTTACATAGTCTATATAGGTCAGTTGATAGCATTCTTGCATCAAATGCACAAAAACCCAAGGTTGGAACCCAGCCCTACAATAAACCACATGTATTGGGTGCTAATCTGTAAACCCACAAGTATCAGAAGGTCATCCTAGAGAAACAGAGGTTTGAAGTCAACCAAGGCTACTTGAAGCTAACTCATTTTATCGCTGCCTTGATAAAATGAGTTAAAATTTGAAAACAAATAAAATTTATGTGGTGGTGTCATGTGTTATAACAATTATTATAAATATGTAAATATTGGAGAGTCAAACATTGTGGAGTAATAAACCTCAATAAAGATAAGGTTATTCATCTTTCCAAAGCACAGGAATAAAAGTAGTTTGTAATTCAGGAAACTTCAAAGCCTGTGGATGAGAAGGAGAAAAGTTGCATGGAAAAATGAACAATAAACATGAAAACACGAGTAATGAATTGTGCATGCTAACCATGTCAGTATGAAGTATACTGTTTAATAATGGTCATCTCAGCCAGTGAGGCCATGTTAAAAAGCTTTAGTCAGGCCAGATGTAGTGGTGCACGCCTTTAATCCCAGCACTCAGGAGGCAGAGGCAGGTGGATCTTTCTAAGTTCAGGGCCAACTTGGTCTACAAAAAGAGATCCAGCATAGCCATGGCTACACAGAGAAACCCTGTCTGGAAGCAAACAAACATAAGGCTTACACAGCTCTTCAGGTTGTTAATCTAATTTTGTTTCATTTGTTGATTTTAACTTATATCTGCACTTGAAAGGCATGAACACACTAAACTGTATATCACTGAATACATGTACAAACATGTACTATATGCATGTACAAACAGGTACTTCAGCACTGTGCTTACAAAGTTGAGAACTCTGAAAATATGCTTTTCAGGGCTGGGAATGAGGCACAGTGTAGACCTCTGGCCTAATAGGCATGAGGAGCAAAGTTCAATTCTCAGCTTTGATTAAAAAAAATAGTTCTTATGTGCAATTTATGATCATAAATGAACAAGAACGTTTTATTTGTTATGACTATAAATTTAGTATCAACACATAATCATTATTTATAACACAGCATAGAAAACTCAAAGATGTAATTATCTCAAGAAACACTATTTAACAGCAGTTAGATTAAGTAAAGTTGACACCCAACCATGAAGAGTACATAATTAAAAAAAAATGTTTTCTTGTTTTAAGTTTATCTCATATAAACTTCTCCTATTAATCTTATTTAAAAATTTGAAATAAAAAGTTTGTGGTCTTAGATAAAACTAAACTCATAAAATTACATAAGGGTTAAACTAATGTAGACATTTGGACTTGTTGCTATGGTGCTTTGAGGATTTAGTTAGGTCTATGTAATGAAGTTTCTGAAATCACTACAGTGGTTTATCAGTGAGTTTTCAGTTTTTGTTCTTTAGCACAAATGATTTATATTCTTTAAAACTATACAAATATATTTTCAGAAATAAATCAGTGTAAATAATTTGTGTTTTATGGCAGATTTTCTAGATCTTGCACATAAAAATGCTTCAATATTCATGAAGACATAGCATGTTCATGGTCATTTTTCTAGAGAGAACAAGGAGATTTTCTATTAGGTGATTAAATGTAATACAAAGCAAAATTCATATTCATCAATTTGCCTCTTGTCCAACACAAACCGTGTTTCACTATTTATATAACGAGTCAATGTAACAAACATAAAAATCAAAGACTTACTTACATGTTTGTATTTTCAATGTGAACTTACTAATTTTGTATAATATGTACAGAGACACTATGAAAACTGAACACACTGGAACTGATTGTTAGACAGCATATTTCTATGCTGTGGCAGAAATACCTTTAGAACAGGTCTACGAAAATATAAAGACAGTAGACATTAATTATACTGTCAAAGAAACAAAGCATTATCATGTAATGGAGTCCCAGAGATAAGTGTTCCTCTATTCTCATAAATCATACACTGCCAAAATAACCTTATGTCACACTTTCGATAACCAACCTGTTACTGATACCAAAGCTGGTATATGTAATATTGACTATGTAGCAAGATTCTAATGACTGCATTTATTATTACTGTAAACTCCTTTAGGATTTAAAATCTCTAGCTTGTCCATTATTTGAGTATCAGCGCCAATATAGAGTTAATTGTATTCATAATGCCAAAACAATAGCAACAGATGCCCAATATAAACATAACAAGGGGAATTGTGAACCATCACATTATAATTTATAGTTTTAGAATTTTGTATATTTTGTTCAACTATAGCATCCTGAAATATTATCAACTCATATTCAGAGAACATAAAGGCTAATGACATTTAAGGTCAAATAAGGATTGGAACAGGTTAATTTTAAAAAATCAGTAAGTCAAGGGCTTAGAAGTTAGTGGTAGTCTATGATAGGATATGAAACGAAGCATTATAAAATAACTTTAGAATATTATTTGCTAATGGTTAAAATAAAAGATGTTGACTGAAAAATAGAGCAGAGTAGTCTTAGTTTTTTTATTTTCACCTTAGATAATTGATTCTGTTGTCTTATTCCTGAAACTATGAAAAACCGAGTTCTGTGTTGCAATAAAAATTCGGAGGAGAAAGGAGGACTGAATTGGGATAGAAAGTATTTTTTAAAAAATAAAATGAAAAAATATTTTTAAAAATTCAGTAGAAAGATTGTACTGAAAAAATTTGAAAGTTAGCAATCCAATAGAGACAGTCAGTGTAGTTTACTCCACTTCTTATCTGAGTCTCTACAGGCAGAGAACCAGCCAAGCTTTGCAGTAATACTGTTTGTTAATTTGTACAAAGTGGGAAGGCTGGCAGAGAAAATGTAAAGATTTCTCAACATATCGATACTGTGATGCTATAAAACATGAACATTTCACAAGCAAACGTGTTTTATGTGACTCGCAGATGGATTATAGGCTCATCCTCATGATGTTCCTGGCATTGTAGATATGTTTAAATTTCATTAGCATTTTTAACACTGTAAGTCTTTTAACAGTAGGCACTTACAGGAGCAAATGAAGCCCATGTACATGTATATTATATAGCTGTCCATTACCTTCCTGTTGGACTATATCACTTCATCTGATTACTACTTTAGGTTGGTTTAACATCACTGGAGTTCTGTTTGTAAATGCACATAAATTAATGTCTTTTATTTTAACTGAATTGTTGTTCTTTTCATACTTATTACTAACAGATGGCAAGTAAAATATTTTGCTTGATTTTCTATGAAATTCCCTGAAGACTTATTGTATTATAATTTACAGTTTTTCTTATAACAACTGAAGATAATTTAAGTTGATTCTTCTAATCTAAATAACCATGAAGGCTAAAGTGTTTCAATTATTTTAAACTAATTAGTATAAAGTGGAGGTTCTTATTATTTTCATTAACAATTATGTTGTAGGAGGAGCTAAGGTGGGAGGAGTAAAGAGAAGAGGAGGAGGAGGATGGAGAGGAAGAGAAGAAGGAAGAGGAGGAGCTAAGAGAGAGAGAAGAACGAGAGAGGGGCACACAGAGGCTGATGTTCCCTTGTCTGTAGCAGTCAAATGTAGTTGTTATATCTAGGTTAGGTATCGGGTTACACCTCTGATTGTATGGACATCTTGTTAATCATCATTACCAAATATATAAAGCCTTTGGATAATTTAAGCACTAGGATTTCATCTTCCTACTGGGCCAGCATGGATGGTGGGATGGTTTGGGCAATGCCCAGCCTTGTAGAGCCAGTGTGTAAGATTGGTAGAGCCATCTCCCACGCTGGTGTCTCATGGGTGACAGTGCTGGCATTTCTGGTTGGCTGTTTCTAGCTGCAGCGCACACGTGGCCTCATGGCCTCAGAACATGGTGTCTGATCTAGGCAGAGACGCTAAAGCCTAGACAATCAGCTTGACTGGTGGCCGTTTTTAAAAAATTACTTTAACATTAAGTCTCATTATTTCTTATTTTGTTTATGTGTTAGGCTTATTTTAAAAACTTTTTTGAGGCTAGGAAGTGATAGCATACACCTTTAATCCCAGCACTTTGGAGACAGAGGTAGGAGAATCTCTCATTTCAAAGCCAGCATGGTCTACGAAGTGAGTTACAGGACAGCCAGGGCTAACACAGAACTCCAAAATTAAAAAAAAAATTTTGATCTAATTTGCTATAACATTCATAAGAATGCAGATAATCAAGTATTTTTCAGTAATTTTTCTAAAATCATAAAAATCTACTGTCCCAAACATGATCTGATCTAAATAATAATTCATATTCAACATGTTTATAGAGTAGTCAAAACAGTCTCTAACTTTTGAACAAAGGGAGCTGTGTCAGTGAACAAAATGGAAACCTGTCTTCTTAGGGCTAGCAGCAAAGCATATAGATGAGAGATATGGTACCAAGTAAACAAGGTATTAGCAGATGATGAATGTTATAGCAATGAGAAGAAGAAAAGTAAGATTAGGGGATCCCGATGACAATTATTCGGATTATAATTTTTCTTATTTCCTTTGGCGGTATGATGTGCAACGTGCATGTGTGTTACTCTCGCTTTTTATCCTATCCTGTCTCCTCTCACAACTATCAGGCCATCTTCCCTTCAAGTTCCTTTCCCACATATTCCCACCTTTGTTTTGTTTTGTCATTCACTGAATTTAACCAGGGCAGTCTGTGTGACCCTGGGTTTGGAATCCATGTTCAGTAATGGATAAGCAATTAATGACAATGACTGCCCCTTCCCTAGCATCAACTCATGGGCAATAGTTTAGCTGGGAGAAGTAGGGCCCCAGGAGCTCCTCCTTGATACAAGGTTGACTGAAGATAGGTTTAGTCTTGCACAGGCCCAGTAAAGGCAACTCTAGCTGCTACAAGATCCCGACAGCAAGGACAGCATTGTGGACTGAAGACTGCATTCTCTTCTGTCTTTTGACTCATCCATTCTTTCTAGACACTGTACCACAATCTTCTCTGAGCCTTAAAGGGAAGTAGCCTAAATGTCTTGCTTAGGTTAACCTACAATCATCACTCATTCTCAGGCATGATAAGCAGCCACGAGTCCCTTTATTAGCCACCATTCTTGGTAAAGAGGGGATTAGACTAAAAGTAGCACTTTTTTTAAGGTTTAACATATAGATTTAGAAGTCCATTTTATATCATGTCACTTTAGCTAAGTAGCAGTTGTAGATCCCATGGCGACTAATACCTCCTAGTAAGGATGAAGTTTTGAACAGGTTTATAGTAAGGTGTGCATACTCCCTTGTGAGGCAGGTCTTAAAGCCAACAAGAGCAGTTGATTACCCTAATAAGAGCTGGACCATTACTGCACACCAATGGCCACACCTTGCCAGTTGGTTAAGATCACTAATATTCTTAATCCACACCAGAAGCCTGCATTGCACCTTCCAGGACTATGGAAGCTATATGGGAAGAAGCTTTAGCTCACTTCCTGTTTTATTTCTCTGTGTCTTGCAATAGAGGTAACTGGTATCTTCAGCACTAGGGTCATATCAACTAGTTTTCGAGGCCAACTGGAAGGCATGACAATAACCTTTACTGCTTTGGTAGTTTGTGGAACTTTCCTGACCAACACAGGTTGATCTTTTTTTATTTTATTTTTTTGAGGTCCGTGTCAAGCCTATGAGCTTTAGCCAAAGAAGGCAGAGCAATACATAGTGTTACTAACAGCTAAGAACATGCCACAAAACCAAAGACTTTTTCATTTTATGAGACTACAGGAAATAATGGCACAGTGTTTGAGAAAATGGGGTAAAAAAAAAAATGTTCTATTTTGTAAACGATGACCTTTAAGCATTTTCCTGGCTGATCAAAATCTTCCAAGTCTTGGTAATAGTAAACACAGATCTAAATGCCCATTCCCCAAGGAGCCAAAAACTCTTATCAAAACAGACAACAAAATCCTAACTCCAGAAGCTCAGGGCATATTAAAAAACAACAAAACAAAACAAACAAAAAACAAGACAAACAAAAAACAAACAGAAAAAAAAGCAAAAAACCCCAGAAACAACCACAAAGCAATATGAAAACAAGACAGTGCATCCTTTTGAAAAGTTACAACCCCATAGTAATGGTTCAAGATAAGATAAATTTAGTTGAAATTCAAGACACAAAATCTAAAAAAAACAAATATATAATGCTCAAGGAGGTCAAGGAATTAAAAGAAGACACAAAAACCACAATTAAATTAAAGAAGACAGAAATAAACTCCTGATTGATAACCAAAAAACCACAAAAGGCTGAGCGAAATAAGGACAATGCAGGATATGAAGATAGAAGTCCATAAAGGTAGAAATGGTGAGGAACACACAAACTGACATAAAGATTTCAGCCATTCTAATAAAAAAATATCAGTGGAAAGACAAACCAAGAGAGTGGATGGTGTAAATGACAGATGCCAAATGCTAATGCTTTTAAATGAATGAATGAAGAAAATACACAGAATCTTGAAAAAAGACTGTGAGTTATAAGCATAGAAAATTATTCCAAATATAATAATATAGAAATATTTTCAATAAAATTACAGAAAGAAAATTTCAAATCTAGGGAAAGAAATGCCAGTATTGGTACAAGAAACACACATAACACCAAATAGACAGAACCCAAAGAAAAACTCTCAATGACTTATTTTACTTAAAATATATTACTTTATACAGAACAAAGAAAGGGTATTCACAGCTAAAAGAGACAGTCTAAGGCAGATATAAAAGCAGGGCCACCAGTTGATTTTGCAATTAAAAATTAAAATCCAGAAGGGCCTGGAGGAAAGTAATTCAAGTTCTAAAAGACCACAGGTGCCAATCCAGACTACTAACATGGCAAAACTATATTTCCTAATTGAAAAAGAAAGGAATACTTTCCATAACAAAAACAAGCTAAGGGACTTTATACTTAAAGATAGCTCCATAAAGAATGCTGGAATGGATAAGGTTAAATAATAATAAGAAAAAATAAGATTATGTAGGAGGCCACAAATACAAACAGATGATGTTAGGATGTTTTTTTTTTATAATTCATTTTTTATTGGTTATTTTTATTTACATTTCAAATGTTATCCTCTTTCTCGTTTCCCTTTCACAAAACCCCTTTCTCTCACTCCTCCCCCTGTCTCTATGAGGGTGCTCCCCAACCCACCCACCCACTCCTGCCTCAGTGCCCTAGCATTCCCCTGGGTCCCCCAATGTGTACTCTTTGGTTGGTGGTTTAGTCCATGGGAGCTTTGTGGGGTCTGGTTTGTTGATATTGTTCTTCCTGTGGGGTTGCAATCTCCTTTAGCTAGACAGATACCATGTACCAAAGTTAAATGAGAATCAGATTAAACCATCAAAACAGTCCCATAACCCCTAAGAAAATAGAAGCAGTCATTAAAATTCTCCAAACCAAAAACAAAACAAACAAACAAACAAACAAACAAACAAAAAACAGCCAGACAGCTTTAGTGCAGAATTCTATCAGACCTTCCAAGAAGACCTAATACCAATACTCTTCAAACTATTCCACAAAATAAAAACACAAGGAACACTACCTAATTTGTTCTGTGAAGCCACAGTTACTCTGATACCTAAACCACACAAAAAACCAAAGAAGAAAGATAACTGCAGACCAATTTTCCTCATGAATATTGACGCAAAAATACTCAATAATATTCTTGCAAACTGAATCCAAGAACACATCAAAACAATCATTCACCATGATCAAGTTGGCTTCATCCCAGAGATGCAGGGATGGTTCGATATATGGGAATCCACCAATGTAATCCACTGTATAAACAAACTCAAAGAAAAAAAGCACATGATAATCTCATTAGATGCCGAAAAGGCCTTTGACAAAATACAACACTTCTTCAGGTTAAACGTATTAGAGAGATTAAGAATTCAATGTTCATACCTAAACATAATAAAAGCAATATACGTCAAACCAATAGCCAACATCAAACTAAATGGAGGGAAACTTGAAGCAATCCCACTAAAATCAAGGACAAGACAAGGCTGCTCTTTCTCCCCCTATCTATTCAATATAGCACTTGAAGTTCTAGCCAGAGCAATTAGGCAACAAACAAAGATCAAAGGGATACAAATTAGAAAAGAGGAAATATATCACTATTAGTTAGGATAGTTCTTATGGAAAGAATGTCAAGAAAACACAACATCAAAATGACAGAAATTCAATAATAACCTCAAATATTGGTAGATTCAATTCCCTGATCAAATGACATAGACTGTCTAACCAGTTTAGAAAATGGGATCAACTATTATGTTTTATATACAAAAACCAACATCTCATCTCCAACTGTGGACATTACCTTGGAGCAAAAGAATAGAAACAATATTCTAAATAATCAGGACCAGGAAACAAGCAGCCACCACTATTCTAATATCTGACTAAATAAACTTCAAACAAAACTAATCGGATGAGAGAAAAAAAAAGATACTCCATTATGATCAAGGGAACAATCCACTACAAGACATTGCAATTATGGACATAAATGTATCAAAGATTTACACATACAAATACTACTAGGCATTAAAAAACAGATCAAGCCCAACTCAGTAACAGTAGGTGACTTTAACACTCAACTTTCACAAATGGTCAGGTCATCCATTAAAAAAACAGAGTGGAAAGGACAAAGGGAAAAAAAACAAAGAAACGCCACAGACCAAATGAATATAAGAGGTGTCTACAGAGTATCTCACCTAAGCATTAGCTACCTACTACTCCATGAAACTTTCTCTAAAATATACCACATGCTGAGGAATAAATCAAATTTCAACAAATTCAGAAAAACTGAAATTACTGCTTATATTCTGTCTGACTGCAAACCAATAAAGCTTGAAATTGATAGCTTAAAAAAACTTCAGAAAATAAGACATCATAGAGATTAAGGACAGACAGGTCACAGGAGAAATCAAGAATAAACTTTTTTTAAATTCCCAGGATAAAATAAAAATGGAAGGACTGCATGTTTAAACGTCCATAATATAATCAAAGTTATTCTAGAAGGCAAGATTATAGCTTTATATAACTATATTAAAAATGAGAGAGAAATCAAATTACTTAATTATATTCTTTATGAATTTAGAAAACAAAAACATATTAAACCCCAAAGTAGGTGGGAAGAAATAATTCAAACCAGGGAAGATATTACTAAAACAAACAAAAATACAATCAATGAAGCCATAGATTGGTTCTTTGAAAATACAAACAAGCCTGGCAGTCTGTTGTTATGGGAGACATAACAATACATTAAATATAATATAAATTATTATAATGGCGTACTTTAAAATCCTATAGCTCACAAAATTGAAAATCCGAAGAGAAATGGATAGATTTCTAGACACATGTCACCCACCAAGGTTACATGTAGGTAATAATAAGATTGAAAAAAATAGACCTGTAACAAGCAAAGAAATTTATATAATAATAATAATAATAATAATAATAATAATAATAATAATAATAAAACTTTCCCAACTACCAAAAGCATGGAGCCAGATGGACTCACAACAATAGGATTCTACTAGCCTTTTAAAGAACACTCCAGTTATCTCATATCATAGAAATAAAATGATAATTTTCAATTCCTTTTCCCAATATTGCTCTAATACCCAAAGCAGATAAAGATACACATCAGGAAAGAGATCAATAGACCAATATCACTCATGACAATAAATATGAAAACATTCAATAACATATATTACAAATTGAATACAAAAACAAATTAAAAATATCATTCATTCGCCTTGATTAAGTTGACTTTGTTCCCGAAATTTAGAGCTGGGTCAACATATACAAGTCAGATAAATAGACTTAAAGAGGGAAGTCATATAACCATAGATAGATTCAGAAAAGATCTTTAGCAAAATTCAACATCACGTCTTAATGAAATCCCTAGAGAGAATTGGTATAAAGGGAACATATATACTAATATAATGCAGGGCATTTATAAGAAACCTATAGCCAAGATCATGCTAAAAGGAGAAAAATTCAAAGTACTCCCACTGAGATTGGAAACAAGAATCTCTTTGTTCTTACGCAATATAGTGCTTCAAGTCTTAGAGATATTTGACAAGAGAAGTAAAAGAAATCCAAACAGAAAATTAGACAAAGCATCCTTCCTTGCAGATGACGTGATTCCATGAAGGGAGACACTGCAATCTGAACCAAAAAACTTTCAGAGCTCATAAAAACTTCAGAAACGTGGGAGAATACAAAATTAACTTATAAACTCAATAGCCTTTCTGTATGTCACTAACAAATATACTGAGAGCAAAATTAGAGAAATAATTCTATTAATAGCCTCAAAAATACCCTGAGTAAACCTAAGCAAGGATTTGTAGTGTTTTTATAGTAAAAATCTGAAAGCTCTGGTGATGGGGGAGGGCAAATGGTAGAAGCAGAGGGTTAAACAAACCAATACAGGTAGGAAAATATGTAAAAATGTGCATACCTTTGTAAGCCAATTAAGTAACACATTGGTGTTTTTGTTTATCTTCTTGTTTTTATTTATGTTTTAAAGTTAGAAGTGAAGATACCTTGCATGTCAGACATCAGGATAATGCTGTTCTTAAAAACAATGGATTATTAAACAAAAAACCCAAGTTCCAGGAGTGAGATGCCTGCTTATGAGCTGTTGGTAAGGAAGGTAAACTCAGTGTGTCAGAAAACAAGACAAAACAAGACAAAACAACACCACAACAATGGCTCTAAGTGTGGGAAAGAATCGTGTAGGGAGGAAGGGTGAGTTCACAGACGTAGGAGATATGAGAAGGAAGAGTTGACAGTAATTGTAATACAGTATGTAATATATATTACATATATATATTATACATATATATGTATATACATATATATGAATGAATATATATATATATATATATGTATATATATGAATGAATGAAACTGTCAAAGGCCAGATTAGAGAAAAGCTATACTATCATTTAGGTAGAAAATTGACTAAGAATTAGTAGGGAGCAGTATATATACATATATATATAATGACAATATTTTAGTAAAGGTAAATGTCATGCTTCTCAAGCTCAGGTCTCCTTTTACAAAGGCTCTTTAAGTCTTACAGAAATGTGCAGCCTTGGTACCCAAAGGAAGGCAGAGGTCAGAAGCCTGGAGAAATGCTGGAGGAAGTGGAGTGTCTTCTCTTTGTCTCCCAGCATGATGATGAAGAGAGAAGACACAAACCAGTCGTGGCCTGCGTAGCTGCCTTGCAGGCACACTGCAGAGTGGTTAAGGAACTTTCACATCATCTTAGCAGAGACACAATTTCATGAATACTCACTTTTAAGATCTCGATCTAGAAAGAAGTATTCGTTGCATGTAGTAATCACTTTGTGTTCAGTTGTTTTATAAGCATTGATAACTGAAGATACTGAAGCGGTTTAGGTTACATTTACATATGAAACTCCTGTGGCATAATCATTCTTTTAATGTATTATTGGATTATGTGTGTAGGAGAGCCAATGTTGACTGCTATCAGAGGGAACGCTGCCTTAGGAACATTCATCTATGTCAATCTATAACAGGACAGTGTGTTTTTTATGTGCAGTTACCTGCTAAGCGACTAGTACAACAAGCCAAAACCTATATATTTAGAATTCAGCAATGCAAATAGTTACTATATTTTTTTCTTAAAGTCAAATTTTATTTCTGAATACCAATTCAAATGAAATGAGCACACTGTAAAAAGCAGTGCTTTCCTTCTTATTCTATTTATGTCTATAAAGCAAGCCTACTTTTTAACATCTTAGATTTGTTTGAAAATGCCTTCAGAATGACTGTACTCAGTTTAAGATTTGGTGAATACAACTGAGTCTAAGGACCGTAGGTCAATTTAATAAAATGTATGCTCAAAACACAGAGTAAGATAACATAATGATTCACTGTAATCAATTGCACAGTGTGCTAACACATCCTTTGAAAGAACTCTGGATACTATAAGAAGATGGTTCAATTCTGCATCAATCTATTCAAAAAGGATATAAAGAGAAGAAGTGACTGGAGACTGTTGTTGTTTCAGGAATTTCTCACAGTGCTTTAAGACCAAGGCAAAATCATTTTCTGCACCGTCTTTTAGCAAGTTGAGAAACTTCCCATACCTAGGTTAAAGATCCCCAAAACATAAGAAGCCCATTAGCATCCTCACTGAAAATGCATCTTTAGAAATCCATCACAGTTTATTTCTCCTGAGATTTCAAGGTCTGGAGTTTTGAAGGCTCTCTTCTCGGGTGTCTACATTAACCATGCTACTTTATTCATTCCTGATCATTACAGCACATTTGGATCAGCGCATTGATCATTGACTTTCGAACGGTGAAAGAGTAATGAGAAAATAATGTGATAATATAGGACAGATGAGATGAATGTATTGTTTTTTTTTTCTGAAATTAATCTAAAGCACAAAATACAGACTCTAGTTTTACGGAATGTTAAATCAAGAAGTAACTTTGGAAGCCATTTACTGATATTGGATATAGAGGGAATTTGGGCATTTTGAATTGTGACTCGTACAATCCTGAACCATAACTTACATATCTTGAGATTTACATGGACCAAACATTACAATTAATTGAAACTAATTGTATTTTATCTAAGTTCCTATATTTTTAAACACACTGAATGTGTGTATTGTCATCAAGGGGAAACAACACATTTGTTCCATTTCCAACCTTACAGAGGCCTTACTTAGTCTACAGTTAAGGAATTTTCTTAGTGACAACATTGCTAGTCGTGTTTAATCAGGTTTTGCTACTGTTTATCCCAGTGATGCTATAGGATGGTAACTGTACCATAGCACAGTGTATCCAAACTTTACATGATTCATTAGTTTCCACTTACTTTCTATGAATAAGAATTACATTGAGTTAAAATATGTGACCAGGGTGCTAATGTAATCTGTAGGTTCCATTTCTTTGGAAATGTGGCAATATGAAATACTGTTATTTAAACACATATATGGAGTTACATAACATAACCAAAACAGTTACTCTGGCATAGGTGGATGATCCGGAATCCATGCCAGGATTTTAATCTCAGTGGGCATTTATATAAGACTCAAGGGTTTGGTAGCACTCACATGTGCCTTCTTAGATCTGACTCAAAAGATGAGCCTCTAATTTTAATGGGACAGTTAATAATCTCATATTAAATGAGGTTCATTAAGAACAAGAAAAGGAGGTTCATAATCTAGTACACTCACTTCTTTTGAAAAATAATATATGAGTTTTACACACTCAAGCCATCACAATTTTCGTTCACTCATTTGAACTTCTCAATCTTCCCTTAAGGTATGTCTGTCTTCACCGTACCCTGACTACTAGAACAAATCATGCTTTAGAAGCTGCATGATTATGCCACAGCATGCTTTTCTTTGCAATGTTTTTTTTTTTGGGGGGGAGGGGGGGTGGGAAAAATCCCTGATAGCCACAGAGAAACACACTAATTAGGTTTCGGAATACTAATGAGCTGTAACTAAATTACAGCCAGAGGTAACTTAATCATGTGCCAATATCCTCAAAGATAATGCTATTATTTGTGAGGGATAAACTCTGCATTTAAAGTTTATAAAATACTTTGGTGTTAAATATTATTAAGCACACATCAGGTAGGTGAATTCTAGGAATTCATGAAAGAGACATTTCCATACATACCTGACAGTCATTTTAATGCCAAGCTGCTGCACAGATGAGAGACTTTCATTCTTCACATTTGCATCAGTAGCTAACAACAATAGGAAAGGGAATTATAAAAATGTAGAAAAGTCTGCATAATAATCACATGTTAATTGAAAATTGATGAAAGCAATATTTTTGCATATTTTAATGAGAATTTTGAAAATGCTGATGAATTTGTTGTTTTAGAAGCTGTCACTTATATTTTCAAAGAAATTACCAAAAAACTTTCCAAAAACTTTTATCTTATAAAAATTATTTAAAAACTGAAAGAGGTGGGACACATATTTATCAGTCCTGGGAAGGCACAGGCAGAAGAATTAGCATTTCAATGCCATCGGTGGCTATATAGTAAGTTCAAGACCAGCCTGGTTACATAAGTCCCTGACTCCAAAAGAAAATGAAACCAAAAAGCATGAAAAATGATTAAATTATTTGGTGCAAAACAATGAAAAATGAGCAAAATATTAAAAGCTAATAAAACATTAAGAAGTAATCTAAAACACAATGTTTTCATCATATAATGCTTATATAAAATTCTAAACAAGTATATATAATCATGGCTTCCTAACCCTTAAATCCTAAAATCTTTAAAATCTTAAAATCTTTCAGTAAGCCCTGTAAGATGCTGGCTTCCAGACATGACATAGTTACTGACATGCCATCTTGAAGCAGCTGTGATTATTTGCATAAAACCTTCAGATGATCAAGACAGTCAAAATTCCAGCATGGATGGAGGATGGGAGATAAAGCCCACCCAGAGAAGGAACTATTGACAGTGGAGGAGGGGGGCTCTCCTTCGAGAACACGGTAGATTTCCTGTCATGGTTTGAATGTACTTGGCCCAGGGAGAGGCACTATTAAGAGGTGTGGCCTTGTTGAAGGAGGTGTGTCATTGTGGGTTTGGGTTTTATGGCCCTCCTCCTTGCTGCCTGGAAGTCAAGTCTTCTCCTGGTTCCCTTCGGAACAAGATGTAGAACTCTCAACTCCTTCTCTCCAGCTCACATGCTTCCCGCTTTGATGATCATAGACTGAACCTCTGAACCTGTAAGCCAGGCCCAATGAAATGTTGCTCTTTCTAGGAGTTGTCTTGGTCATGGTGACTCTTCACAATAATGGAAACCCTAACAAAGACATTTCCCATGCCTGAATAGGTGTCCCCATACCCAATCACATGTAGGTAGAACTAATTAGACTCAGGGGGTTATTGGTTACAATAACAAAAAGGTGACATGATATTGGGAATGAGACAAGATAGGGGCATGAGAGAAGGTTGAAGGGAGTTGTAAATTAATAAGGTTAAAATACATCCTATAATTGTATAAAGTTTCCAAAGAATAATTTTAAAAACCTTTAAGGGCTAAGATCGATAGCTCAGTGGTAAAGTACTTGCCTCTAGGTTCAGCCCTCAGTCCCCCACACACAATCTTTCAGCAGACCAGATTCAACTTTTACTAGATGACATTACATTAGGGTTGAGTGGCTAGGTTTCGCTTTTCAGGTCAGACTTTCTTTGTGAAGTAGGGATTGTGATCATTTACCAAAAAATACAAAAGTGTCAAGAGAGATTGAAAGTTTGGACTGGTTCTTGGACACACTGGATAACCAAGTTAATGTGAATAAAAGCATAGTTAGGTACCACTCAGAAGCTAGCTGAAATTTTCTACTTTTATCGGAAGAAAGCCTTGTGTCCATACACATAAACAAATGCTGTTTGTGCACAGGAATGACCACTTGAAGGGAGTCATCCACAAGTCAGTGGCAGTGAGGAGGAAAAGAGAGATTCTCTGATCCTGCTGTCACTGGAGTCTCCCATACATAGCACATCGGGGATATCTCTTACTACTAGTGGAATCCACTTCTAGTGCAGACTCATTTATTCCTGAGTCACTTCTGATAAAGGGCAAGGACAAATTAATCATCACTGCTATTGAATACTGACTTTCTAGACCAGCAGCAATTGGTCTTCAGTGCATGCAAGGAAAACAACCAGTGCATCCTGGTTTGCCTGCCCATTTCACCTCTGAATCCCTGAAAGTCTCAAGGTGCAGGAACTTTTCCAGTCCCTAGAAAACTAGACCAGATGCTGACCATGCCAAAATTGAAGTGAATGGCAATTTTCTTACAGAAAAATAAAATAAAGCAAAACTAAGCATTATTACTTAGAACGGGAGGCAGTATTGAGATGGTTCAGCAAGGTGAGGCTCTTATGGCACATGCCAGAGCATCTAGCCTGACCCTGAAATCCAAATAAAGGTAGAAAGGAGAACCTATTCCAAAACATTGTCTCCTGACCTCCACACATGCGCAGTAGAGTGTGTGTGTGTCCCCACACTGTAACAGACACCATAGCAATAAACACAACGTTTAAAACTACCTTTTATAAGATACTGGTTAGTTTCTGGTAAACTATAGCTGAGTTTTATCTATATTGGAATCTAGTCAGTAAAATTAACTCATTTTATTTCTAATGACAGCAATTAGGCTTCAGTTCACAGAGCTTAGCATTCCTTGTTATTTATAATTTTCACTGAGTTAGTAGATATACTTTCACTGGTGGAGAAGACCTGCTCTGCCCTTCCCATAGTAGATGATCAATCTGTAACAACAGCAGCTCGCAGCAAGGCAATCTCTAAGAATTTCAAGCTCCTATATGTCATGAACCTATAAGGTCCCCTTGAGTCTCTGGAAGAAGAAAATGTATCGATTGCAAAGAGAAATAAGAGACAGTGCTACACTCAGGTTTGCTCTATTTGTGAGCTCATATTTCTATTTCTTTATCTACATAGGATAAAAGTTTGATTTTGGTTTCTATTACTTGGTACCAAACACACACACAAACACACACACACACGCATGCACACACACACGCACACACACACGCACATACGTGTATACACATGCATGTACACAATGAGATACATATATAAACATACATATATGTATATACACACCCACACATATTACATACACAATACATAAATGTACACACACCCATTTCTCACTTCAATAATTTCATGGCCAACTTTTAAAACTATCATCATTTATGTATTAGCTATAATTTCCAATTTGCAATTGCTAATGTGTTTTTAAAATGTAGCCATAAGTTAAGTATATATGCTTATTACAGCATAACATGTTAAGTCTATGTAGAAACTAGAAACCTTCTTATGATTTGTGTTTAGTGTCTAAGGCTTATCCTTTATTTTATGATGCTCTATGTTTTAGTTTTCTAATTTAAATAATATAAAATTTTCATGCTCTGCTGTGGGTGACAACATCTGATTTTGTAAAATTTAAAGTTTTTTTTTAATGAAAATAAAACTGAATATGTAACATTTAAAAAAACAGAAAATTAAAATGTAATCATATATTCCTAATAGCCATGGAATATCATGTGACAATAATATGATTTCCAGAGCTGCTATAAGTTAGATAACACTTGAAATTCTAGGACATATAAAACTGCATTACCTGACATGAGAAATAAAATGTCTCCCTCCATAACACTTGAAATAATGCTAACATTTCCCTTATGGAAAATACAATGAATATAGCTTTTACATTTGTTTGAAATGAGATCCTATTCTGCTGGCATTGAAGCTCCCACAAATACTCCTGCTTCGTGGCTTCTTGAGTGCAGGGTTACAGATATGACCTACCACCCCTGCCTCAGACAGCTATGTAACAGGAGAGGAGGCATTTGCAGTGGATTTTCCCCATGCCTTTCGCTTCTGCCTAGACACAAGGTCCTCTACTACATCAATGGGGAGCAGGGAGCAGTTAAGCTCTGAGGTGCAAGATGTTGCCTCAATGCCTATGTCACCAAATGTTACGCAAAATCTGTTCTCTCATCCTTCCTTAGGCAATAAAAGGTGCTTCCAGCTTGGGGTGGCTGTTCGCATAGCCTTAAGCCTCCCCAGGGCGAATAACTTATTTCCAAGGTTTAGTTCTGTTCTAGTTTATGACTGTATTTTCATGTTAAAACAAACAAACAAAGAAAAACAACCCTAATCATGCCCAAAGATAACAACTCCCAATTAGAGATGTACATAAATATCCACTGAGGTGCTTTCTAACAGGAAAGAGAAGCAAGCTTCACCAAAGACTAGTAAATTCAGTTACAGAGTGTGAAGTCCATGGTCGTTTTAGTTTTTTGCTTCTATACCATCATTTCTTGGGCTTAAGGGTGAGATCCACGTTCTATACATGTAAAATGTAGACGTTGAAACAAGTGGTCAGTAATATTTACTAGAGAATTTTCACTTTAATGAAGGTTACAATTAACATCAAAAAAGGTGTTTTAAAAGTGTTGGAGGTACTGAAAATATTAAAGTGAATATTAACTGCTTGATTTTTTTAAATAAAATATTGTGAAAAGAATTTTTAACTAAACTTTGACATGAGTAAAATCTCACCAAAAAAAAATCATTTATTTTTTTAAAGGTCTTCAAAGCAGGAATGAAAAAGTCCACTTCCTGCCTCCAAAATGGGTTCGGAACACAAATCAATGGCGATGCTTCACCTATTGGCTTGTATTTGACATATATTGTGACACCTTTGTGAGAAGAAGGCATTGATATTAGCCTATAAAGGTTTCTGGAAAGAAACATTCATGTACAATCCTGGACCAAATGCAGCTTAGGAATTAAAAAAAACCTTTAGAAATAAAAAGAAAAAGAAACATTATGATAAAACCAATAAGAAAAACAGAACGATTAATTGTGAGTTCGAGCCAGGGAGCCTCATCCTGGGTTACATGGCAAGTGACTTTCTCAAAATTAAAATGAAGTAAAATGAATGTTCTGATGAGTGACACTTACTGATATGCACAGGAGAACATAGAAGACAGAACAGGTGCCTGGAGCCGACTGACTCAACAAAGAAACCCCAGTGACTAACAACAGAAAGCTCAGCTCTAGCTGCCAAGCTAGGCCACAGAGCCCACACCCACGCCTGCATCTTCAGCTCCAAGTAATCTGGTGTCCTCTTCTGGCCTCTCTGAGCAACACTCAAGTGGCGTACGTTCATACAGATGCACACACATATATGTAAATAGAAATAATGAAAAGGTGGGGAAAAGCTAGAGAAGGAAACAGGCATTAGCATAGAAGTATTTTCTGAAACCAAGAAATAGAAACTAAAACTCTCCTACTTACTTGAATCATTGGGAAAGCCTAAGAAGTCAAAGGGCATTGGCCAGTGACTTAATGCTTAACACCTTTCAGTTAACAATGTTTGACTCAAACTAATGCCTTAGCTTCATAGGAAAGTTATTTAAAATAATCAACCATTGTAATTGCAAATATACTCTGAAAATGGAATAACTTGATAAAATTTATTTAATATGGAGTGCAATCTCTCATTCTGGGAATGCCTTCTCTGTTTTAGGTTTACAAAGCAAGCACATACTGTTAGGGTAAAAGAGAGTAAATCCATTCTGCATGGCACTTGGCTAACAGTGTGAGAATAAATAAACTTTCAGTAGAGCAAAGAATTTCTGCACTGGAGGACAAACCCATGGCTGGAGGAACATTTCCTGCATGGCTGCTTACTGAAGACCTAAAGTCCAAGAACTCTCACCCCCAAAGAGAGAGGCTCAAGACATGCCCTCTGCTCCCTCCTTCCTTCCCAGTTGGCCTGCAGGTTCTTTTGCTAATTTTTCAAGCTGAAGTTGTACTCACTTCTCAGCCTACTATAAATTCAGTATGCTATGGCCAAGCTACCATAAGTATCCTCAGTCTGAGCTTCTGAAAGGAAGGGTGTTCCTGTTTTGGCACCTTGGTTATGCAATTACCCTTTCCTTTCAGCTCTGCTGTCCTCACTGACAGCACGCCCCTCTACTGCTGTTTCCCACTTTCATCTTCTATGACAGCAGTCACCACTAACGGCTCACTCAACTGTTCACATGACATTACAACAGGACTTCCCCGTGACAAGAACACACTTCAACTGTCAGCTTTAAAGGTGCTAGTGATTCACCTGAAATGAAGGAGCTATACCTAAAAAATGTGAGTTTCCATGAGTCCCCACATCACTGTGTGCTACAATTTATTTGATCATTTTAGGTCTATGCTACAGGTCTTTCTTTACATAAAATTTTATCTGATATACCCCCTTCATACTCTATAAATATTAAGCAAAAACACTAGCAAACATTCTACAAATATTAAGCAGAAAAGAATCTGTTGGTCTAACATTTGAACAAATACTAAAAGACATGTCTGTGTATGTGTATGTCTGTGTGTGTATATATATATATATATATATATATATATATATATATATATATATATATAATATACATATATTAAATTTAAAAGTTACACCTGGAGGCTGGACAGATGGTTCAGCAGTTAAGGGCACTGGCTGCTCTTCTAGAAGACCCAAAACATTGCTCACAACCATCTGCAACTCCAGTTGCAGGGGATCCAAGTCCTCTGCTGACTTCTGTGGGCAGGCAGAAACATGGTACACACACACACACACACACACACACACACACACACCTATGCATACAGACAAATCATCAAAGCATCAATACATATAAAAAAGTAATAATAGTGTGGGGCGTGGGCTGTGAGAAGCAGCTGGGTGCTTGGTCGAGCACGAGCTTGGAACCCTGGACCATTATTGGTTGGCAGGAGTTTGGCTCTGCTCCCAATCCCTGGTTCTTTTCATTTAGCTTCAGCCCTCCACAAGCACTCCCACAGAGAGGTCTGTGGCCAATAATCACTGAGGAACAGGCCTCAGGCCCTAGAGAGATTTACATACTAATGAAGTACCTGAAGGCCAGAGGGTGGAGCCAAATAAACATTCTTCCCCAGCCCCTCCCCCTCTCTTCCTCCCTATTTAACTCAGGTCTGCCCTGAGTTTCAGGAGGGTGCATCCAGGTCCATCCACCATCCGCCATGACATTAAAGCCTGTAAAAACCCATGGACTTTCTCATGTCATGCTCTGTGTGGAACCCTAAAGAAGGCCTTTAATGAGCCACTGTAGCTGCAGCCGCCTTGCCTAACTTCCAGCCTGGAGGAACCCTCATCAGTGTCCCCAGCCACCCTAACCCGCATAATAGAAACAAACAAACAAAAAAAATCTTTCAAAAAGTTACATTTTAGGGGCTGTTGGAATGGCTCAGATGTTAAGAGCACTGGCTGCTCTTCTAGAGAACCTAGGTTAGATTCTCAGCACCCACCCACATGGATGCTCACAAATGTCTCATGCCTTCTTCTGACCTCTGTGAGTACCAGGCATGCATGTGGTACATAGACATACACTCAGAAAAAATACCTATACCCACAAAATAAATTGAAAATTAAAATAATTTTAAAAGTTACATAAAGTGAAACAATGTTACCTTTAGTTTATAGATTAACTAGTTCCAAGAGAAGAGATTTTTATGAATATACTCCTTTGTAAGGGACATTTAATATAAAATTGCAAAGAATCAATTACAAGGATTTAGATTGTTTAAGAGACTGGAGGTGACAAAAACCAAACATCTGTTAAGGCTTGCAAAGATCTCTGTATAGGTATACCACTGACTGCAAATGTGCAGGGCTTTTATCTGTCTGTCTGTTCTTCTTTCTTTGAGAGAATAAACAGCCAAACTAATTTGGTTTTTCCAGATTTGCAAATTTTATAGCGGGCTGAGTTCCTGAGGGAAGTAACAGCAGATGGATCACTGTGTTGTTCTAATTTCAGCCACCTAGGGGCTTAGAAAGCTGTCACTTTGTAAACAGACAATCAATTTCTCACTTTAAGAAACACAGGAAAGCAGTGAATATGTCCAGAATTTGTTTCAAAGCATCTTTTATATTAAAGCCTGGGCTTGCCAGCTTGCAGTAATTAGAACGGGAATTTTACAATGGCAGCCATTGTCCTCCCATCTAAAATCACAGGAGGATAAGGACCCTTAACACTTTTGTGAGAAATCAGCACTTTCTCACTACATCACAATAACAGATTCCCAACCACCAGTCAGCAGGCAACCACTTTATTTTTTGGCTTTACTACAAAGTGCTGGTATGCAGCCAATCGTCTGACCCCTTTCAATAAGTTAAATTCACATTCAGGGTACATCTTACTACAAAATACATCCCAGGCACCCAGCATCTGGGATCTCACTCAGCATAATTCAGAAATGATCATAGTAAATACATGTTCATGAAGTGATCAGTCTTAAGTATTTTGAGAAGACAGAAAACATAATCTTTTTATATTATCTGTGGAAAATATGAACCAGCAGAATAACATACCATAAAGAGCTCCTGAAACCAGAGATCACTCCACTCCACTCCACTCCACTGTAAAGATCTTCCCATCCTACCCTCTAGTCATGGAAACCTCCTACAAGCTTAGAATCGTCTCACCTCGTGCTACAACAGCCACTTCCAAATGCTATTGTGCTCTTAGGTAAGTTGTAAGGTTTATTCATAGAATTATAGTTTCCTTCCCAGATACATCTCTTTAAAATCTTTCTAACCTATGGTTTCTCTCCCTTTGCCTGTTCCCTTGTTTTTGTTTTAACCCTTCTGAGAGCTGGTAGAGGGAATATATGGCACATCCTATGAAGACTTTCAGCACAGATCTAAGCCATAAGGAAGCCCAGTGGCTGTCAGTCCCATTACCTGCCTTAGGATTCACAGATCTCTTTTATCTGAAATTCATTCTCTTATAGCTTCTTTTACCTTTTCCACAGTTTGGCATTAGATGTTACAAGATATAAATTATTATTAAATCATTGGAGTGTTTTTAAGTATCAGTCTATTGGACTTGTTATGGATTAAATTCATGAGAATAGATACACTGTGCTGGCTAGTTCTATGTCAATTCGACACAAGCTACAATCGTCTGAGGAAAGGAACCTCCATTGAGAAAGTACTTCCCTAAAATTGGGCTATAGGTAAGCCTGTAGGGCATATTCTTAGTGATGGGATGGACCAGCCTGGGACGTATGGTTCTGGATGTTAAAAGAAAGCAGGCAAGTCAGTAAAGCAGTCCCTCCACAAATTATTCATTAGCTCCTGCCTCTAGGCTTCTACCTGATTTAAGTTCCTACCTTGGATTCCCTCAGTGAACTGTGATTCAGGACATGTAATCCAAGGAAACCCTTCTCCCCTCAAGTTGCTTATGGTCATGGTGTTTCATCATACTGGTAGAAACCCTAAGATACTTATATAACAACAAAAACGTTTACCCAAGTGCTACCTCACGGGTAAAAAGGAGTATGAGACCTAGTAGAGCAATTTAGCCAGAGCCAAGAAAATAACCGTCCAAACAGTAGCTGGAAGAACACCCAGTAGCAGAGAGGAAGAACTTCTACTTAGGATTAAACACAACGTTTATCCTTAGTGCAAACTTAACAGTTGAGTTGAGCAGTATCATGCATGTGCATCCCATACATGAGTAGTAATATATATCATTTAATTATTTCCAAAATGAACATTGTTCTAGGACCAAAGGACACAATAATGATAAAACACAGGAACCATCTATAGGAGACAGAGGCATCATGAAGAATCAGATACAGTGTCAGAGCATGAGAAAGAAATGACAGTGAGCTGCATTACTGGTTTTAATATAAAGCTGGTGGGTTAATAATTAATCATCCTAGCATATCTTTCCTCTAACCTCCAGACTCACAGATCCAGTGAGCACGGAGCGTATCTGCTTCAATACTTACAAGTACCCGAACACAGCACAAGAGGACAAGCTGACGTCAAGCCTTCCTTCACCTCACACCTAGTGCTATCCCACTCTACATTTCAAAATACTTTTATTTCTTTGAAAAATCTCATACAAAATATTTTATCACATTCAACCCCCAACTCTTTTCTGTAGTTCCTTCAAAATCTGCCTTTACCTCCCTACCCTCTTCCAAAGTCCTGTTCTTTTCCTATTCAACAACCCATCAACTCCAATTTATATTGTCCATTAACTATTGGGAGTGGGGCCATTCACTGGCATATGGTTGACCTACCAGGAGTCACATCCTTAAAGAAAACTGACTCTACCTTACCTAGAAGCCATCAACTATTCATGGCTCCATGAACACCTTCTCACTCCATTCTTTAATACTGACTGGCTTGATCCTGTGCAAGCAACCATAGCTGCTATGAACACAAGAGAGAAATATCTTTGTCAGATAACTATACGAATTCTATCCTCTCCCCAGCTCAGAACAACGAAGATAGTCCTCCTTTCTTTCACAGCCTGTATGCAAACCATTACTCGGTCTTGTTAGAAATGTGTTCACAATGCACTCAGAATATAAATGCTTTCTATGACCTCCACTACCGGTGCCCTCATCTGAGTCATTCCACTTTTTCATCTGGTTCCCCCGGCTTTTCTCCCTCCTTTTCCCCCTTCAGTCATTCTATCATAGAAGCCATACTACGGTTATTAAATGCAAACCATACAAACATTCAAACCAAATGAATAGGAAAGTGCTTGTACACAGATATATGCTTGTTGAAAAAATGAAAATGCAGTTATCTAGGACAGGAGAGAGTTGTCAGTGCTGTTAGCACTGGTATATAATAAAAATAAAACTGGGTCATCGAGAGGAAGGGATGATACCAGAGAAAACAAAAGAAGCAGAACAATGTAAAGCTATGGGTACCATAAGAAGTTCAGACTCTACTCACTGGTCGGAGCAACGTATCAAGGAAGAGAGAAATGAATAGGGCCAGATTTGCATGTCAGGGATCATTCTGATTGTGTGTAAAGAATATCATGTTTGCTGGGTGTGCAGCTCTAATGACTATAATAGGAAAGGTGAGACGGGAGGAGAGAAAGGACAAGGCCAGCTTAAGCTACATTGTGAAGCTCTATCTTAAACAAAATGCCACCCCAGAAAGAACAAGAATAAATGACTCTATGTGATAAGTACGCAGACTGTAACATGAAACACATGCAAAGGGTCATTGATACCCTGAGCAAGAGGCAATGCTAGCCTTAATTAGCATAAAGGAGAATAAGGAGGGACAGACTGGAGAAAGCTTGAGGTGCAGTAGAGTAGATCACAGGAGTACTATTTAAAAGCAAAGATCAATGCTGACTCGAGTTTCCCACTCAGATGTACCTCCTACCCAGACAGGACACATACAGTGACGGTGTATGTCAGTAGGCACAAAAAAGTTCCTGCTGACATTTTGAGGTTAAAAAAAAAAAAAGTCATAGTATCCAGGCAACCAGGTAAAGCTTCTATTTGGCAACTAGAATTATGAGAATGAAGCTGACAAAAGAAAAAAAAAGAAAAGAAATAAAAACGTCTGACTAGAAGATGCAAATTTTAAAATCATTAATTTATATGATATAGGTAAATGCTATTGTTTACTCTCATCTGAAGCAAAACTTGAAGATTAATCCTAAATCAGAGCTATAAGAAACAGAAACTTTGAGGAAGCAGAAAGCTTGTAGGTAGACGGCTACAAAAAACCAGTGCTTTCCAGAAACCACAGGGAAGTTGCGCATGTGAACTCAGCATGCATGAGACCTACACAAGCTCATCGCAGACAAAATCCCATCATAGCACGAGGTGTGGAGGCATAAAGTCCTTCCTTTAGCTAGGGAGCTATCATATGATAGCTGTTGAAAAAAAGGGCGTCAGTTCCCTTTAAGGGTGTAAACCCCTGTAGGTCAGTGGTCTGAGGCAGGCCTCCCACCGGAGTATTTGGGGACCACGAATTGGACTCAGTATGTTAAAAGGGAGGAGATTCTCAAGTAATTAGAATATATTTTTAAAGGGGGAAATGAGGGGTTGTAGAGATGGCTCAGTGGTTAAGACCTCCTGTTCTTGTGGCAAAGACCTAGATTGGTTCCCAGTGCCCATGTGGTAGCTTACAAAAAACCGTAACCACAATTGTATGGGCCTTCTTCTGGTCTCCATGAACAACAGACATAAACACACACACATACACACCCACGGGGGGGGGGGGGTTGCATACATACATGTAGGCAAAACACATACACATAAAATAAAATGATTTTTTTTTTCAAAAGAAACAAAAAGTTTCTGTTACTATCGCACTTTCAAGGTGGGATCTTCAGAACTCTATGAGGATGTCAGTGCACACCCTGACTGATGTTGACCAAATGATGTCCTATAGGGACCTAGAAGCAGGCAGGCATCACCAGTTATATTTCTTTTGTGTTCGGGGCAGAACAGTGAGTCAAATAGTTTCATTGTAATTTTCCCAGTCTTGCAACTGTGGAGGGGAAAGCAGACGGCATAGGAGATGATTATGAGGAGATAACACTAAAAAGAGACATACTATAAAATCAGAAGAGTAGGCTATGCTACCTAAGAAAAAAATGTTTCTACAGACACCAGAAACAAATGACATCCCAGCATTACAAGGACACCCAGAAATTAGCAATAGGCACTGACATGTGGAACGTGTTAGTGTGAAGTGAGAGAATTTTCAGATGGGAGAACCTACACATCTCAGTGCTCTGCACGCATAGCACTATGAAACAGCATGCTGACCATTTTTTTAAAAAACCATATCAATATTTTAAAAGTTACCTGTGTATTCCACTGAAGGGAAGTAGCATTCAGATGGGTTTTCAGTGAGAAGAAGCACAAATTTTTCCAGTAGTTCTGCTAGAGCTGTAACAGGGATGAGAGTGATTAGATTTTTAAAAGTCAAGAGAGCGTAATGCCTGACAGCACATCTTTAGGTCACAGACTAGCACATAAAAGTCCCCTGAGTGCCATAGCTCTGAGGACTTTTATCAGTACTCATAATGTTCCTGATGTCAATTAAATTTTAATAACTTAGCTGTGAACTCATTCCATATATAACTAAAGAAGAAATATCTATCATCTTTAGATTACCTAACAATTACTTCAGATTTTCTTAATTGTTTTTAATGCATTCATGAGGTGATCATTTCTTGTCATTTACATACAGAAGAAAATAGTAAACTCTAAGACCAAGATTAAAACATAGCTCATGTCACTTTCAGATCTGTGGCATATTATGTCTTTTATACTTTGTAACTGGTGGTATCTATTCAAGAAACCAGATGAAAGAAAGCATGTACTATCTGACATAGAATGATTCCTTTCCAGGTTGCTGTGATAAGATCACAATGTCTGCATATATTCTACAAATGGATGCTCCAGGGGATTGAAGTTAATATGCAACCCAGAGGAATTTGTTTTCTTTTCTCTAAAGAAATACATCTCTAGAGTAGCTGACTGCTATATGATGAAGCCAGTGATCTTGCTTCACACTTTAAAACTGTGCCTTTCTTACATTAGCCATGACCTTTATTAGCTACATGGATTCTACTTTACATTCAAGTAAAGTATGTAATTCTTCAAAGAAAAATTAGTGCTCAAAAATGTAAAAGCCAAGTAACAAAAATGGAACAGTGTAGCTTTTCTGTGATTGTAGAGAGCACGCTATACATTACCACAGTTTGATGGCCAGTGGTAGAAATGAAATGTTTCTATTCACTGAGCTCTATTCATTATAGCATTATCGAAGCAAAGTATTTAAAAACATAAAAATTCAATCGTGATGGCGTAACAAAAACACCTCTACATACAGATTTAAGTTTAAAATTGTCTATGCTGGCTCTATATTTACAAACACAGGCATAAGTCTATCATATTTCTAAAATTGCTCCAGAAGTTTATCTTTTATGAATCCACATATAATATAGTCCTGGGCGACAACTTTTAACTTCTATGTAAATAAACTTGTGAAGTAGATTTTCCAGAAAGGATAGTGTGATGGAGTTCACGGACAATTATTTTTAATTTAATGGTTAAGACTAATAATCTGAAGTGCAAGATACATAGTAACAAACATTGCACAAAACATAATTTTCTATGGATATATCCATTTTAACATTCAATGTAATTATGTACTATGTATTTGAGTATAATGTTTGAAATAATGGGAGAAATCAAAGCATACCACTAAGCTGTTATTAGTGTGCATGCTCTCAAACACCAGGGGTTTTATTGCTGTCTTTGCACACAGGCTCATATGTCAGTGTGCATGTTGCTTTTAACCTCACATAGAAAGCACAGTGTTTGGTACCTGTGTGGTATAGAAGTTGCCACTTACACATGGAAGGCTTGGCTTGATACAGGATAATCAAAGCAGAGCTAGGGAAAAGAACAAGCTGGCATCTCTCTCTACAGTGGAAAAAAAGCAAGGAGGATTCAGCTTTCCAATCCTCCAGGTACCAGAGAGCAATTTTGTTTAGTTTGGTTTGGTTAAATTTTTATTTGTTTTTTGTTTTGTTTTGAAAGCAACATACTCAAAATGCCAGCAAAATCTTCTAAAACCAAGGAAGTATTGAAGGTCACCAATAGTCTAGCTTATTGAAAAAAAAATACTAAACTTTAGGGTGTGGGAAGCAATTCTTAATGTTGAAAACAAATTCCCTCTATAATGTTACCCAGAAAGCAAACTATGGAGTATTGTTTCATCTAAAATGTGTATTAATCTTAAATGACAGGTCTGAGATTTCCATAAAGGATTTTAAATGATGGCCTTTCTACTTTAATTATGCCTGTTCTTTAGATTAGGAATATAGTTAAAAGACGACTCTACGATTGTATTCATAGGCCTAAAAGAACACGTGGGTTTTCTGAAGAGGAAAGACTGAAGGCAGGAGCTGAAGAGAAAGAGGTTGACTTCAATTCTCCCTTGATCTTGCTCCACCCCAACCCCATCCTAAAAGAATGGTAGCATTCCCACAGACCAGCATACTATAAGATAATTATACTCTAAATACCTGACACCCACCAAGTCTGAGGCTGCTATGGACACCTGATCATAGCTGGGGAATCGACAGTCGTTTTCTTCAGGGGGAGAAGAGGAGAAGAGAGCAAGAGAGAGTAAGCATTAGAAATGGGGAAGAAATATGGAGAACTATGGAGAATATGAAGTAGAGAATGGTGGAATGGGGTAGATTTGATCAAAACACATTGTACCAATATTAGGTAAAATATATTTAAAAGAGGTGACACATTTGGGAAGTAAGCAAGTCAGGAGGGCTCTACCCTTTTGAATGTGACCAGCACCTACTTAAAAGGGTCTGCAGAGCCACATTTCCTCTTTCCATCATGTGAGGAGACAGCCAGTGCTCCATCACTAAAGCAGATAACAAGCCGAAACTTGACATGGATTCTAGGTCTGAGCCCTGACCTCTGCCTTCCCAGCTTTCAAAACTGTGAGAAATACATGTATATTTTTAAAGTTATAGACTATTAAGACACCATTACCACAGCAACACAGTGTTTGCAAACAGACTGTCCGGATTCACTGCCTACACACACTTAGAAATGAGTACCTGACAGCTATCCCATCACAGCATACAAGAGCGACATTAAAGTTTCAGTTTTCTTCCTATTCATCTTGCAAGAGGTGAGCAGATATTTTGTTCCTCTGTCCCTTGCATATGCAAGAACGTATTTTGTTCTTCATATTTCTACTCCCTCAAATCAGAATTCTAATTTTCTAAGAACTTAGTCCATACTTGATCTAGTTTTAATAAAAATCATTTTATGCATGGACACCCTGTTTTTCATCATGTTTTCAAGTTGTCCAGCTTTATTCTTTCATTTAAAAAAATCTTTGTTGGTTTGAACAATTACAGATTTACAAGATGTCAGGAAAGCAAAAAGGACATGAACTTCCTTCAGCTATGCTGTAAGGCAACCTTACTTCATATGAGAGAAAACCTTTCGACCTCTCTTCATTTGTGAGGACAATTTTATTATGTTGACTAATGTTCCACTTTGATTTGACCTCCATCTGTCCCGAGAGGCCCACTGTCCACCGTATGCTTATCCCTGGTAGAAAAGGTACTGATTCTCTTGGCTTTCAAGACTCCTTGTCTTACTTTTGACAGCTTGATAATGCTGTGTTTGCTATGGGGTTCCTTGCACGTCTCCATTTTAGGGTCTGCTCAGATGTTGTAGGCTCAGGTCTCCTGACAAGTTAACAAGTTCCCAGCCATCATTTCTTCAGATACCTTTGTTGTCCTGGACTATCTTTCAGGACATAAATACTGAGTCTGGCTCAGAACTATTTCCAAGACAAGAAGGTAACTTGTGAAAAGTTTTCTGTCTTTGGAAGGCTACCCTTTCTCTGGTCCTGCAGCTGTAGAAAGCAGGGTTTTACTGCTCCATTCCCTTTTCCAGCATCTGCTATCATTCTCAATTAATCAGGCTAAAATATATAGGTCAAATGAAAACACAGAAAATTTACTTCCATGGATCCTAAGAAGCCAGCTTGCCTTCTGTTTTTCTGGAGTCATTTTGTTTGCTGTATGTGGGATGCTACAGGTCTTTAACTGTATATCCCAACACAGATAAGGACAAACATACCTGACCTGTCTTCCAAAGGTGTAGGTCACTTTGGAACCTCTTTTTATAGTTTTACTATGTCGGTCCTTAAATGTTATTTCTGTCAGATAAATGATTCTATCATAGGTTTTTCTTCTCTTATTGTTACCTTCTTCAAAAGTGTTTTAGGAAGATGCTAAGAATTATATGTGCTAAACAAATGCTCTACCACTGAGAGACCTGGTAGTCATGAAATCTCACCAGAGAAGGCCTTTGCAGACTAAGCCTAATGAGGAGAGTTCAGTCTTCAGAACCCATATGATAGAAAGGTATGTGTTATATAATGACCAACTTAATCTGTAGTAATCACTCATAAGAATTTTAGCCATGAACTAAGTCATTAGTTAATATCAATGAAAAAATATATACAAGGCAGATATTAAACTATATGACTATTAGATCACTCATAGAAGATTAACAGGAGCTACTGATGAGAAAATAATGAGGAAATGGTGCTTTAATGGAGAGCTGCCTCTAGAGTATCAGATGCAAGAGGTTAGAAGTTACCACATCTGAAATTGCTTCTGAAATTGATTGCTAACAATGGACAGGTACTAAGAAATTAGGGTAGGAAAGTCAAAAAGAATAACAAGACAGTTAATTTACTGAGAATTCCCTGACAATAAAATAGGAAAAGAACAAAAGGAATTCTGTAGTGATTTGCATCATAATGAATAAAAAGTAGAGAATACAACACCACATTTGAAATGCATCCAGTGAAACAGAGTGTCCTCCTGTGTTTTCTTCTGGCATTGAAGTGTTAATACAAATGGAGCAAATTAAATGTACTAGTTGACATTCCTGTGGTGTTAGGAGAGATTTGGGGCCATGTAAGCCATCACTTCACCCAGGGGCTGTAAGTGATGTACTAGTTAACATTCCTGTGGTGTTAGGAGAGATTCAGGGCCATGTAAACCATCACTTCACCCAGGGGCTGTAAGTGCAGACATTCACAGCTGCCCATCCTCACAAGCTTACTTGATCCTCTCATATGCTTGATGTCTGAAAGGAAACCCACAAACACAAGGAGCCCACATGTAAAAAAAAAAAAAAGTGAGAGATTCTCCTCTGATCATTGTGAAGATGGTCAGATTTAATTAAATGTGAGAACACTGATTATTAATGCTTATTCTCTATCCCTCCTCCACTGCCAAACCAGGGCAGCATCCGCCCACTGTAGGACAATACTGCCAATGAGCAGGTTCTCAAACTGTAATTACAGTTCCTTCCATCTTTCCCTTTTGTCAGTTGGAGACTTGTAGTCATACAGAAACTTAAAACGAATTCAATCTCTCATAATTTTGAAAACTTTAACTGGTAGACTATTATATATTATGTATCATTACATAAGTATGTTAAAGAAAAACAGAATAGGTTACTTTACAAAGGATAATTTATAAAGGATTAGATCTCATAACTGTCGGTCACTCATACTTATAACCCAAGCTGTCCAAGACTGCAGAGGTAGACGAGTGTGTGTGTGTGTGTGTGTGTGTGTGTGTACACATACATACACAGGCAATCTGCCGAATGTTTTTGCAATGGGTTTGCCTTTGAAATTAGTTCCCCTCACATTACAGACAGTGTAGACAGGGACTGGAAGAAGACCGAAGAGAGAGGAGTGACTATGCAGTGTTGTCACTGCCATATCAAGGACAACAAGGCCTCTGATCTATGGGAAACTGGGTATAAGACTTTCTGTAGGGTCCCAGTGTAAGTGTCCATAAACAGAAGACCAGCCTGTGAAAAGACTGGCAACTGCAGCTTTCTCCTGGGGTGTTCACAGGATGCTGTGGCCCTGTAGGAACTTCATACCAGGATGAGCTAGCCTCTCCCCCTGTGCTGTACTGATACCAGGATGAGCTAGCCTCTCCCCCTGTGCTGTACTGATACTAGGATGAGCTAGCCTCTCCCCCTGTGCTGTACTGATACTAGGATGAGCTAGCCTCTCCCCCTGTGCTGTACTGATACCAGGATGAGCTAGCCTCTCCCCCTGTGCTGTACTGATACCAGGATGAGCTAGCCTCTCCCCCTGTGCTGTACTGATAAACACACTGAGGTTCCTGGTTGTGGAAACAGCACAACCACACCTGTTGTGTCTGCTTGTCTCTCTGTTTTGGTTCCCTAGCCACCAATAGTCAGGGTTTAAGACCCAAACTGGGTGGGCTATTGTAAGGCTGGAAACGAGTATACCATGAGATACTACATACAACAACATGATTTATTATTAAGCCAGTGTTTTACTTATCTATGTCTATCTGATAAACACTGTCTCTAATAGACAAAATGTTAGGTATAAAAAGGTGATGTAAAAAAGTGACACCATAGCTTTTGACATTAGATTACCTAGATCCACCTCTTGTCTCTTCTACTATAGAGAACTAGGCTGTTACCTAAAATTATAAATTTCAGTTTCATTATTGATAAATAATAGGTTACATAATAAAGTTGCTGTGGAGTATACTGAGCTTTGTGTAAGTGACTAAGCATTAGGCAGAGAATCCTGGGGCTATGACTGGAAGTAGCTCACCGCATACTGATGGACACAGCATCAAAAAGCAAGGAAGAACTGAGGAAGGACATGTGGAAAGTGCCCCAGATACCAAAGAAAATCCTCCCTTGGGTTTACCTACACCATTCCAGAAGATAATAGACAGACATGTGACACTTCTCTTCTGTTTCCCTATAAGACAGAAACTCTCCGAACTGTGTTCTGTTGTTATTTTTTTTTTTTTTTAAGACAGGGTTTCTTGTTTATCCCTGGCTGTCACAGAACCCTATTTATAGGCCAGGCTAGCCTTAAATTCAGAAATTCACCTGCCTCTGACTCCAAAGTAATGGGATGAAAGGTGTGTGCCACCAATTCTAAGGCCAGAGCTGTGTTTTTTGATGTATTTAAATATTTAAACTAAACTATTCCAAGCCACTCCTCTACTAAGTTGCTATGTATTTTTGGCCATGTGCAAAACACACTGAGAAAACCTATTTTAAATATTCTCTCTTATATAATCAAGATATATATATATGTATATGTACATATATATGTATATATATATGATACTTTATAAATTTTAAGGGATGTGAAACATGTTGAGATGCTCATTTATACTCATGCTGTGGAGAATAATTGAATAATTTGTGATTTTTGTCACCACATAAATATTTCATTATTCTCTAAAATACCATTTCCAGAAAACTATAAATTTAAGTTCTTAAATTCCTGATTCTAATTTTATTAAAAAAATGAAAGCCATTAAGTATGGCTGATAAAGTGAAGTCACTTTAAATGACAATATTGAAGAAGTCTATCATAAAAAGTTACAGCCTCAGAATGTTAATGCACATGTAAATAACTGAAGTTAAACTTGCTTGCTTGAAAACAGAGATGCTGACTTATGACAAAGCCTCCTTAGGAATCATTCAGTTGGTTTGGCTGGATGTCTGGTGGTGTTTTAAGATACTTATGTCACTAGTGAACTGGTTAAGTCTTTTACAAAGATACAGCAACATGGTATATGAAGGAGAAGACTGTTGAAACCAGGTAAGCTGTACCCAAGGAAAGGCAGGAGGACCTCAGAGCTGCTCACCACCCCAGACGGTCTGTTATAAGGCTCAAGAGTTCTGTGCTTCTCTCAGAATTACAAATCCCTTGAAGGACAATGAACTTTTCTCAGAATTACAAATCCCTTGAAGGACAATGAACTTTTCCAATTAGCATTACATTTCCTGCACACACAGGTGGAACTCCCCAGGACCCACAGCTTCTGTTCTAATAACTTCATGCAGAGAGATCCCCGGTATGAAACACCACACTCACCACTTCCACGGACTGCATCTGGCTTGGACTTCATTGTTTTACAGAACTGTCTTCGGCAGTTTTCTAGCCACTCCGTTTGTTTATCAGACATTTTGAAACATGATAACAGGTTTCCAATATCATTGTCTAGTAAGCAAAATAATAGGTTAAACTATTACAGGCTAGATCGTCAAATATCTTTACTAAAGTTAAAGAAGTTAACAATAATCACTAATAGCAAAATAGAGCAATGATAATTTAGTATAAGAGAACTGCAGCCTTCCACTGTATATTGGAACCATTAAGTAAATTAAGGGTTAATTGAACACCGATACTAGTATACCACAATTGCCAATCATCAGATTGGCCACTAAATGAGAAATAGACAAAGAACATGCATAGCACATGGCTAGATAGGGGATGTTTCACATGCAGAATAGGACAAAGTGGGCTGGCAGCAGAGGTCCTATGCAGAATAACCCCAACAAAAAGCAGTTTAAAGATTATTAGTTCTAAAATTTCCTACTTAATATTTTCAGACTTCAGTTGGTATTGGGTAACTGACCATGAAAGCTGAGACTACAGGTAAGGAAGAACTACCATATTCCTGCACATGCGCACACACAAAGAATACACAGAGAGACAGAGACGTCTTGGTAAAGAGAAGATGATCTAAATTATAGTTGTAATTAGTCTTAAAAGGCTGAGACATATCATCCATCATCCCGCAGTTATCACAGCCAAAATTATATTTGTGTGCATAACTAATAATGGATAAGAATATTTAAGTTACAAAAAAAAAAAAAAAGCTTAGAACGCCCACCACCCGTGCCCTCAAGCTGTTCACATACTTCATACTCAGGAGATTCCTGCCTCAAATTCCTAAGTACTGGAATTATAGGTGTATGCCACCGTGTCCAGCCCCTCACAGAAAATGACAGCCTTGCAAAAATAAAGCTGATACACAAGTAACTCCCTGCTGAAAAATATCCACTGTTGTTTTAAAGAATTTAGAGGAACAAAGAAAAGAAATGGTTAAGCAGAGTGTAGTTTATTATTAAATACTGACCCCCCCCCACTCCGTAAAAAGAAAGCAAATAGCATTTGTATGACAGCATCTATAAATTTTGAGTCATTCATTATACTGAGCAAACTAAAAGAGGCGCAGAGGATGTGTCCTCTGCATTATTATTCCTGTGAAATGCAGGTACCAGGAAAGTAATCTTAGAGTAAGCACTGGTTCTCAAGTGGCTGCAGTTCTGATCCCAAAATTTGGGATTTTGGCAATTGGCATTTCAGTTGTCACAACTGAGGCAGTGGAATGAGAGGTCACCTGGCATCTGATGGGAAGAGAACCCCAGAGATGCTGCTAAGATCCCTACGTGACAACACCCTGGCTCCCCCAAAAACCAAATTTCCAAAATCCTAATGGTGTTGTGGCTGAGCTGAGGTGGAGGAACAGCAATTCAGAGTAATGAGAAGGTTCAGTGTCTACCTGTGACTAAGGATGGAGAAGAGATGACTCCATGTAAGGAAGACGTCCTGTGAGGCCGTGAGAAGATGCTGTATTTTGTTTGTTAGGTGATTATGAATATAGATATTCATGAATCTTCACAGTATTTTCTTTAAATGAGTACATTTATCACATATAAATGATACACCATGCATATGTGAATGTTTATAGATAACTGAAAGCCAATGACTAAGCAAGTTAGTATGCCACTCAAATATGAGTGGCTCTACATCACAATTTGGTGTGCCATTTATATTGGAATTGACTACACTTTTATTAAAAGTATGTGCTTATATAAAATGCTCACTTAAGATAATCCTAAGGAAGCCAGATGTGGAAGCTTATGCGAATAATTCCAGTGTTACAGGGATTAGTAGTTTGGAAGCCACTAAGGATATGTTGTTCCGTCATGGTCCACTGTGGGCCCAGTTCCTGTTTCCCTGATAATACCAGAATGTTAAACGTTAAACATCACAACAGAACTTCCTTAAGATTTAAGATGCAAGAGTGAAAAAAAAATGGACATATACAGTCTTTTCAAGTCCATTAAGGAAACGCTTCTTCTTCCTGGTCAAAGAACAGAATCAGAGTTCAACTTCTGGTCTGCATGGAGACATGACTCACCAATGTGTTGCAAAGATTGGTACATACTATTGCCACCTCCCTTGAAAGTTAATTCACCTGGGCCTGTCAATCAGCTGACTAACCTGAAGATGTGTTACAGAGATGGAAGGAACAATTATCCCCTTGATGTGATAATACACTTTTTCTTTACAGGGGTCATTCTCCCAAGATGGCTGTTTACAGGGCTTCTGTAAGCTGCACTGAGAAGTCTTCCTGGCTTTAAGTCTTAACTTGAAAAGTGTACGTCTGCCTTCTCACATCTCTTACCTCTGTTTCCAGATACTGTCCCAGAGCCTCAGCAGTGTTTTGAACACTGTGTGCTTTTTCAGTCTGTCTCCAAAGTCCCTGCCCTTATACCCTGCAGATGACTGATGCCCTCCATTGCTGAACATCTTGCTGGCTTAGACCATAACGCAAAGGAATGACTTCCTTCCTTTTTTCCATCCCCCTCTTCTTGGCTGCTGCCAAGATTTACAGCTTTGCCTAGCCTGTAGTTGTTCTCCCAAACGTTAATAAAATGGCCCTTAAGCTTCCCTCTGAACTTAAATCCCCTAAGTTACAAATGAGACTAACAGCCTGAAAGAGAACCCCAATTTCTTTAGGAGCACCATGCTGGTGAGGCTCGTAAGGTTGGCCCATGTTCAAGGTCATCTGGGATACACAGTGAGCATCCCCCTCTCACAAAAAAGGCAGCATCAAGAAAACCCTTAATGATTAAATAATTGTTAGTGTTTTCCAGAGTATACTTTGCTAATGAATTAATTTTTCGAGACAGTGACTCACATAGCATGGGATGGTCTCAACGAGGAAGGAAACTATTGGGACCAGAGAAGGCAATGGAGGGAAATCTGAGGAAAATGTGTGTTTTAGTCAATGTTCTGTCGCTGTGAAGAGACACCATGGCCATGGCAATTCTTCCATCTCAAATTAATCTGTTTACTTTCTTTTCTTTTTAATCTAGATTCCATATATGAGAGGCTATGTGACATTTGTCATTTTTAATCTGGCTTATTCCACTTAACATGATGGTCTCCAGCTCCATTTGGTGCTAGGTATAAATGACCTAGCATCTAAAGGCTTCCTAGTCTTTGCTAAAGAACTGCGTTTCCTAGAAGAGAGAACACATTTAAAGCAGCATATTCATTTTCCTCAATTGACCACTTCATTTTTTTATACTTGTTGACATTTACTGGAGGAGATATCAGCAAAGTCTGAAAACATGAGGATTAGGGTTGTACTCAACAAAGGTAGTTTATGGCCTACTTTTCCTCATTGTTACAGATACATTTATTTCAATATTTAAGGAGATAAAACACATGAAAATACAGCCTCATTCTTCAAAAGACAATGAGTATTTTACTGTCTAAACTAGCTATTTTAACAGCTGCAGCCCAGGAGAGAAGTAGTACTATCTTACCAGATCCTTTACTTAAAGAGTTGATGCCAAATCAGAATCAACTACTTTTATCTTCAAGAAATAAATCTGAATTCCAAGAATAAAAACAATCTAGAAATAAGAAAGAATAAGAACATTTCTAGTTTGATTGAGTTCCAGGCCAGTGAGAGCTATGTGCAACCCTATCTCAAAAGAAAATTTTCAGGGGAAAAAAAAATCCTTTTCTATTCCATAGTACTTTGACTAGTACTTGTATTGTCACAGTATTTGTGGACTTACACTTCCCCTCATAATGTATTATAATGTGTCAGAGCAATTCAGATCACAGACATGCAGCACAGCAGGGAACTCATGCATTCACCTAAGACATGATATGGCTCCTGCAGACAGTAACATATAGACCGTAAAGGTTTAAATACGTATACTGAATTTGTTCAAGCCTCAAGACTTATAAGCCAATGAGTCTGTCCTGGAATTTGCTTATACTTCGTATTATGTCCAAAATTAAGAACTATTGCCATTTACAGTTATGGACTATAAGATGAAACAACTGTTTTGTCATAAGGGAAGATTTAGAAAAATTTATGTGTATTTTAATATTAGCTGGCACATTGCATTGAAGAGAATGATTATCAATAAGGAACTTTTATATAATAGTAAGAGAATTTTTTCACTAGGCATAAAATCAATTTCCCATCAGATAAGTAGAAATATGATGGAGGAAGCAATAAAAGTAAAAGCTCACACTACAGAAGGATGGATTGGAATAACTGTACAATGAGATGCTGTGTAGTTTTTTTTAATTGTGGAAAAAAATGGGATAAAAGGCTAGCAATGCATACCTTTATGTGTCACTGAAAATGACAGTGATGTTTTGTAAATGATAAAGTAAGTGTAACGAGGGTACCCAGCTCAGGAAAGTTGTATACTGAAGTGCAATGCAAGGAACTTTCAACCACAAATCTACATGTACTGTAGATGTTCAGTCAGATCTGAGGTTACCATAGCTGAGAAGCAGAGTCACGCAGGTTAGTCTGGAAATAATTCCCAACATCTAATGACAGCTGTCTGAAAGGCAGCATTTGATAGGAGAAGACATTGCATGTTGATTCCTCTGGTCACTAAACATATGTGGATATGGCCTGACTTCCTTAGAACCTTGATGCTCTGACAAATCAGCAAAGAAAATGCAGATTTCATTGATTCAAAGTTCCAGGGTGATTTTAACCTATTTTGCTGATTTTATCCATTTAAGGCTGTGTATAATATTTCTATGAATATACTGAAAATCATCAATCTGGCCAGGTGGTAGTGGCACACACGTGTAGTCCCAGCACTCCAAGATAATCAGGGCTACACAGCGACACTCAGTCTAGAAAAACAAACAAATCAATGAACTGTGTACTTTAAATAGATGTATTATATCATATTAATTATATCTCAACAAAGCTATTAATGGTAGTGAAAAATGTCTGTATGAGTGATCTGGAATCTGAAGGATAACTACCATAAAAACTATAGACATGAAGGTGAATGAGGGGAAAGGACAGGGAAGAATCACACTTGTTTACCCAGGTGGCTCACTAGCTGTCACTCCACTTAGACAAAAGAAAGCAAGCCTTCTGGAAGAAGGAATGGATTAGCAAGGAATGGATGCTAAGGACTTTCTGGGAACACTAAAACATTCCCTTCTGTGAGAAGTTACTAGTATATTTTTAGCTTTCAACAAATGACCCATACACATTTCTAAGACCGAAGAAAACAACCAGCAAGTTACTGCTACCCTAAGGGACTTGTTAATACACTTAACAATACTATCTAGTATTCTAGAGAGCATATTCTCCTCCTTGAGGATGCCAGCACCCACTGAGTAAAATGTACATCAAAATAACATTGCAATAAAATGGAAACTCTACAGTGTGTAGAAGTCCTGAGTGCAGGAAGTCCTGAGTGAAGGTATACTGTTGGCATGGGTGTGGCCATGTCAAGGACTCTGAAGCTTTAGGCTCCAGGAAAATGGCAAAGCCTTTGCCCCACAGTAAGGCGCAGAGGGATGGCAATGTCTTCCTCTGGTCTACATGTGGACATTGCTGGTGTGTGAAGAAAATGCCCACCACAGCTTTCTCTGCCTGGATATGTACAGCCTGACAGTGGTATACTATAAAGACTGTTCTGATGGAGATTAGCTAAACTGATCTCCTTGACCCAGCTTTTCACCATAAGTCCTGCCTCCTTGTTTATCTGTTATGACATTACTTCTTAGTTAACCTGAATGCAATAACTGCCTCTCCATTCATATAATTAACATGCTGAGCCTCCAAAACTGTCCAGACCACCCAATCCCAGCTTTATGTGTGTGTGTGCGTGTGTGTGTGTGTGCGTGTTCTTGTTGTCCCAGGTCTGCCTCTGGCACCATGCTAGATGTAGTACCACAGCATCAAAATATATGAAATATAAATGTGACAGAATTTGCTTTTGGCAGCTATATAAAGGCAATGTGTGTGTGTGTGTGTAAGTCTCTCTCTGTGGCATATTTGTACGTGCCCAATCATGCGTGCGGGTGTGCTCACCTATGCTGATACAGATGGATGCTAGAGGTTGATGTTGAAATGTTTGAATTGTTTCTTAGTTTTGAATTTTTAAGACCGGGTCTCTCACAGAGCCCAGAGCTTGAGGTTTGAGCCAGAGTGACTGGCAAGGGAATCCATAGGATCTGACTGCATTTTCCTCCACCATATACGCACATTATACCCAGTCAGTTTCTACGTGGTGGCTACATATCTGAAGTCAGATTCTCATACTTGCTCAGGAAGTACTTTACCCTGTAAGTCCTCTCCCCACTTGGGATAAAAGTAATTTTTAAAAATAATAAAACAATATCAGACAGAGAAAAATAGAAATTGTCTTATTTTTCTGAGATATTTCCATCTAATGCCTTCAGTATCTGGAGTGTGTTACTCAAGTCCTCAGACTATGTTTCAATTTCAGTATAGGAAGTCTATATTTCTCTCGCCTCTTACAAAAACAGAAGTCTTCACCCTAAGTTCAAGCAAACAGAATAAAGTAGAGCAGACTGGTCAATAGGTCATGAAAACTGGGGGAACATAGAGAATAAAAACAAACATGTCTGAATACCATCCTTTACGCATCCTATTGCAAACAGGTGGGCCCCAGGAGCTACCTCCCAGCAGTTCCTGCAGCCAACTTCTAATGTGCTAGCATGCACTTGCCCTGTGAAGAGTCAGTTTTTGTCTTCTGCAAAATAAACAATATAAATTACACTAGCACAGTTCAGGTATATTCTAAGTACTAATTACTGCTGCTATAGGCAATGTAATGTTTGCCTTTAAAGCTCTGTGCTCACATTCACATATGTGCACATATATGTGTGTATACATACACATGAACATCGTTAGCTTTTATAGGGCCACCTAAATTTTAATAATGTTGCACTGAAATGTTCGCAAAGAGAAATGACTGAACTAGATAATGCCTCCAGACTTGTGTTTATAGAGATGAATCATCTGACAGCTCATACTGATGCTGAGTGGCTCACAGGAGACAACTTAACCAATGAGGAGATACCAACTGCAGCATGCAGGATAAATCTAGAAGCTTGGAGAAGAATGAGGATCAGTTCATGTGCACAGAACTGAAATGAAATTTTGTCAACAATGAAATAACATTCTAAAATTTTGTGTGCAAATGATGACTAAACTGATGCCTGTCAGAATCAATGAATTATTACTTCTGAATCAAAAAAACCAGAGCACAAAATATATGAACCCTACCTTGAACATGTTATTGCATACTCACTGTTTACTTGTTTCAACTACACTAATTTTGACTTAACTTACCCTTTTAGAACATGAAGTTGGGCCGGGTGGTGGTGGCACACGCCTTTAATCCCAGCACTTGGGAGGCAGAGGCAGGCGGATTTCTGAGTTCAAGGCCAGCCTGGTCTACAGAGTGAGTTCCAGGACAGCCAGGGCTATACAGAGAAACCCTGTCTTGAAAAACCAAAAGAAAAAAAAGAAAAAAAAAAAGAACATGAAGTTGGTTACATTTTTCTCATTAAGTTCACAGAGCTCTGATTTCCATACTAAAATTTGAGGGAAAACTTGACATAATTTTACTTCCTGTAACATTTTCTGTCTTCCTCCCTCATCTTCGATCATGGCAAAGGTATTGGGACTACCAGAATGACATGTAAAATTTACAAACTTAATATATCTTTGCAACAACTCTCTGAAAGTTATCTTCACATGATCATCACTGCTTAGAGCATTTTATTTGTAATACAGAACCACAGACGAGTTGAGGGGATTCTTAGGAGGATACAGCTGGTACTACTGTTAAATTGGGACTAATGTCTGATTCACACATTTGTGGTTATTCATAAATGGAACTGCAGTATAAACAACTTCCTATCATGTGGAAAATGAGAGACTAAATAATTCTAGAATTGTACAGTCCTTCCTAAAACAAAGCCTGTGCCAGGAGGACTATGATGAAGGCACGGCCTTCTAAGCTAAAGGAGAATGATTTTGCCAAGAAGAATAAGTACCATGATCCAATAGGTGTTTCAGAAGCATCATGCTGGCTGCTGCGTGACAACAGACTGAATACAGGCAGGCTGAATGAGGTAAAAGAGGATTTAGTTTAGATCTGTAGAGTCAATATGATTTGCTGTCAGATTACTTGTGAAGCTTAAAGGAAGGGAAGACACCGAAATACCCTTTAGGCTTATTGCCTGAAGAAATAGAGACACAAAAGTTGCCATGTCTGAACTGGGGAAGAATATCAAAGGAACAGATTTTAAGAGAGTGTCAGAAAATGATTGCAGTCATGATGTCTGATGCACTTACCAACTTTCCTAGAGAGATGTCAAGAGAACAGAAACATGAGACCAGAACCCAAGGCAGGGATAAGAGCTAGAGATAACAATCTTACAGCCACCAGGACACTGGGTAGCATCCCCTCAATGACAAGACAAGCTAAGATCTTCACAATAGTAAAATGGCCAGTAAAAGCAAAGGGACACTCAGGACTGAGACCCAGCACACTCTAAAATTTAAGAGTGAGAAGATGTGAAAACTTGGAAGAAAGGAAAAAAGGAAGGGAGGAAGGAAGAAAAGAAAAAAGAAAAGTAAGGAAAAGAAAGGAAAAGAGAATATAATCAGAGATGTATTTACCACAAATTCAGGAGAAAAATTGAACAGGTGAATTTTCCAGGAGACAAGGAAAAAAATGTTTCAAAAGAAGATGGGGAAAAGGAGAAGGGAGAAGACACAGAGGAGGGAAGAAAGAGGAGGAGAAGAAGAGGGAGGAGGAGAAGGAAAGGAAGAAGGAAGAGGAGAAGAAGAGGGAAAATGAGGAGGATGGGGATGGAGATGAGGAGGCGGGCACACGAAGGATTTTCTCTGCCAAACATTGCTGTTGCTAGGTCTAAGTTAAATGAGCACTAAGATGAAGCTGGCATATTTATGAGCTACAGTGCTAGGTAAAAAGCCTAATGATTGGCTTGCAGGAGGTTCAAGAAAGTAGGGCATAAGGTAAAGACATAGGTACTCACTTGAGGAATTGTGCAATAAAATGAAGGACAGAAATGGAGTTGCAAATTTAAATATGAGAGAATAGGGGTTTGGGAAATAGCCCAGTCCATAAAGTGTGTGCCTTGTAAACATGGAGACCTGAGTTTCATCTGCAGAATCCATGTGGGCATGGTGGGACACTTATAATTCCAGCACTGAGGTGGCAGAGACATCAGGATGCCTAAGGCTTGCAGGTCAGTCAATGTAGCCTACTTGGCATGTTCTAGGCTACTGAGACCCTGCCTCCTAACCCCTCCCATGTACATATGTGACCAGGCATACACAAGAATAGGAACACACAAAGAGATAGATAGATAGATGGATAGATAGATAGATAGATAGATAGATAGATAGAAGTTAGATTGATAGATAGATGATAGATAGGTGGATAGGTATATGATAGATAGATAGATAGATAGATAGATAGATAGATAGATAGATAGATGATAGGTAGATGATTGAGAGACAGACAGACAGATAGATGATAGATAGATGATACATAGATGATAGATAGATGATAGATAGATAGATAGATAGATAGATAGATGATAGATAGATGATAGACAGGTAGATAGAAATGAACACTTTCTTTTTGGCTTGTGGGAAAGGCCCAGTAGGGAGTTTAGGCTTTAAAAACACCTAAGTCCTGCCACTGTGACATCATAGGTCGACCTCTGGGATATTATGCTTAGTAAATAAGCCAGGCAAAAACAAATTGATACTGCATGACCTCATTTTGAAGCCTTAGAAGCACACAGAGAAAGAAGTTATAGGGGGTGGGGCTAAAGGAGATGCTCTGGGGGAGACACTAATCAAGAGATACCAAATTTCAGGAACAGCAAAAAAGCTCAAGATCTCTATCTGTGACTTGAGAATCAGTAACAAAGGTGCCTCCCTACTCCAGCCAGGGAATAGGTAATCATTTTTCACTGGGCCTGCTCTCCTTCCTTCCCACCTCCCCAGTCTTACCCCCAGGTCAGTAGCAGCCTGACTGCTGCACCCTCTTCTTCCTCTCTGCCCCCAGTGCAAAGGGACTAAACAGATCTTCTACAATTTCCCCTTTGTCCTATGAACCTTTCCCTTCTAGAAATTTTGTCTCATCTTTCAACACTAATTGCCATTGTCTCCCAGCTATGCAGGGAATCAGGTAGCAATCCTCACCCCCTGCCTGTCCTCCAATTCCAAAGCCCCTTGTCAACACCAGCTGCATAGCAGACCAACTGCAGGGCCTGTATTGCCTCTCTGCCGCCACTCCCTGAATCCACAGACTCTCATGGTAGACTCAACTTTCCTTCAACCTGGGGACCCTCTCAGCACCCTGCATTCTAGACAATCCCCACTCCTGCTCGCCAGCTCCCAATACCTAGAATTGGGAGTGGGTAGGAGTAAATTCTTAAATGCTGTTGATGGAAATGTAAACTGGTACAGTCACTACAGAATCAGTACGGAGATTCCTCAAAAAGCTAAAAATAGAATTACCATATGATTCAGTTATACATTCCTGACCATATACTTAAAGGAATCTAAGTCAGCATACAGAGATACTGGATAGCCATTTATAGCACAGAGAACTGACAAAAAACAAGCTACAGAACCAACACAGATGCCTGCCAATTAAGGATATAGTGGTATGTATATACAAGTGAGTCTTATTTAACCACAAAGGAAAAAAAAATATGTCATTTACATGGAACAGAAAATCTTCATGTTAACTGAAATAGACAATATGAAGAAAACGAGTATCTCATTGTATCTTATATGTAGAATGTAGCTTCTGTAAAAAGATAGAAATGCAAATAGAAGGCTACTTGGGAGAGGAAGGAGAAGAAAAGGCAGATAACAGAAGTCAAGGGGAGGAGTAAAAATTATCACAGTACATAATACACATGAATTAACATGTCCTAATGAAACTGATTATGTTGTACAATTAATACACATTAATTTAAAAAAAATTAGGCAATTGTGGCAGAACACTGACGAAGGCCGAAGGGTGAACTCCATTCAGCTATGCTATGGATCTTGAAGAGTATCGGCGGGTCCTTCAGAAAAAGAGAATTATGTTCACACTTAGGTGTCTATTTATCTTTGCTTGCCTGGCTTATTTTACTCAACACAATGCATACAGACACACACACGCACACACACACACACACACAGAGAGAGAGAGAGAGAGAGAGAGAGAGAGAGAGAGAGAGAGAGAGAGAGAGAGAGAGAATTTATGTAAGCATAGATTCAGGAAATTATGGATGCATTGTAAGTTCATAGAATGAAGATCCAAAAATGAGAGACAAAGACAGAACTGTGAGAATCACTGTCACTGAGGGAGGCAAGGAGGATGTCAACACTTTGGCTTTTGCCAATCAGCTAAGGCAGTGCATTCCCAGTTCTGACTGAAGGCCTAGGCAGGAGTGTGGGCAGTCAAAGGGTTTGTGTGCACTACTCACATGTGGATGCTCCATACCCTGTCTATTCCAGCAAAATGACAGGTTTGGCTATTGTCTAAAGGAAGGATGGAGAATGGGGAAGAGAGAAAAGAGTTTTGAAAATACTCATCTAAGAGAACAGGAAGGTAAACTGACCTGGAAATACCCTACAATTCTCTGGCATCTACTGGTAGAACATGAATCCACTATTGCTCTTTTATAAATTACTTCTGAATGGAGTTAAAACACACTTCCATCGGTACTGATTCCTAGGTACTAATGGATATGTTTATCCTTGGGCAAATATCTATTTATACCTTATTTTTTAATTTTCATTTCCTTTGTTCAGGTTCCCAAAATATTTTGAGAACACAAATTAATAAAGGTGGAAGTTAGCTAATAAAACTGACAGTGAGTCTGCTATTCAAAACATAATAAAGAAATGTCTATCTCCAAATGAAACTTAGCAAAGGAAACAGTGCTGTTATTATGTCAAGGGAAACCAAGAAACAGATCGAGGTACTGAAACAAGCAAACAGGTACTGATGTGTTATTTATAATTCCCAGGGAGTAACCCTGCACTCAGTATTTATGAAATGTACAGTAGAGAAGCAAGCATGCAGGTTCATAACCTAAAGACAAAAGCTACAGTATAAACAGACTAACAGAAAGACTCAGAGCAAACACCTGAAAGTGGCCTGGGTTCCCTGAAGGATGGGAGTGAGGATGGAAGCATCCAAAGGCTCCATTGCAGGAACCTCCTCCTGAAAACGTGCAATGCTACTCCCAAGTGTCTGAAAAAGTAATACATTTTGTCATGCAAGACTGAAACCCAAAGTCAAAACTTGAAAGAACATAAAGTGACTGGAGAATATATATCTTTTACACATGATTTCTTTCCAGTGTGAGTTTGACGGCATGATAAAGCACAGGATATTGATGTTAAGAATTGACTTCGAAAATACTAAAACGTTTCATTGTGGAGTCTTTCATTGTGGAGTGTTTCATTGTGGAATTTCCTGGTCTAGAACCTCTTGGCATAGCCCTGGCAGTGTATGATGTCATCAGGTTCCATTCCTTTGCTCTAGCCTCGCCTTGGCTCACTGCTGCTTTCCCCCCCAAAGCTCACACACAGTCCCAACTACACCTATCAATTTATATAAGAGTTTCTTTCACAAGGCAGTTTGATTATATACTATCGTAGCACACTACTTTGTCTATTTCACTCATGTTACACTGAAAAGCTGTACAACTATCCATTTGTGATGATGCCTCCAAAGGTGGATAAAATGCTTCCCATTATAATTCAAATTTAAGTACACAAGAGTCATGTGAACATGGCAGTTATTTAAAACAAATACTGTGGCAAACAAACTTCTACATATGCAGAATTTAACTAATCAGTACCTATTAATCTAGATTTCTAAAATAAATAAGTTTTAAAGATGTATCTATTTTATGCGTCTGAGTGTTTGGCCTTCGTGTACCACATGTGTGTTGAATGCCCTGGGAGCCAGTGGAGGGTGTCAGAGACCATAGAGCTGGAGCTACAGATGCTTGTGGAAGCTGAACCAGGGTTCTCTGCAAGAGCAGCAAGTTCTCTTAGCTGCTGGGCTGCCTCTGCAGTTACTAGCAAGTCAGTCTTTAAACCAAACATCCTTTGCTAATGAAGGTATTTGTTGTGCCTCTGCTGCAAGTCGTACTTTATGACCTCATACAGTTACTAGCTAAACGAAAACCAGGAGCACATGGAAAAAGCCTGGAGGGAACGTGCAGCGATGGGTTCATGCATACATGCTGAATGCAAATCAGCACTTACCTTCCTTACAGCCTCTTCCTCACATTATAAAAGCATTGGAAGATCATTCGATAGGAAGGATTTACCTTGTTTTATATCAGCACTTCGTGGACCCTCTGACAGATAGCAGTGTGGCAGTGGATATGAAGAAAACATGGGCCAAGGATACGGGTCATCCCCCTAAACACATAACAGATGACTTGAGCTGGGTTAAGAGACTGAACTTTGGAGTATCATTCATTTACATTGACTCCTTTTTTTATTCCTAAACATCTTGTTCAATTAATCAAAACTTATTTGCTATTATGATTGACTATTCCAAAAAGTCAATAAACAAAATGTAATAAAATTTTAAACAATGTGGACATATAATCTTATTCTTGTGATGAGGACAAATAATGATAGAGTCGCTTTTTTTTTCCATGAAAATAATACTATGTTTAAACGGTCCTGTATTTTCTTTTGGCCCACAGAGTCATTATTCTTCTACCAATGATTTGTAGGTCATCTTTTCCAGGGTGGTAGTCACAGAAAGAAAGTTCTTATGGACAGCTATCCTCTATAATGACCATATGGACTCCAACAGGCAAAACAAGAGTAATTATACAAGAGTTAAGGATTGTGACAAAAAAAAAAAAAAAAAAAAAAAAAAACCTAACAGTTCAAATACTCAAGGACACACAGAACAAAGATAAGTATGTAATAAAATAATAACCTACTGCTCTTGTACACACACTGGCAACTTATGAGCTCTTGGAGACAATACTATTCTTATTTTGAATCAGTTTATCCATTTTGTAAAGTTTGTTAAGCAACAAAAGTGTAATGCTGGTGTGTAGTCAGTTGGAAAATGTTGCTCAGCACCACTTCAGCCAGATGCGTTGCTCTAAAACATGTTAAAATGTTTCACTCACCTCCTCAAGCATCCTTGGAGGCAAAATCCGCTCTGAAGGTCCACCAATGAGATTAATCCTTACAAGAACATGATTTCTCTCTACTGATAATCCATCAATTATAAAGTTCCTGAAAGAGAATATACATCAATTTTGCTCCTTCCTTAAATGAATAAGGTTTGATTTTTACACCATGTCACTAGATTGCAAAGAAATACAAACACATATACCTACATGTATACATACATACATACATACACACATATATACATATATACACACATACATATACACACAGCATATACACCACATACACAACACACCACATATACACACAGAGAGAAACAAGAAGGTATCTGCAAAACATACTGGTCAACAGAATATTTACAGTACAAAAGGCTACATTCATTTTTATACATATATTATCCCTTCTTTGGTAAAGAGGAAGCAATTGACTGATAGTTGACATGAGACTAGTGATAATTATAAGAGTATTTCCTTGATAAATGATCCTGTGCTTACAGAAATGAAATTAGGATCCATATTATCTCTGAAGTGACTGAACTGCATCTCTAAGAAAACTCCTCCTGGGATGAAGAGACAGCAGAGCCTAAAAACTAGGCTCACAACCAAGGAGACAAAAGCTCTGCCTGTGTTCTACAGTGGCCCAAGTCTACAACACGAAAGGTCCTGATGAGAAGTTTCTGATGCTACTGATGTTTCCTTCCTATATTAAACCTCAACATCCAATTAAATACCCTGTAACTGTCCATGACCTGGGAGGAAGGAGGTATCCCATTATGTTCTGAATTACAGATATGAGAGCAATGACAGCTACTAAATGTGTGTCCTACAAACATCAGCCAGATTGAGGTAATGGCAAGTGTGATTCATAAGTAGGAAAGAGAAGATCTAAATCTCACTTGGCAGATGATCAGCATGCATGGCTATAAGATGACATAGTTAGGAAACTGGAGACAGTGTGGCTCTAAGAGAGATGTAAAAGCAAGCATTGTATTCACAGGGTCATTGTAGAAAATGATGTGAATTTAAAAGTACTACAACTCTGTGAAAACCAAAGTAAGAAATACTAAGACAAAAGGAGCAAGCGTTATATATAATACTCTCCAAAACATATACCAGTATCTTTCTGCAACATTCATGCTTAAATGGTTTTCAACGCCTTCATGTAAACATAGTAATCCCAACAGAAAGTTAGTTTCAAATAATTTGTAAGGCGACCTGCTGACTGTATTGTTCTAATGTTGCCCTGTTTGTTGTTGTTGTGTGTTTGTTTATTCTAACCTGTGGTTCTCAGAAGTCTCAAAGGTATTTTCTTCTTGAGCATGTAATAACATGTTGGATACTTGATACTGAGCCTCCAGTAAGAGAAGCGCATCCAGATCACAGCATACCACACTTAGTAACCTACAGAGAGGAGAAAAGGAGCAATCACGTAAAGCAGTGTGGACAGTCTTCAGATTTCAAATAATTCCTGAGCCTTGAGATACCAACTAATAGTATAAGAATATCTACATGGTTATTTCAAGTTGCTTTTTCTTTTCAGTCTCACTCTGCATCCCAGGTTGGCCTGGAACTTACTCTGTAGCCCAGGTTGGCCTAGAACTCACTTTGAAGCCCAAGCTGCTCTCCAGCGTGCAGCAATCCTTTTGCCTCAGCTTTGCAACGGCTGAGACTATATCCATGAGCTACCATACTGACCTCTCAGATTTATCTTTAAATATTTACAATTGTAGTCTCTGCTTCAGAAGTTATTCTTAATGTTTAATCCAGATTTTTCAAACTATATCTATATCATCACAAATTATGAGGACATTCTTTGTAGCCAGGCTAGGTGGTGGGCACTGATAATCTTAGCACTTGAAGGCTGAGACAGGAAGACTGCCATAAATTGAAAGCCAATTTGGAATATAGAAGATCCTATCACCCAAAACAAAAACAAAGCAAAAAAAAAAAACCCAAAAAACAAAAACAAAAAAAGACAATAGCAATAACAACAAATATAGCTCAACTGTTACCTAAAGATTCAGAACATTAGCAAATACATTAAAACTACAAATGACCGTAAGGTTTTCCAATAAGTAATTACAGAAGAACAATGAAATGATGATTTTGCCATTAATGTAAGCCATTCTGCTTACTAAATAAAATGGTAGTGTGAAAATGGCAGTATCAAAACTGTTTTTCTGGAAATGAGAAGCGTTAGTATGTCAAATGGAAACCTCGGAAATCTGTGCCTCACCCAACCCACAGCTTTCAGTACATAGGAATCCACACAGAGACCCACAACTGGACACTGTGCAGAGAGTGAGAGACTTTGGAGCACTCAATTCTAAATGGGGCATCTTCACCAAAGCCCTCCCTTCAAGGTTCGTGGTCTAGAGAGGACAGGAGGCAGAAAGAGTGTATGAACCAGAGGTGATGGATGACATCAAGGAAACAGGGCCTTCTAGACACAACAGGACTGATGCACATGTGCATGCAGAGACTGTGGCAGCATGCACAAAGCCTACACAGGTTCAAGCCAGACAGGATCCCAACACTAAGAGAGGAAGACATGGGCTCCACCCCTAACAAAGAAGTTATCCGTAATTAATACCCACTGGCAAAGGGAAAATCAGTTTTCTTTAATGAAGTGTCACTTGGTATGTCAACCACACTTCAGGGCAGGCCTCATGCTATGGAATGGATGAATAACACAAAATGGACTCTATGTTTTGTTGTGTGCTTTTGGTTTGTTTTCTCTCATGCTGCTGGTTGCTGTTTTTAGTTTATCTGTTTTGTATCTTTGGCTTTTGTTCTCTTGAAAGAAAGAGACAGAACATGAAGTAGGGCGATGGGGGAAATCTGGAAGGAGGTAGGAAAAAGAAAGGATGTTATACACACCACATTCCTATTGTTTGGTGAGAGATATCTCCCTAATGAGTTGTTGACCAGGGAGACACACAAAGCTTCCTAACATAATACAGAATATTGCTGTACTATGACTTTTACATGGGCGTTCACTAAGCTGTCACTACCTTTTCATGTCTTCAGAAATGATATGAATTTCATATCTTGGCACAACTGCATGTTTTACCTATTCAAGGTGTACATAAATACATTAAGATTCTTACCAAAAATAGCTGTTGAATGGCATTGCCTTGAACCACGCTACAATGATTCACAAGATATAAAACCAAAGCAAAATCTACCAGGTTAGTTCAGAAAAATGTTCCACTCAACTTAGGAAGTCAAGAGATGAACTGCAGCTGCTGTTTAGATTCAATACAGATGGAGATGCACAAAAGACTAGATGTCTAGTTAAAGACTGAACTGCTCAAATCTGACAACACCGAGAAAGGAAGAGGGGGTAAATGATGGACAGCTTTAAAGACAAAGCAAGCTCAAGGTCAGCCAGTGACAATTATTAAAAATAGTGCATAAAGGAGTTAAGGCCGAGTACAATGAGAAGCCTCTTTTTCCTCAGAGCCTATGTAAAAACCAAAACAAAGGATAGCTCAGTGTGGTGGTGCCTGCGATATGGTGGGGCCTAGAAAGAGAACAAGAGTGGAATGTCTGTAAAAACCTTGAGAGGGGATCATTAGGAGAGAAAGCTAAGAGAGAAAGAGAGAGAGAGAGAGAGAGAGAGACAGACAGACAGACAGACAGACAGACAGACAGACAGACAGACCTGGGGGCAGAAAGAGCTTCCATTGCCATGTACGACATGACAGGAGAACTCGAGAGGGAAATCCCCCAAATTTTCTGACTTTTGAAACTTCTCAGGAGATGGTGAGAAGTTCTCCATTATATGATTTGATCTGGCATAGCCTTTGTGCCAGGAAGCTGGGTACAAGGATAAGACCATAGATTTATCTTACATGTGCAAAGTTTGGGGACGCTGGGCTTGTGCTCTCATCCCATCTTTATGCCCAAGCCTCCAAAGCAGTGGCTTGTTGGATGCAGAGGGGTGGAGCTGAGAGCCAGGTATAACTAAATAAATACATGGGAATTCCTTGTGGGCTGGACATGTAGTATCAGAGGAGGAATCAAGGATGATAGATGATGCACACACGCACACCAGAAGAAAAAGATTCAGTTAACCTGTTTTTTCTTTTAGGCTACTGAACTGACAATAAAAATGACCATCAAATGCATTCTCAATTAAGATGTGAAAGGGCAGGGGACCTTAGTAACTAGGTGGGAAATGAGATGATTCATGTGAACTGGAGTAACTCTATTTATGAAAAAATTCAGGACTCAACCAAATCCTCACTTGGTGATGAAGACTTAAGACCAATGTATGATGTAAGATTATTAAAATCATGCAACCACCAGTAGTAGCTCAAAGTTTAACAAATTTAATTACATAATAAATCAAAAGGACTTTATACTGCAACCAATTGTAATTCATTATGGGGAGAAAAAGACAGCTATAACATTAAAGTTTGCCTTGATGTAATTCATGACACAAATATAAAACCCAGAGAAACCATGTTGTTTAACAAACTTCCCATTAAGGTTACAAAAGACCCAACAGTTTGCCCTCCTCCATTTTTAGGAAAGGGAAACATCTTATTCTCAAGAGTCTGAGAACTTACAAACAAGAACATTCTGCTTTGAAATACAGATGAAGTAATAGTGATGGCGTAAGAAAGGCTCTAGGGCAAGTTGTAGTAAGCCAGGCAAGAAGAGTCTGCCTTCAGCCAAGTCTCACTAACAATGGACAGGAAATCCTTGGGAAAGGCAGATGGCTATGAAATGTTCTCCACCATTCCTATTAAACACTGAAAAGAAGGAAAATGTATTCACAAAACAGAAAATAAAGTTAAATGCAAATAAGCTCAAGTCAGCCCATAGTTGGTCCTGTCCTTCCAACTCCTTGAAAAGGACCTCATAGCTGACCTCCAAAAAGACAAGGGAAAGGACAGGACCGATGCACCCCAACTGTACCTAAAATGTTATCTGTCAACTTGACTAAATACGTAGACAGGGATACAGGATAGCTATGATGATCCAATGCCAAAATCTTAAAATCAGTAGAAGACAAGGATCTTGGTATTATTTTTGTAACTTGCTTATTCAATTTTTGAGCATGAATTTTGTAGTTAATAAGTTCATGTCTAAGAATAATGTAAAATATCCATCTGTACATTCTCAAGGTTTGTATATACACATAGTTTCAATTTTACAGTAGTGTGTGGCTTTTCAGTGTGCTACCTTCTAGGACAGATAGTCAAACTGCCATCACCAGATGTTGCAAGGGCTTATAGTAACTAGGCAAATGAAATACACAGATTATCAATACAAACAATAGGCATTTAATGTTATAATTTGCTTAAAAGGGTGCATTCCCAATCTGAATGTTCCTAGTGCAACACTCATCATTTCTAAAATGAGTTTGCTTCACTGACGAGTTACAGAAACTGCAAAGTCTTGAAAAGTTTGGAGGGGAGAGCCATTGTTAATGAATACATCTAACACTAGGATACAAAAGGGGCTGCTACCAGGGAGTGGTCACTGTGGGATTCCAAGCAAAGTGATCTGAAAAGAACCCTAAGATGGGGACAAGTCAGCAAAGAACAAAAGGAGGACAAGTCACAGAGACACCAGCGAAGAGTGTCCAAGCCAAAAGAGCAAAGGGCTTAAACAAAGCCTATGTGGGGAGCATTCCCAGCACAGTAGAGCAACAGGAAAGGAAGCAAAGTAGGCAAAGTGGCAAGAAACAGAAAGGAGATACTACACAGCCGGAGGAATGTGAGGGACCCAAACATCCAGATAACATCAGCCACTGTGATAGTCCTAGGTCTTTCTACAGTCACACATTGTGAAATTCTCAAAAATAATTAAAAATAAAAATATAACCAGTAGATAGGATTCTGGGTGTTCCTAACACACAGAAATGATACATAATCCAAGCGGGATGCCACAATTTTCCTGATCTGATATTATACATTGTATAGTGTACTGAAAAGCACATATCACCTCATAAATACATGTATGTGTTAAAACGTAAAATATATACCATGAATAAGTTCATATATATTAGCAACATGAAGGCTCTGCAGTAAAAATTAAAAGAATAATGTTAAAAACTGCAATCATGAGTTAGGGATAATTCTGGCTGCTATTACAGAATAGTCTGAAATTAGGCAGGAGTAGATTGAAGAAATCAGTTCAGAATATATTATCATAACTTAGATAAGACAGTGGTTTAAGGCAGGACATTCTAAGGATTGCCGTAATGAAAGGGGATCTTTAAAGAAAACATTAATCCCATGATGCTCATATCCTTGTGAACCCCTTCTGTTGAGTGCAGACGGCAGCTGTGATTGCCCCGGAACTAGCTGAGTAGGTTAAACAGAGGGGCCTAGGTGTTTGAGTAGTATGATGAGATGCAGTGTTACTTGGTTAAGACCTGTGCCAGCCTGTACATGCTACCTTTGCTTGTTAGATCAACTGTCGGGTATCACAGTACCTTTGTTGGAGCAACATTTACAGAGTGACTTCACTGTAATCATTCACCTCATTTTATCTCAGCACATAGGTGTGATATCGAACCATACATTATGGCAAGAAGAATGGTACTATGTATGCCATTGGAGGGGCACAGTGCTGTGTCAGAGTATGGCACAATAGAGCATTTTCAGAGAAAGATATTATTTAAATCAATCTTAGAATATACAACTGTTCTTAACCATTGGTAATCTCTTGACTTCATTTATTAATAAGATATTTATCATAGCATACAAAAATATAATATATATCAGCTTTACAATGCAAAATTTGAGATATTTACTGTGGATTCTAGAATATAACCCCCATGGATACGAGAGAAGGAAAAACAGTAGAAAACTCTATGGTCAATACAGAAGAACTACAAGTATGATCCTGCAATTCAGTTGATAATGAGAAAGCAACTAGAACTTGTGGGTGGGAAATGTATATACACATACACACATACATGTGTACATATATGAGGGAAGCCAGGGGGGATGATACTTTAAATACTCAATACACTTAGTTATACTAGCAATGATCAATTAAACATTGCCATGAAAAAAGGCTTGTTAATAATTGAAAAGCATATAGTATCTTTTAAAATAACAAAAGCATAAGATCTGTATGAAGACAGCTATTAGCATATGACTGAAGAATGTAAGTATTACAATAAGGAAGCATAGATCCTGCCTACATGATAAATGTAGCAAAAATGTGGATTCGACTTAAACACATCACTATCAAAACTACTTTCACTGTAATAGTAATGCACTAAAATAATTTTAAAGAATTAACCAAATAATTTATGTATTTTCATAATCCAAAAGGAAATTCCCCCTATCAAGTGCTTCCTACTTTCCAAGCTTGGGAGCAGTGTACCACACTTCATGTCGTAGTTACCTTACAAATATAATCACTGTCCACACTTCACCCAACAGGACTCAAGAGCAAAGAGGTTAAGGATCTAGCCTCATGTTACGTACGCAGCAATTTGGGAATGCAGCCACATAGTGTGATATCTATGCTACACAAAACACAGTGAGATGAAAACAATTCCCCCCAGCTTTAAATATTCTAGGAGGAAAACCATAAATGTTAGTTTAATTAAACAATATTTAATGTTTTTAATTAAACAGAGATAGATAGTATGTTTATAGATTAAAAAACTCAGTATTATAAAGATGCCAATTCATTCAGTATTGATTATAAAATGAATACAGTGGTAATTATAATCCCAGTAGTGGGGTCAGTGTAACAAGCTTATTTTGAATCTTACATAGCAAGAGGTCAGAAAGGAGGCAGGTTTTTGTTGTTATTGCTGTTGCTGATTTTTTTTTTTTTAGAACCAAGGACTTTCCCTATCACTACTTATAACCTAGTATAGAACTATAAAGTAAATCAAACTACTTGATATTTATACAAGGAAAGACAAAAATGTAATGAATAAAATACGAAATTTAAAAAGGTCTTTGTCTGTTAACAAAAAAACAAACAGGAAACACCTTTAATATACATTTATAGCCAAACCATGCATTGTCATATAATCAAATATTATGTGATAATTAAACTAAACTACAAATACATGTAATATTAATTTAAATAACATAATGTTACATGGAAAAAAACCAGATACAACAGGATATATAGTCTATGCTATCATTAGCATAAAGCCCAAGGAACAACCATTAAAATGTCGTTTAATAATGCACGTTTAGATAACAAAATATTAATAAAAATTAAGTACTATTAAAAGTAAAAATACTAGTAACTATTAGTAGAGAAAAGATGTAGCCATGGAAAACAATGTTAAATAATATTAATGAATTCTTACTTGACTGGGAGTATACGGGCAACTGTTCTATAACAATTTATTAAACTACATTGTTTAAATTTTCTTTAACATTTCATTTAAAGAAGTGTTAAGCTACAGTGGATAATGGGGAAGAGTGTGTCAGTATATCCATAAGAAGTATGTGGACGTGACACGTGAGCAGATGCAGAATACTAATCCGAGAGAACATTTTAATGATAATTAAAGAATACAGATTTTTGCCAGACTTGAGATCAGCTAATACCATTTGCTACTTAATTATGCATTCTTCTAATAAACAAACCTTAATGGCTCACTAATTACACCAGCATATTTGTATAAAACACCAAATAGACTAAATATAGAAGGAAATAGCACTTGAGTAAAAGAACATTAGTTTTGCTAATGTGGTATTAAACCTAAGTTAACAAAGTAAATTAAAGTATATATATTATTTTAGTATTTTCTCTGCATAAAAAAACAAAAAAATGACTAGAAAATTTGTTTCAAATCTTACTCATGAGATTTATAAGCAACATATTGTCACATTTGATTTTTTTTCAACTCTAACCATAGGGAAAAATGATTGTTTTACATATGATACAACAAGCTTATATTCAGAAATATTCCTTCAAGGTAAACTTGATCTATATAGTCAGTTCTAGGCCAGCCAATGCTACGAAATGAGACTCTATAAAAACAACATCAAAAATATTCCAATAGCACTAGTGAGATGGCTCAGAGGTTAAGAGTACTGACTGTTCTTCCAGAGGTCCTGAGTTCAATTCCCAGCATCCAAATGGTGGCTCATAACCAACCATCTGTAGTCTGACCTAATGTCCTCTTCTGGCATGCAAGTGTACATGCAGATAGAGTACTCATGTACATAAAATAAATACATAAATCTTTAAAAAATTTATTCTGGCAAAATTTAACAATTATGTATCTTAAATCCATATAAACTCTTTTTACAAGACTGAATCAGCATAGGCAATATAACTGTACTGATGGTGTAACAGAGTGAAGGTTTCCTCATCTTGTCTCAGCTGAAGCCATCTTTGGTTTCTACGTCTACCCTCAAAGGCCCTGTGGGAAAGCACCCAACTCTGTTCTAGAACTCTGTTCAGGGTTGAAATGTCCCAGCTAACTGCATGTTCTTGGCTCTTGTTAAACTTCTTGCTTGCTTCCCCCTGCAACAGCCAGGAGTTTCTCCGTGTTCTTTCTCTTTAAAAGAAACTCCCTGTAATAGCATTCAGAGATGCTCTCAGTGTTTCTCTCCAGGTAGATGCCAGAGTAATACAAACTCTCAATTAGAATTTTGGTTGTTCCCAGTGGTTTATGTGTTTTTACCCCATACCAATGACTTAGTCAATATGAATACCAGAAGGGATGTGCTTCCAGCTGGTATGGACAGAAATGCAGCTGCTGTTCTTTCCAGACTTAGTATAAAGCAGTCTCCAAGTGTGGTACCATTACCATCTAAGCGGCCATGACGAAGGACTATTCTAATGTTAACACAGTAGTAACTGAGTGAGGAGGAAGTAGCTGCCTCTAAACGTTTTAATAACTACAGGGGAAGAGTTTCTTAAAATTTTTGATGTGCCAGGGTGGGTTGGTACCTAGGGAGTGGCGACTTTGACCTTCTCAGAGGAGAAGGGGATAGGGAGATGGAGGGATGGAGGAATGGAGTGAGGGGCTGTGTGAGGGGGTGGACTGGAAGGAGGCAGGGCTGCAATCCAGATGCAAAATAAATAAATACATTAATTAATGGAAAGAAATCGAAAGGTTAACCATCTCAGGAGAACTTTACTAACTCTAAAATGCTTCACAAGTAGCTAAATCTTCTAGTGTTGACCACTATGACAGTGCTGTGCTATGTAATTTTGGCCTCTTTGAGCTCTGGGAGCAGCAGGTACTGTTTGTATATTGCTCTAAACTACCCGTCAACTCTGCCAGTTGTGTGTAACCCGTGTCAGAAATGAAATCTGGATCTCAGTCAGTCTCCACATCTAGCAAGTCCATCATTTGGGCTTTTAACAACAACAGTCCACATTTCTCTGACAGGCTAAGGACTACAAGAGTGTGTGACAAAATAAACTGCAGGAACTGCAGACAAACGCCTAGAATTTTGGAGTAAATCCAATTGCTTTTGTTAGGAAAAAAAAAGACCTATTTTGTTCTTATTTTGACAAAAATAACTACAAGCTTTCACAGGGCCATAGTGCCCATCATCCTGTTTGGGCAGGCTCATGGGGAGCTGAGAGAAAGGTGAGCCCGTCCTAAGTGGGTTATTTTGTCTCCTTTTCAGAAATAAACAGCCCTTTACTGCGCACTCCTGTAAGGCAATGCCAGTCTCTCAATTGCTTTGCTCAGTAATTGAAAGTTTTCATTATGGGGTCTCTAGCTTCCTTGGTTAGGCTTATTTCTAGGTTTTCTTATTTTTTTCCCCCTTTCTGAATTCTTTCTAATACTTTTATTTCTTACATTATTTATTTTACATTATTTTTATTATTTATATTACATTATTTTCTTACATTTATTTTATTTATTACATGAGTAAGGCAGGGTTAATTACAAAGTAGAAGGCTACTTACCAAATATAAATTTATCACTTCTTAGTTTTCTGCAGTCTTTCAGATCTCTTGAGTATAGGATTATTTTATCTATCAGACTACCCATATTCATAAAGAATTAAAAGTAAAACTGCCTAACATTGTCAAAAGTAATCTCCAGATCCATGTACCACCATAAAAATTCCAATAGCCTTCTTCACAGGAAAAGGGAGAAAGAAATCCTAAATTTCTACTAGAGAGAGAGAGAGAGAGAGAGAGAGAGAGAGAGAGAGAGAGAGAGAGGCTAAAACAAAAAAAAAAAAAAAACAAACAAAAAACAAAACAAAAAACCCTTGAATACCTCAGGAAGCTGGAAATTTCTGGTTGTATCATGTGATGCTTCCCTGAATCAGACTCATGTGATGTTTTGCTGAAGCAGACACATGAAAAGACATGTGATGTTTGGAGAGAGTATAAGTAGAACCCAACAGGCAGTGACTTGCATTGCTTGGTATGCAACTCTTCATTGGTCTCCCTTCTTCGCTGATATTCACTTTGTAGAGAGAGGCATGGCAGAGAACTTCCCCTGGTGTTCTGGCTGGTTCTGGTTGCTGCTGATGACTTGTGCTGATCCAGCAGAGGCCTGGCTGTTTCTGCTGGACCCTGCCGCCACTGCTTTTTGTGTTTGGTAACACTTTTGAACTGGACTCTTGGTAACCTGACACTACTGAACTAGCCTGCTGGTATCCTGGTAACAGAGACTGGGATCACCCACAAAGAACTACTTCTAAGCAGCTCTACATCCCCCTATCCTATTCAGCATCTTTTCTCCCCTACCTTTGGGTGGTGGGCTAGAAGAGGGCAGGGGGGTCAAAACATTTGAGAACCCTTTTTAAAGTAGGTTTTTAAAAACCTAAGGCTACAGAAAGCAATATTCAAAACTGACAAATAAAACGACATAAAATTTAATAGTTTTTACATAGAAAAGGAAACAACCAAGTTTCCGTGATAACCCACAGAGCTGTACAAAATCTTTGGTGACTATATTTCTGTCAGAGCCATTATATATAAGAACTCAAAAAAAAAAAAAAAGCCAGCATCAAAGAACACAAACAACCCAGTAAATTAATGGGCTTTCAATGATAAGCTTTTAAGAAGCCAAGAACAGAGAAAGGCCAGGGCTGCTGTATCTGTGCTGGTAGGGTGCCTGCCTCAGTCTGACCTCCAGCAGCACGTCAACCAGGCATGGTAGCATGATCCAGAGCTTGGGAGGTGCAGGCAGGAGGATCAGTTCAAGGACATCCTCAACTACAGAAGGAGTGATAGTCAACCTAGACAACATGAGACTCCTTAAAAACAAAAAAATCATGAAGAAATATTCAACAACCTTAGCCATCAGGGAAATGCAAATCAAAAGTGCATGAATAGTCTATTAATCTTATTGCTGTTATTCAGAAATTAAGTAAGAGTAAAGGATGCTGAAGGTGCAGAAGAAAGAAGGGAACTCGTTCTTTGCTGGTGGAAATACAAATTATCCTGACAGCATAGGAATCAGTGTGGATGTTCCTCACAAAACTGCAAAGACACCATCACAGAATCCAGATGCACCACTCCAGGGAACATATTCAAATTCAGCAAGCTACAGCAACACCTGCCCATCCCTGCCCAACTGTCTTGACTGAAATATTCACAATATTCCTGCATAGGCATATGTAACCAAATGTGGTATGGATACATAATGTGGAATTTAATCAGCCATTATAACAAAAAACTTCTATCATTAGAAAGGAGATGGATGCAACTAGAGACCATGTTAAGCAAAATGAGCTAGACCCAAACAACAATGTATCAAAGGTTTTCTTACAGGTAGATCCTAGATTCTATTTAGATTGTCCCTCTCCCTCCCACCCCCAGTCCTGTGAGTTTGTGTGTGTGTGTGTGTGTGTGTGTGTGTGTGTGTGACAGAGAGAGAGAGAGAGAGAGAGAGAGAGAGAGAGAGAGAGAGAGAGAATGATACAATCTGAGGAAAGGAAGGAGACTAGAAGTGGGAAGAGAAAGAAATATGAAGGTATGAGGGTGAACACAGCAAAGCACATGCTACACTTAAAACATCTTCATAAAACTCTTCAATGAATACAGTGAACACATCAAAAAAAATTGGCCTATTTCTTAGAGAACCCTCTATTTACTTTTCCATTGATCTTCTCTTTTTATTTTTCATTTACTTTATTTGACAGTGTAAGACCCCCACGAAGGGAGGACCTCACCCAAGTCTCAGAAATTCATGGCCACCCAATAACTCACAAGACACTGAAACTCCATGTAATCAGCAAGAGGTATGTTTCGATCAGCATGTTGAGGTCAAGACCCATGACCCACACAGGGGCAGTGGGGTCTGACCCCGAAGCCTTGGAGGCAGAGAAAATTTAAAGGCAAAAACCACAAGGAAAAAACTACAACCCAGGGGGGAAAGCCACAACCCAAGGGTAGTGAAGGAGGGTTATTGGAGAGTACCTGTGGAAAGTCTCAGTCCATTATTCAGTTTGTGACAGGGTCCAAGGAACAGTCATGGGGAACATTTTGTATAGGCTATTCTCAAGAGCCTATTTGTATTCAACCATCTATCTTGTGGTCAGCCAAGTTCCAGAAACACAGAGCTCATGACCAAGCTGACCTGCACTCTTGGTTCTGTTCAGCCAGCTAGGAGTTTTTGAAAAAATTTAACCCTTTCAACAGTATCACATGGGTATATGATATAAGCTAATTACCAGCTCCCCAATATTCCTTCTTATCTCCCTCTCTTCTCTATAATACCCCCCATATTCCTATCAGTCCGTTTCCTGGATTCCTGACTCTTTTGTTTTGTCCTGTGACCCATTTAATGTAATCAGCTCCTCCGATGTGCCCACTGATTATCCACTGAATCCTAGTAGAGTGAGAAGCGCTATGCTCAACCCATCGTCTTCAATACATCTAATGGCTGTGTCCTGAGCCCCTGGCCATCTTTTCTACTCATCAACCAAGTCCCAGAAAGCTATAAAAATCAATACTGAGAGGCTTATCTTTCCAGGCAAAGGGAGTAAGGACAGTGTGTATTTTAAAATCCCTCTCTTTGAAATAAACATGGTCAAAAGCACAGAGGCTGCAGGTGCAGCACATAGTACCATCTATAAGCCAGACTTATCATCTTTTTCTTCTGTAGCTAGAGAAAATGTCACATAAACTAGAGATTACACTGTACATATAATTTATATGTTCATAAAATGTACTGTGTTCTTAGAGTCAGTTTAACCTTATTTTACAAAAGTGCTACTTTCTTTGATAGCTAAGTGTAATCTGCCTGAATAATTGAAGATCCGATTACATTTCTGACAGGTTCTCTCTTGCCCCAGCAATCTTCAAGAAGAGACGGAGCAGACAGCAAAGAGTACAAATAAGAAGTGCTCTGTAAATTCGGAATTACCAGCCTTTAAATAGGATAAAGCAACTTAAAAATAGATCACCATGAAGGGTTTAAATGAAATAGGTTTGCACTCAGTAGATGCAGGATGCTTGTGGCTGGGAGCAATTACAGCTCTTATAGCTCTGGGAAGAGTTTGTAGCTCAAAAGCTCTTGGGATGTAGAAATGCCAGCCGAGAGCAGCCCTGCAAGTCTGCAGGTCAGGAACTGCAGATCACCTTGAAGCCTGGAGCTACAGGATAGGTCCTGTAGGATAGCTACAGGATAGTGAGGCCTCAGGTCTTAAAGGCTGGAAGCAGGGCCTACAAAGACGAATGTCCTTTTGCGGCTGTGCTGGCTAGCATTATGTCAACTCAGTACCAACTATAGTCATTTTGGAGGAGGAAACCCCCAACTGTGAAAATGTCTTCAGTGGATTAGCCAAAGGACAAGCCTGCCTGCTGTGACATTTCCTTGATTGATGTGGGAAGGCCCTAGTCACTGGGGGCAGTGCCTCCCGTTGGGCCGAAGTCATTTCCTCCAAGTTGAAACATCTTCTCCTGGAGGGAGGGGGCGCTAGAGAGTTAGGAAGTAAACCAGACAAATCCGGTGAAAACTGAAACTAGCAAGATTCTCAAGGTTACCACCCTCTCCCCTCTGGGGCTTCAAAAGCAGTCAACAACTAGGGTTGAGAAAGAACAGCGGTTGCTAGGATTTCTGCAGAGAACAGTCAGGATGCTGCTTTCCTGAATTCTCACTGTGCTGAGGTAAGCTTTTCAGAGACGCGGCTGCCTTTGAGTTTGCCTGCTCCACTGACCTGCACCAGACTCTGAATTTCCCAATAGACTTTGGTGGACTCCGATCTGTTGTCAGTACCCTCTCTGGGCTGAGTAGGCATATGCTACCGTTCTCTAGAAAAGTCTCATGAGACAAGGGTCTGGAGAGGTATTTGAGAGCCATATGTTACATAGCACTGAACCAGTACGCAATAAGGGAAGTGCTGGCTGTAGGGACAGTTATCTATGCCATGAAGAGTAACCTAGGGTCTAGAGAACCCCCTTAGCAAGTCCTGAGAACACCCGTCTGGCACCCAAAACCAACATAAGATTAATGCAGCAGAATGGGGGCTCAAAACGCACGAAACGCCTTAGACACAGAACTGAAGATTAGATATAGAACCTATAAGCAGCTGAGACTGAATAATACAAAAAGTAGATATAATGTAGGGAAGTTAAAAATATCACTTCAAACCTCACAGTTTGTAGAAGAAAGAATTGTAAGAGCTTGGGGCTGGAGTGATGGTTCGGTGATTAAGAGCACTGGCTGCTCTTCCTGGATTCAGTTCCCAGCAACCACATGCTCACAACCATCTGTAATAGAACTTCATTTCGTCTTCTGGTGTGCATGAAATAAATGAACAAACTAATCTTAACCGATGATGATGATGAAGATGATATAAATTGTACTAGGCATGCTTGTCTCTGTAAAGTATAAATTTCTATACTAATCATCATTGTTGTTTTTCTATCTCCACTTCCTTTCTCATCTAAGGTACTGATTTTGTGATTTAGACTACGTGTTTGCATATATGAAGATGAGATTATAAATGAACTCGGAAAAAACTGGAATTCACCGTTTGTGGGAAAGCAGGTAAGGACTTTTTGATAAACTACTTACTGTTAGGTGAGACAGTGTTACTTTTATTTGCAGATTTTAGTGCCCTCAGGCTTAAAGAACTAAAACTAAAGTATTCCGTGATTTCTGAGGAGAACTAGGTAAATATCAGACACTATTATTAAAGATACTATATCTTTGTGACAATACTCTTGATATAAATTACTGCCAGATCCCTTTTGAAAAATCTAAGTGGAGAAGTGATTTTAGGAATTCTAGAAAAAATAAACTTGGGAAGGAAAAGAAATCACTCTATAATTTTAATCACTCTCAGCATTTCTCAAAGTGAACTTGGCAAACTGGAGGTTTACAGCTGCCAGGCCAAGGTAGAGGCCTCAGGGACTCTGAAGGCAAATTAACCAGGACTGAACTGGCAGGTGTCTCAGACTTCACTGCAGCTTCTTGTTGTAACTCATTTTGAGAGGTCTCTCTAATCTTTAGTAATCCTATACTCTTGTAAACCCAAAGAGTTATTCCTGATAATGCCCCGCCATACTAAAGTGATAATGCATTTCTATTCAGGACCTTTCTTATCTAGAAAGTGGCTCCATCAAAGCAAGGAAGGGAGCCAGAAAATAGGACAGCACCTATGGTGGTTACCTTGACTATGAACTCAACAGGCTCTAAAAGCACATAGGAGACAACCTTCTGGGCATGTCTATAAAGGATTTTCTAGATTGGCTTGAGTGGAAAAATCCACCTTAAATGTGGGCAGTACTGTCCCTTAAATTGGGGTCACACACACACACAAAAAAAACCACAGGAACTGGGCAGCAATCTCCATCACTTGGCTTCTTGAGTGCTGAAGTGATGTAAGCAGCTACCGCATTACCACAGATCTGCTGCCATGCTTCTCCACCATGGTTGACTGGCTTCAGACTGGGCCAAGATAAACCCTTTGCTTCTATTAGGTGTTTCTTATGTCATTCAGTGAGAAAAGTCATGAATACAGTGTGTGTGTGTGTGTGTGTGTGTGTGTGTGTGTGTGTGTTACTGAGATGATGTGTGTGTGTGTTACTGAGATGGTATGTGTGTTACTGAGATGGTGTGTGTGTGTGTTACTGAGATGATGTGTGTGTGTGTGTGTTACTGAGATGGTGTGTGTGTGTGTGTGTGTGTGTTACTGAGATGATGTGTGTGTGTGTTACTGAGATGATGTGTGTGTGTGTGTTACTGAGATGGTGTGTGTGTGTGTTACTGAGATGATGTGTGTGTGTGTTACTGAGATGGTGTGTGTGTGTGTTACTGAGATGGTGTGTGTGTGTGTGTTACTGAGATGGTGTGTGTGTGTGTGTGTGTGTGTTACTGAGATGATGGTATGAGGAACCTCAGTAGTGTATGGGTTAGGCGTTATAGTCTCCGGAACCAGGGAGACCAGATTCAAATGCCAGCTTTACAATTTACTAACATCTGAAATAAACAGCTGACTTTGTCTGAGCCCTACTTGTGTTAGCTATTTTTTAAAGGAGCCTGAAAATAACTACCTTCGGGGATTGTTCGAAAATGACATAATTTAAATTAGAACCAGTGCTCAGGCCTAGGACTTAATATCACTGAGTAAGCCTGATACGGTATTGCGGAAGGAATGGTTTGTGTTTGGGGATATTCTCAAGAAACCTTAGTTAGACGATACATACAAAATAAGCCACCTATAAAATCATACAGGTATTTAAGAAAAATCAAGTTATAGGAAGAATAATACATCCATACTGTACTGTTACTGAACCCATCAATGAATAATATTTATATAGACATAATGATGTAAGGCTTCAAGGATGATCCCATCAAGAACATAGTAAAAACTGGACTAAGGAAGGGAGAGAGAGGAAATGTAAATTCTAATCATCCAGATACCTAAAGATGAGAGACAAGAAGTCTGACTTCGAAACATCAAGACAGTGTTATAAATACATTCAGTTACTTAAAGACCTAAATATAAATTCCAAAGAAAGTAATTCAGTGCCTGGACAGCAGAAGCCTCTCCAGGGTGGGATGTGGGAATTGGGAGGGAAGGGTGAAAAAAATCACTCTTCATCTTCAAAGTTTTCCCACATTAGTTGACTTTTTAAACTATTTAAATTATTACTTAATGAAAAAACATATATGACCTGTTTGGCAGGTGTCACCTAGGCCAGTGGTTCTCCACCTTCCCAAGGCTGTGACCCTTTAATACTGCTGTGCTGTGGTGACCCCAAACATAAAATTATTTTTGTTGCTACCTCGAAACAGTAATTTTGCTACTGTTATGAATTGTAATGTAAATATTTTTAGACTTCAATGTTTGCCAAAGGGGTCGTGACCCACAGGTTGAAAACTGCTGATATAGACTATGAAATAACATTTCTCTGTGTTCTGTCAGCCAGAACAGGCTCTGCAAGGAGGATAATGTCAATTTATACACAGAAGGTCTTTGCTTTTGCTCAGATCAAACAAATAAACAAATTTATGCTCTAAGCTCTAGATTATATTTTAAATAGCTCTTTGCTCCTTCCTGAATATTTTCTCTAATGTAATACTGAATATGCTCATTTTTGTTTGAGATGGTTTGCAGGTGGACAGAGAGAAATACACAGGCACACAGCTATTAGTCACCCCAAACAAGTTTGTCTTGTTTACACTACAAACCTGAAATAAAATTCTTCCTGGGTGAAACACTAACAATCTTGGAAACTGGACTGTCTTAGTTCAGGTTTTATGGCTGTGAACAGACACCATGACCAAGGCAACTCTTATATGAACAACATTTAATTGGGGCTGGCTTACAGGTTCAGAGGGTGAGTCCATTAACAAACATCAAGGCAGAGTTCAGGCAGGCATGGTGTAGCAAAGCTGAGAGTTCTACATCTTCATCTGAAGGCTGCTAGCAGAATACTGGCTTCCAGGCAGCTAGGAGGAGGGTCTTAAAGCCCATACCCACAGTGACACACCCACTCCAACAAGGCCACACCCTCTAGTCATGCCACTCCCTGCACCAAGCATATACAAACCATCACATGGCCCTACCAAAGTAAAGGAGCTCTCAGAAAAAACTCAGAATACACTGTCGGAAATTTAGGGTAAAGAATAAGACCCAGGATCAGTCCAGACTTCTAAGACTTTCTGGATTAGCTTCTTAAACATTAAGACTTCCAGTGAGACTGTAATTGAGTCCTGCTAGCAAATAATGTTCACATAAATTCAATTATATATATGTGAATGCATTAGTTATATTGAACTGACGACATTCTGTGATTCATGTTATATATGTATAATAAAATCACAGATAAGAGGTTTTTATGTAGGCAACTTTTATGTAAGTTCTTAGTATGTTTCATTTGATAACTCCGGTAATTTGGAAGGATCTCTTGATTTTCCATAATAGCCCTGCATACAGCAAAAGAACATACCCAGTGCTTATCAGCAGATGCCAATATTTCTGTATATGTGTTCTGATAGTCCCAGTTAGCATAGATTACCTATGATCAAAACAATAGCCTAAGAAGAGATTGTCTCCGTGTTGCCATATGAGATATGAGGCACAACAGCTCACAATAACCATGTTTTAAGTCCCTATTTTGCCGACTCCAGAAGCCTGTTGTGTACTAACTAGGACAGACAGCCGAGGTCCCTTGATATATTTTCACTCACAACTACCAAGGAAGAGTGTCTGCCTCATATGGAAATGGAACCTTCTAGACTAGCATAAGAAAAGCTGAAATTTAAGACTGGCACACATGACCTTGGTTCTCTTTCTCCAGATGTAGAATAGTTGATATTACATATCCACCCATGTTCCCTTTACTTCATCCTGTATCGTCTTACAATTTGGGATATTAAACATCCCCGAAAATGACTCTTGTGTGCTACAGACTTGGCCTCCAGTGCAGCGTGGAGAGGTGGGTTTTTGGAAGTGGCTGGCCATAAGAGCATTGGCCTACTCACTGGATTTCCTTCCATGGATTCTTCCTTGAGTGAATAACTAGGAGACAGTGGGAATTGGAAGGGGGAACCTAATCTGAGGAGGTAGGTCTCCGCAAAGGTGCCTGTGATGGTTCATGTCACCAGCACCTCCTCTTCTGTGGTCTTCCTAAGTGCTACCAGGTGAGTAGCTTTACCTCACCCTGCCCTCCCTCCCAAGGACTGTGGAAGGTCAAAGCTGCTGGCCATGGACTGAAACCTATGAAATCAGGAGTCAAACACGTCCCTCCTGAAAGCAGTTTCTGTGCATTATTTTGTCAAAGAAGCAAAAGACTGACACACCCACTTAGCCTCTTTCCCTGGCTTCCTTCCTCAGCTGTGCCTCCATTCCATCCCCTCCTACCCGTTTCACACCTCTCCCCTCTGCTTCTGCCCTTGTTCCATTCTTCCTTCTCATATTCCTTCCCTTTCATAGCTCCCCCTCTGCCTCTCCCCTTTCCTCATTCACGACTACAAATAAAAATTACTTCAATGTGACATATTTAAGGTCTTTGAATAAAGTCTGTGATAGTATAGAGCCTCTCACTTGCTTTATAATGCATATTTTAATATAATGGATCCTTTACAGTGGTTATCAATCTTCCTAATGCTGCGACCTTTAATGAATTTCTTTATGTAGTTTAACCATAAACTTATATTCATTGCTATTTCAAAACTATGATATCGCTACTGTTACCAATTTTAATCTAAGTGTCAGACATTTCTGACGGTCTTAGGCTACTTTGTGATAGGTCACAACCCACAGGTTGAGAATTACTTACTGCCTTAGAATCTTTTGCACAACCCAAGCTAAATCTACCTTTACTTATTAGAAATACTGTATGCTTCTTTTAAAACACTGCATGGCACTAGTGTGAGGAGAGAGGCATCCATCTAAGGTACAGGAGCGACTGGGTGGGTAGCCTGTGGATATTGTCTCCTCTACTTGAAGACATTTCAATCTTAATTTATTCCCTTCTCATAGTCACAAGCCCCTTCTCTCTCTCTGCCACTCTCTCCTGCTGTTAATTCACTGCATTTTAACAATCATTTAAATCTGTTTGTGCACCATCATAAATTCTACAAAGTATGCCTTTACAAACTCTAATCATATTGAATGTTTCACATAAATACGCTTTTGCATATTTTCTGGATTCACATACGCGCTATATCTTACTTAATTACATTCATTTCTTTGATATAAAAGTTTTCCTCTCAGAGCATTGGAGAAAACTTCCTACCTGCCTCATAGCCAGAAACCAAAAATAGGGATACAATGTATAAAAAATAGTAGGCATGCACGCCAAGTCTGCACATGAGTATGAAGCTTCAAGTTTTCAGTATTTACACATGTGTAGAAGAAAGAAAGGGACTGAGTCAGTTTGTGTGATGGTTTGTATATGCTTGGCATAGGGAGTGGCACTATTAGAAGGTTTGTCCTTGTTGGAGTAGGTATATCACTATGGGTGTGAGCTTTAAGACTCTCATCCTAGCTACCTAGAAGTCAGTATTCTGATAGCAGCCTTCAGATGAAGATGTAGAACTCTCAGCTCTGCTGCATGATGCCTGCATGGACTCTGCCATGATGATAATGGACTGAACCTGTGACCTGTAAGCCAGCCACAATTAAATGTTGTCCTTTATAAGACTTGCATTGGTCATGGTGTCTGTTCACAGCCATAAAACCCTAACTAAGACAGAAGTTGGTACCAGGAACTAAGGTATTACTGGGATTGGCCTGGCCATTCTTTTGTTTGACAGAATGTGGATTTTGGACTTTGGATTTAGAAAGGCAGGGGAATGCTTCAAAAGGGGCTTAATGGGCTACATCCTAGGAGGAACATGGAAGACTTTGTTGCTGTAATTTGAACTGTGCAGACCCAAGAGATTTCAGATAAGAAGAACTTCAGTAGGTGGTATACTGATTTTATGGTATTTTAGTGTAGAGTGTAGCTGCTTTTTGCCTGTATCTAAAGAGTCTACCTGAGGCTAAAGTAAAGAGATCTATGATAATTGCACTGATAAAAGAAGTCTCAAAAAAGCCAAGCAGAGACTTTGTTCTCTGGTTAAGTCTCATGAAGAGCATTTTGAACAATTTTAGCAGGCTTAGAAAGGAAAAGTATAAAATATACGGTTCGAGTATTAAATAGGACACTAGGAAATGAAATGGAGCCAAATCCTGTGCTCTCAGAGAGAGCAGATTAAGGAAGTGGGACTTGAAGTCGAGATCCTAACTATCTGAATTTAGGCCCAGCAATGGTGGTACACACCTTTAATCCCAGGATATAAAGCCAAGCAGATGTCTGAGTTCAAGGCCAACCTGGGACAGAGAAAGTTCTAGGTGAAGCAAAGCTTAAATCCAGGCATGGGTAGTACACACCTTTAATCCCAGGAGATAGGTCATTCATTCTACAGAACAAGATCCAGGACAGCCAATCATAGGCAGTGAAAGAGTTGGAAAACAGAAAGCTGGTGATGATGTAATAGAGCAAGGGGGGCCATGTTCCAGCCCCTGCAAGCAGCAGAACTCGGCAGCTTCAGCCATGTGGCTCTGGCCTTAGAGTCAAGAATGGAAGGGACTACTGGGATAATTGATGGTAGTCAGCTGGAGCTAAGAAATTAGTGGTGATTAAGAAGAGACCAGCATCACTGAGGTGAAATCTTCTGGGAAGTGTTTACTGAGAGCACAAAAAAGTTGTGTTCCAGAGATACCCAAGGTTGTACCTTGTGCTGGAACTGTACATGGTAATGTGTAAGAGTCACCCAAATGGTACTGGTTTTGAAGGCATGCGGGGTCATAAGAGCAGCTGAGACTTAGCTCTGTGAGAGGCCATGGAAGGTCATTGCTGAAGGTGCAGCCTCAGTTGCAGATGATGGTCCAGGACTGAGGGGATCATGCAAAGAAGTTGAGGCTTGGCACCGTGAAAAGAGCCTGAGAGGCTAGTGGTGAAGCCTAGCTGCAGTGGAAGATGCCAGTGGATTGGAGAAGCCAGTACCATGGGATGACTACCAAGAACAGCAGCAAGAGTGGAGTGGATCAACCTGAGCTTAGAGTGCTACAAACGGCAGAGCTGGAGAAGTGATGCCAGCCCTTTGGAAGAGCCCAGAAGATCATGTGTAAATCCCAGACATTGAAACAAGAAGCTATAGCATTGAGGTTGCCTCGGATATCCCAAGATGTTTGAGATGCCAGAGCCATGAGCTATCTGCTGAGGAAAGCTGCTAACAGGAAGTAGAACCAGCCCAGGAGAAAGAAGTTTTTTGTTGTCAACAAAGATAAAAAGGAGTTGGAGATCTGAAGATTGCTTTGACATCAGACATGGAGATGCAGAGTTTGGAGTTTGCCCAGCTGCTCTCCTGTCTTGCCATTACAGTTAAGTGATTGGATAAATATCAAAAGAGACTTGGAACTTTGGAGTTCTAACATTGTTGAGACTGCTATAGACTATGGGGACTTGGGAAGTTGGAATAAATGCATTTCCCATTACGCTATGGCTAGGTATGGCCCCCATAGACTCATGGTTGAACAAGCCTATGGGGGCCAGGGAGTGGAATGTGATAGTTTGTATATGCTTGGCCCAGGGAGTGGACTATTAGGAGGTTTGGCCTTGTTGGAGTAGGTGTGTGTGTCACTGTGGGTGTAGGCTTAGACCCAGCCTAACTGCCTGGAAGTAAGTACTCTGCTAGCAGCCTTCAGATGAAGATGTAGAACTCTCAGTTCTGCTACACCATGCCTGTCTGGACACTGCCATGCTCCCACCTTGATGATAATGGACTGAACCTCTGACCTGTAAGCCAGCCACAATTAGATGTTTGCCGACAGGACTCTGCATGAGCATTGAAGAGTGAGTGGAAACTTTGGTGAGTCTTTTCACCTAGCCCTACTCTGATCTGAGTTGCAGAAGAGTTTTGAAACCTCCTGCAGCTTCAGTTTAATTTGCACTTTTATAAATACATAGCTTTGCAAAATATGCTTTGCAATATATATATATATATAAAGACAAAGAATAGTTTAGGAGCACACTGAATTTACATATTCTGTTACATATACGTATTGGCGAATTTCTATGTTTTGCAAATCTGAATGTTTAATAAAATCTGTATGTGTGTTCAAAGCAATGCTTTAAGCCTGGGTACCAAGACACAGGGTTAGCACAGAATGATCATTGGCAGATGAACTGAAACACATCTGCAATGCCCAGCACCTAGCTGTGGTGGATAGCCTTGGCTACACAGCAAGACTGCTGTATCAGAAAACAAAGAAACAAAACCCCAGAACTACTAATGGAAGCCAATGGCCACTGTACAAAGAAATGACAGGGGACTAGAATTATGTCTACAAAACTTTTCTAACTGGGGTTGGGGGTATAGATGCACCCTGAGCTTGAAGAGGAAGAAAAAAATCAGCAAAATAATAATAACAATAAATCCCCAAATAAAAAGAATACATAAGATACACACATAACACACACACACACAAAGAATATCTAATAGAGCACAGCACTTGGTGGAAACTTAAATATTTTCTGACTCAGTGAACAACTGAAAGAAAGAAATAGATTTCATCAAATTGGCATAATGGCTACAGCCACAATCAGAGACATGCAAAGAGGGTAGACAGAAATGTATAATTTGAAAATGTGCCAATTCTTTTCGCCAACACCAATTATAAGAATCTGGTTAAAAAAAAAAATATATATATATATATATATATATATATATATATATGGTTGTCCACAGATTTATCTGTTTTAATTAAATTGTTCACAAATCCTAATTTTATAAACACTGGAGACTCTACATGTACAATAAAACATTAGTTGCTGATTACCCAATTAGCAACAGACGACTATTTAAATTAATATAAAGAATAGAAAGTACTGGGTATGTATAATGGGCATTTGTAATTGTGCGCATGTACATACATTTTAAAAATGAGGAATCTGTAGTCAAGGTTATATTCTAGTTTATGATATTAAATAATTTCCATAAGGTAATTTTAACTGTCTCATTACTAAGTTCATCAGATTTAACTAGTAACTGGTTTACTGAGGATAACTAGGTGATTTGGTATAATGGAATATTAATGAACAGTCAACCGTTTATTACGTTAAAATGACCAATTTCTAATCTAAATTTATTTCTAAAATTGGTATTATTCTTTTTCTCCTAAAGTCATATAGAGGCTGATCCTTAAAAAACGAACTTAATTTCAATTTGTTTCAGGAAGTGCTGCGATTCCAGCTTAATCACTGCCGCAAGCGCGAGTGCTGTGCAGCGCTGAGAACGTCATATTGTTGCTGGGGAAGAGAAAACTGGCAGAAAGTTCCAGACTCGGATCCATTTGAGAGGCTGAGATGGGAGGTGACAGCCTGAAACCTCTAGCTCTGTGAAGTCTCATGAAGTCTCAGGTTACAGAGTGAACCAGCCAGGGAAGCAGCCGCCCGCCTGAGGAGCCCAGGCCGGAGGGGCGAGCGCAGCGGTTTGCCGGTGACGACCATGGCCACACTCGGCTGCGCTCCTAAGGATGACGGTGAGGGTAAGGATGAGGGAGGGAGTGATCGAGGCGATGGCGACCCAAAGCCTAAAGGCAAGAAAGAAGTGGAGCCGCACGCGAGACGGGAAGCGGACGAGCGGGCCGTGCGCATCCCCATCCCGGAAGTGCTCCAGCAGCGGCTGGCGGACGACTGTTACTACATCAACCGCAGGCGGCGGTTGGTGAGGCTGCCTTGCCAGACCAACGTGGGCGCCATCCTTGAGTGCTACGTGCGCCACTTCTCGGCGAGCGCGCTGACCTCGGGGGACCGCCGGCCGCAGCCCCAGCGCGCGGCGCCCGAGAGGAGCGTGGGCCTGTGCCGGGAGATGGCGGACGGGCTGCGCATCACCTTCGACCATGCGCTCCCCTTGGTGCTGCTCTACCCTCAGGAACAGGCCCAGTACGAAATGGTCACCTCCTCCACCTTTTTCTTCCCCACCGAGGAGCGAGCCAGCGACGCCGGCAGGAGCCAGGAGGCGCCCTGGCCCGGGCCTTCTCCCCCCCAGCCCTCGGAGAGCCAGGCCGTGGCGGGGCCAGCCGCCCCCAAGAGGCGCAGGGCGGAGGCCGAGGCAACGCGGGCTCCCAGGCGATCCACCCGCCACAGCACCCACTGCCACTGGCAGACTGAGGACCGGGCCTCGCCCCAGGCCAAGCGCAGTGTGCCCAAGCTGTTCCCCCACTTGCAAAAGACACCTGTGCACAGCACAGCGCCTTCTCCCATCGCTCTGACTCCCGGGAAGGAAGGGAGTGCCATGTTTGCTGGCTTTGAAGGGACAACAGAGGAAATAAATGAGATCCTCTCCTGGAAGCTTGTGCCAGACAACTACCCCCCGGGACACCAGCCACCTCCCCCCTCCTACATTTATGGCGCACAGCATTTACTGCGACTGTTTGTAAAACTTCCAGAGATTCTTGGAAAGATGTCCTTCTCTGAGAAGAATCTGAAGGCACTACTGAAGCACTTGGATCTCTTTCTGAGGTTCTTAGCAGAATACCAGGCTGACTTCTTCCTGGAGTCAGCTTATGTCTCCGCCTGTGAGGCTCACTATAGCAGCAAGAACCCCAGGACAATCTGTTAAAAGTTTTAATGTCTCTGTAATCATAGCTGTTCCACCTGGCTTTGTGTTCTGTGTTCTAGATTAGCCCACCTTGGGGGGAGTGGGGTCTCTGAGAGGGGGCAGGCTGGGGTATTTGAGTTGCTCACATACTGCAGTTATTTTTGTTAACAATTACTTCCTGTGTTTTGTTTTGTTATCTTGCCTGTAGGGAGGTAAAGTTGCTTAATTAAGTTATAAAAAAAACTATGCCATTGCACAGGCTGTGTGTGACAGCAGGAAGCAGCCGCTCCTATGTTCAGAGGGAACATTCATGAAACTTTATGTAGACTCTGCTGTTCTGGCAGACATCACAAGAAGTTGTTAACAAGAATTATGTTGTTCAGTTTTCTTAGCATCAAGCAAAATGTTTTTGAAGACTCTTCTAATGTGATGAGATTGGAGGACTCTGTTCAGCATATATGAGTTCAGATTTGGACACGTGGCAATCTCAAATTACTTCCAGGGAAAACAAACATTGACGGCAAAAGAGAATTTGCAGCTATAGAATTTGTAAAAGTTCCCTTTCTGTAAAACATTATCTTTGGTTGTCTAAATAAAGCATTTTTGTCTGACAAAATTATTCATAAAGTTTGTCTATTCTTATACAAAGTTTACTATTGATGCATAAATGTAAAATAAAAAAGAAAACCAGTATTTCATAAGCTGTTGCACAAAGTAGATTACCTAGTTTTCTTTTGGAGAAAACTGACAATTTGATAAGAGACATTACTCAGCCTCAATGGGAGTAAAGGAAACTGAATTCAGGATTACATTAACACTTTAAACTATATTAAGTTTAAAATGTATACTTAAGAATTACTATATAAGATGTGACTTCTAAAAGGCAATTTGTCAGACTAGAATTTGCTTTGCAATGTGATACAATGAAAACAATACTGAATGAGGCTGTTACTTTATTTTTACCATGAAATAAGCAGGTTTTGTGTTGAAATAAAGCATCCTAAAAACAGTATTTCTCTTCAGATGGCTAGGAAAATTAAGCTGCTAAACCCTGGGACAGATGAGAGTGTCCAGACAATTATTTTAATTAACCAATTTTGCAAATAAATGTTTTTTTTTTTTTTTAAGTGCTGTTCAATGGGTGGGTAAGAAAAGTTCAGAATTAATCTGTGGCAGCAACCTTAAAGGCAAAGGCCACACTAGAAAGGGGGCTGGGAATCTGCTGTCTGTCACTAGCAAGCTTTGCTCTTCAGGATGGGCCATTTTGTGCGTGGGTGGGGGGAAAGGTGAAAAGTGCTAAAGGCCTAGAGGCAGTAAGGAGCACCGCTTCAGCGAGGTAAGGACTCTGCCTTCCTCAGAGTATTAGTCAAAGATGGACAAATAAGAAATAATGGACACCGGGAAGGAGGGCATACATCAAGAAAGCTCTCCAAAGGTGTCTAGGTGTGATTTTCAAAAGTGGGAAAAGGAAAAGGAGGCTTAATTTCACTGTTTCTTTCCTGCTTCAGTTTCCTCTCTGTTAATTTATGAATGGTCCAGAGACAATAGAGTTGAGAGAATAATAACCACATCCTGCCTCCCATTGGTGACCCTCTTCTAGCACAGAACATAACTCGTAAGTGTTCAGTGACCTGAAGCGGAGTAAACTAAAGAAGGGTGATTTTAAAAAATTATTTAATGTGCATGGGTGCTAGGTCTGTGTACCATGTGTATGCCCATGCATCATGCCGAGGGAACCAAAAGAAGGCACTAAGTTTCGAGGAATTGGAGTTCCAGGTGGCTGTGATCTACCATGTTAGTGGTAGAAATTGAACCCAGGTCTTCTGGAAGAACAGCCAGTGCTCTTAACCCATTAGATAATCTCTCCAGCCCCCAAAGTGTAAACTTTAAAATTACACATATTCCCTCTGGAAACTGAGGTAGGTAGATTGCCATGAGTTTGGGGCCGGCCTGGTGTACACAGAAAGACCAGTGGGTTTCTTGAGTTCAAGGCCAGGGCTATACAGAGAAACCCTGTCTCAAAAAAAAAAAACAAAACAACAACAAAAATTGAGCAAGAATTGTATTTATATATCAAAGGCACTATGCTAAGAAACCCAGATCACTTTGGTCAGTTTAATCTCTCTTGGGTAAAGAGGGAAGTATGATAAAGGCAGGCTTAGAATTAAGCAAATCCAAGAACTTCTGGCACAGGTGGAAGGCTCAGGGCAGGTGCTATGACTTAGGTGTAGTTGGAATCCTTTAGTAGAAGCTTGATACATGATACAACATCTAACAGGTAGGGCCTAGAATACAGGGATGAGGTTGATGGAATGTCACCTACAAAACTGAGTTCCACATGGGTCCATTTAGGTTCCCAAAAGGCCCTGGTGAATTTTATTACAAGACCCGAATTGTAATAAAAAAAACAAGTCTGGGTCTGCATCCCTTCAGCTTCCTGTCTTCCCACCTGAGCTCTGCCTCCTGGACACGGTGAGGGCCCTTCCTGTTTCTCTGTATCACAGCACAGCTACAGACTGTGGCTTGGACACCAGCAGCATGGTGTTCAGACCTCCCAGCCATAAGAAAGAGCCACAGAGCAAATAAAATTATTCCTAATTAGCCTTGGAGATTTTGTTATAACAACATAAACCAGATGAAGACAGACAGGGACAAGAGAAGCGGGAGCCTGACGGAAGCATTAATGTCCTCATTATTCACAGTAGAGTCAATCAGCTCTGTCCAAAAAGGAAATATCAGATCTCTTGAAGCATTTTTACATAATCTTATTTCTTAACCTTACAGGGATCCTGAGGAAAGTACTTACTGAAGTGAAAAAAAAAAAAAAAAGTTGTTTGAAATTCAGCAGTTCCTTCCATCTCACTAGGGTGTCTTTTCCTGCCTGTGGAGTTCAGTTGAATTGAAAGTGGCACTCGTGATTCCATCTTCATAACTAAATTAATTTCTATGTATGCATATTCACACACATATACCACACACACACACACACACACAGAGAGAGAGAGAGAGAGAGAGAGAGAGAGAGAGAGAGAGAGAGATGTCTAGAATAATTTTCTTCAATGTTCATAATGACAGTGGGAATTAGTAGAAATTTCACTTAATTTATTATACTTAATTTCCCATGTTGGTTAATTTACTTATAATAAAGATAAATTACTGTTTGAAAAACAGAAAAAATAAGGTGTCTTACAAACAAAAGCAAACCAGAGAGATGGATGAGCCCCTGAATGACATGGAAACAAAAGATTCATTCTGTTTGCTTGCATGGGAGGAATAGGAGATCCCAGAGTTCAATTTTTGACATATTAAGTTTTTGATGCCTGAGAAATGTGTGAATTGAGATGTCGAAAGGCCAAACGTGATAAGAACTAAAAGCAGAGTATTTGAAGTAGAAGGCTTACCCTGGAAATACCTTCAGAATTTCATTCAAAGACTACTCTCAGAAAAAGATTTAGAAGTTACAGCTACAGATGTATATAGTATTACAGAAGCAAAAATGTATTTTTTGATTTTGTTTTTTGAATCGGAGTCTAAGATAGCTCAGTCTGGCCTCAAACTCACCACATAACCAAGGATAACCTTAAATAACTCTTGTTTATCCTGCTATACTTCCCAAATGCTAGGATTGCAGATATGGGTCATCATGTCCAAACACAAAGACAATTGTTTTTTTTTAATACACAAAATTCAATGTCCCACTATTTCAAATGCTACTGAAAGTTACAATGGGATGGGAATCAGGCAACAAACAATGTATCGGAATCAGCAACATGAGCGTGACCTTGGTCTTGAAACAGGAGGATGCACAGCTCTGAGAGGTTACAAACGCAAAGCCAGAGTGAAGTTGTTTGAAAAGGAAAGAGAGGTGAACCAGGCAGGAGGCAGAGAAAGAGCTTAGCTGCAGGAAGCTGGAGGGTCAAGGGCAGCTCCTTACAGTGTTTAGTGTTGGCTCAGTGTAGGGTGAATGTATGGAGACATTCTCACCTGCTAGGAATGATCCAGAATGACACAGTAGGCAGGAAGGACCACAGGGACTAATCAAAGAAGCAACAGTCTTGAGTGAGAATTACCATGAAAGGTCTCTAAGGCCATCTTGGCAAATTGAATTCAGAGTTCTCGGTAATCTGTGATGCTGTTGAAATGTGAAAAGCCATAAATCACATTTCACTGAATGTCATATTAGTCTCATGGCCGTGGTTAGACACAAGTTATTGCAAATGTAAAACTAATGCTATTTCTAGAGTTTAGAAGCAGAGAAAAGTAAAGGGACTGGTACAAGCAACAGAAGCCAGACACACTCATGTGTAGCATCTTGGAGAGGATGTCACAATGAGGACAGAGTCCAAGTACAGCACTGTGGCTGTAAGAAGGGAAGTTCCAGGTGAAATTCCAAAGCACAGAAGCACAGGTTTCAGGCATAATGGGGCACATGGTCTATCATATGTGACATCAATGAAAAAGAAAGAGTGGACTGAGATGAGTGAATTCCTTCAAACTACAACTGAGTGAGACAATGGAAATACTTCGGAATACAAGGAAAGTAAGTTTAGTATGATGGTGATCACTATTCATGGTCATGTTGACAGGCTCTAGAATCCCTCAGAAGATGAGCCTCTGAGCATGCTTGGGAGAGGCTATCTAGATTGGGTTCACTGAGATAAGGAAACTCTCTTCCCACAGGCTGGGGAGTCTTGGAGTCATATGATAAGGAAAGCCACCTGGGCACCAGCATCTACCTTTCTCGGCTCCCTAACTGGAAATACAACATGGAGAGTTGCCTCTAGCTCTGCCAAGATGACATTTCCAATGTGATGGACTGTGCCCTGAAACTGTGAGACTCAATAATGTTTTCCTTACCTAACTTGCTTTTGTTGGGTATTTTGGTACAGCCAAGGAGAAAAATAATGAATACGATTCTTTGAAAAAATGTTAATCATGAACTTGTCAGAAAGAGCTGGAGAGATGGCTCAGTGGTTAAAAGCACTAGCTATTCTTACAGAGGACAAGAAGGGGGCTCACAATTATTTGAAATTCCAGTTACTAGGGATCTGACGCCCTCATTAGCTTCCATAAACAACATATGGTTTATGCTGATGTGTTCACATAGGTGTGCACATAAATCACTTTTAATGTTTAAAAAAACAAAACGCTGATTGAAGAAAAAAAAAAACTGCCAGAAAGCCCCAAATTAACATGCAACCCTTTCTACATACAGTCCTTTTGTGTGAACGCTACGGTGGTAATGTAGCAAATTAGTCTTCAGCATGTCGGAGACTGTTGGCCTGGCAATATTTGTTCCCTAGCGAAATATAAAACAGAATAGAGCTGGTTACGCTTTAAAAACCACAAAGGACCATTTGTTAGAACTTTACCACCAAGTGTTTATATGTGCCAGATACTGTGTTAGGCCCTTTCATTGTTCCTATATAATAAGACTATATGCAATAATAATATTGTGAGTGTCCTGCATTTCACAGCTTGTATGACTGCAGCTCACATAGGTATACAGTCCTGAGGGTTCAGAATTCAGACTCCTAGAGAGTAGTGCTCTATCAGCAGTGGGATGGTAGTATACTTTCTACAAGACAGATAATTCCACTTGTACACTGTAAGAAAGGATGCTGAAAATACTTTTATTTTTATATTCTTTTATGTAATTTAACAAAATTCTAGGAACCATTTTCCTTAAGAACAATTGTTTAAAATGTCACAAAAGAAATGTAAGGTGACAGAAGAAGAGGTGAGAAAAGGTGGGTACATGGTTTCATAGGTGAATTCACTAGCCACCACACCTGATTATCTGAGTTCCAAGCCCCAGAGCCAACTCACACCAGTGGCCCGTGACCCCCAACAAAGTCACATTGTGTATATATACACACACTAAATAAATAAGTGTAAACCTTAAAAGGAATATACAAAAGGGAAAAGGTACCTACTTGGTATATAATAAGAAGAAATTAAAATCTATTTTTCAATTATTAAAAATATAAAATAATTTTATTGAATTGTTTTTAATCTATAATATTGTGTCTTCTTGCTATGTGATGTCCCAGATCAATAGTTAAAATTTAATGTGAAAACATGTTTTGAGATAAATAACACAGTATCTGAAAATGAAATGTTAAATAGCTGCAGCCTTTTTATGTTTTAACCAAGAAGTCAAAAAATTAAGTTCAGCTATTAATGAACAAGTAAAAAGTCAGAAGTTAAATAATACATCTGTGAGACACACTACCAGCAAGGACTCCTCCTTTTAGAGCAGCATTCACTGTATTTCTTATGCAGCACGCCCTCACTTCCTCCTTGATGCCTGAGAAAGTTACTTTGCTAATACAAGGGAAAATCATGAACCTATGAAAAGAAACTCTCCTTAAATCAGCTGCTTTTCAAGGCAGTCATTTGTAGGTGGGAAAGCAAGCTACACATAGACATTTGCCCAAAATAGTGAGGATTCCTAAGTCTCTGTATCCTGGACAAACACATAACCTACCCTATTTGAACATGCTAAACAAGGAATGTGAACTCAACCAGAAAGTTTTAAACCTTGAGAATCAATGATCAACACCAAGGAGCAAAGTCGGGGCCTCAGGAACAACCATCCATGTTTAGTCCTGTTTCAAGGCTTTATTATGGCAAGGGTTGAATCACAAACCAGCTGAGAGAATCTTCATATGACTCCTAAGAAATCTCAATGAAAATAGTCCTTGATGTGCCCCTATATGCTGAACAAAGGTTACAACAGCCACTAATCATAGAACCTAAATTCATACAAAGTCTGCAGTTTCAAACCCAAGTACTATCGTTGGTTTTACTATAATGTTACAGAATGACAGACTATCTTTAAATATGATTTTTAAATTAACCCACTTTAGCCCTTTCAAGTAATATAGAAAACTGGGCTGTCAAGACAGCTCAGTGGGCAGAGTGTTTGCCGTACAAACGTAAGGACTTGAGCCTCACCCCAAGCACTCACACAGAGGGCAGACTGTCCTGGAACCTCAGTGCAGGTAGGAAGAGACAGGCAGGTTCCCCAGAGCTCACTGGCCAACTAGTCTGTCTCAATCTGTGAGCTCCAGGCTCACTGACAGACCCTGTCTCAATAAAGGAGAAAGTGACCAAGAAAGACATTTGACTTTAAAGTCACTTACACCACCTCCCCCACAGGTACATATACTACATATTCACATAAGATGTATAAAGAATTAATACTAAATTTCTGCAATTTGTAAAATATGCTTTAAATCGAGTAGCTTACCTTAGACCAAAGGTGTGTGATTGTTCATAATTCAGTAAAGACCGGATCTTAGCTTCAGAGTTCAAAACGATAAGCCTATCCATTATATCCTAAAGATAACAAAGAAACTCTGAGACTCTGTTTAACAGAAGCTGTTCAAAGCCATTAAAGCAATAAATACTCATTTAAATTTGTGATTCCAAAACATGGATTCACCCTGGAACCCGCTGGAAGCCATCAGGAGTTGTGATCAGAGATGCCCAGATCCATCCTGGAGTGTGTGAACTTACAGGGCTAAGTGAGCCCTGAGCGTTATGACTGGAAAAGTTTCTAAACTGTTTCCAAATGAAGAAGCAGAACATACACCTAAATTTTAACCTGGCAAGCAGACTCTATGTAGATTAAAATAAAGACAGGAGTGCCCAAAATACAAACTAATCATAAAAGCAAATATGAAGCAGCAATAGTTAATATGAACATTTTTATGCAGTAGCTATTTGAGACTATGTATAGAAACCAGCAGTTTATAGTTGGAAGAATGCTGCCATCATCTAGGAAACAAAGAACGATGACTGACAAATAGATGGTCAGTAGATAGAAGAACAATAGTAGACAGACAGTAGATAGTAGATAGATAGGTAGATAGTAGATAGATAGTAGACAGAGAGATTGGTCTACTTAAGAGCAGGTGAGATTTTTCAGCATTTTTATTCTTCGAGTTCCTCGAGATTTCCCATTATGTAGCCATCCCGCAAAACCAGAAGCAAAATGCTGCCTGAAGCACTGATGGCACTAGTTCAGCACACAATTTTCTCCATTGATACACCCATCTCTAAAAGGTTTTCTTTAAAGCTCTGCTATCTGCCTGATGTCATGACCCACAGGCATAATCCCACCACTTAAGAAGTTAAGGTAGAAGGACTGCTTTGAATTTGAGCACAGGCTGGGCTACACAGTGAGTTCTGGCCCACCCTGGACTATAGTGTGAGACTATGTGTCAATAAAAAGAAACAAAGATAAATGAACTAAGTAATTAAAAACAAAACACAAAGTCCTGTTTTGTGTACATCTTGAGTACAGACTTAAGAACTTTATATATAAATACATCAATGAATTTAAATACGGCATATTTTTGTGGCCAATGGGGCAACAGAAGGTTTATGTAAAAGACAAAGTCAAATGAAATGTATCAATGCCTTCATGAAAGATGTCACAAAAATGGTCCCAGCTCATGGATAGGAGTTGAGGGAATGAGTTTATGGCAGGAAGAAGTAATAAATGACTCAAAATATATTGATTAAATACTAACTAATGTAGGAAGCTGCTGTTAGCTGCGCAGTTGCTAGGCAGATAGGCTTCCTTAGTCACTGCCAATCCCAAGGCATATTGGGTGGTGAGCGAACAGCCAATCAAAAGTGAATACGTCACTCTGGACTGTACTTAAGCGGGACCCCTTCCTCAGCTCGACCCTTCCGCGTCTCTCCGCGTTTCTCCACGTGGGTGATAAAGATTAAAAAGCCTCGTTTCACAATAACTACCTGATCTCTGCGTCTCGTGATTTCTCCGCGGACGCAAAGCTCTAGGGGGGGCGCGTTAGAAACTGAGGCATAGCAAAAATGGACAGGCTAACCTTAACTTAGTAAGATAGAAGGCTCAACACTTAAGAATGCATGCATTGGGCTAGGATATAGCAGAGTTGGTAGATTGTCTCCAAGCATGCACCAGGCCCGGGTTTGATTCTCAATATGACAAAAACTAGGGATGGTGGCTGATGCCTGCAATCCCTGCACTCAGAAGGTAGAGGCAACAGATCAGAAGTTCAAGGACATTTGTAGATTTATTGCAAGGCTAACCTGGGCTACATGAGATCCTATCCCATTCAAATATATGTATAGATGTATAATATTTCATGTACATCATAATAAATATACATGTATATCCTATCTCATACAGATCTATACATTCACAAATTTATTGGTATTTTGTAGGAATGTATAATAGCTGATAAATAAGTATAAATAAAAATATTAGTGAATGATAGAGAATAAAAGACTGATTTTTAGCAGTCTGTCACGGTAGTCTTCTTCCTAGCTGGGTATACTTTGTTCCAATCATCATGCGACGAACTGAACTATACAACTCACAATCATATCCCCAGCTGTAAAGTCATCCTCTCCACAGCTGGCCCACCTCTGTCTTCATCAGTTAAAACAAATCCGCACAGCTCTCTAAATACAGAGCTAAGCACCCTGTCAGCTGGTGACACCCGGGCGAGCTGAAGTTCTGGTTCTGAATCTAAGTAGTAGATAAGGATGCGTAACATGATTGGAAGGGATGGTATTACCAACAACAAGCTGTTGGAAAGGGAGACAGAAGCAATCTATCAGTGATAATGTGTTTCAGAGAACAAATGTTATAGTAAGTAAGTTCTTCATCAAAGAGGATTACATTGATATATCACTACCTACGGGAGAAAATGGAGCTCTTGGGAAGCCTGCCTTATGGAGAGCTTTGGTTTTTAAGCACCACAGCTTGTCAGGAAAGGAATCAGCTTCTTAAATCAAACTGATCCAACAGCAGGCCAGTGTAAGGCCCAGAACTGGCAAATAATCCACAGATATGCTCTTTCAAAGGATACTGTCCTTGCTGAGAATAAGTTCAGTATGATAGCAGTCAGACCACAACAATGGCTAGATTAGCAAAGAGGAATTCTTTATAGGTAGGCTTATATCTCAGGGACCACTCTATTCAAGCAGCCCAGGGGTCCACCGAGTGGGAGGAAATTCAAGGGTGGGGAGGAGGGAGTTGAGAGTAGATGGGGGCACATCCTCATAGAAACACGAGGAGGGGGGATGGGATAGGAGGTTCCTGGGTGATGGGGGTAATGGGATAAGGGGATAAAATCTGAAATGTAAATATAATATCCAATAAAAACAAATAAGACATGTCTCAAAATAAAAAAAAAAAAGGAATTCAAAAGTCTGAAATTAACAAAGGAGAAACATATTCAGAAAGGACAAAACCAATACTAAGTAAAACAAAATGACAGGGTAAAAATAATGTTAAAAATTTTAGAATTTGAGGATTAAGTAATTCTTTACTAATCCTTGTGTATTTGTGTTCATAGATAATGAAACAGGTCCCCTTTTAATAGTTAAACCAAGCTAATCATGTGGGCAATTTTGAGTATGAAATAAGTTTCAAGTTAAATAAGTATGCATATACTGTCTACACAGACATAATTAAATAATTCATTAAAACAGATTGGAAATATATTGGACTCCTTGGATGTAATTTATTCCCAACTGTACAAGTCAGAGAGGGAGCAGTGTAAGAATGGCTTTATATCACCCATATAAGCTAATGAATCATCTTAAACTCATTTATAAGAAGCTTGTCTGTATGTTAAGGTGCTTTCCTGGTTGTAGGTTAGCTTTGCATTCTGATAGGTAAAGGAACAGCTGCATGGCTGGAACCAAAGGTTCTACTGGTAGATAACTCAAAAGTTGATGATGCAGTGATGTGTAATTAATTTAGATGTTAATAAGCATGGGATGTCCTGTGTATTTGTCAAATTAACAATTTTTGCTACAATTTCAAACAGCAGCCAATTAGAAAACAGAGCAGTAGCAAGGAAGTGACTTACGATGATGCATGTTGGAACTTCACGAAGAGAATACTCTGCCTTATTAGGAAGCTCCTGGTTGCCAGTTAGCTCATACACTGCAGGGTAGGACAGCAGATTCACCAGCGCAAGAAAGGACTGGGGGAGGGGAAGCGACATTGAAATAATTCATTATTGTGAATATCACAGAAACAGTCATTTGTATAAATGTTATAGCTAAATGTCTATGAGGGCTAGCTTTCTCAATAAATCTCTTGTCAGTGTGAAATATATATATATTCATAATAGGTTTAAAACGCCACAAACATAGCACAGTCTAAGAGCTTCCAGTACTAATAGAACACATATAAGAAGCACATATAAGAGTTAGAAAAGATTGCAGAACGCTATGTGATTCCTCAAATTATATTCTGATAAAAACAAAGTTCCCTCCTCATTCTTTAAATTATATCTAAGAAAATACAAGAGAGTAATACTCTAAGGCAAGATAATAAAATCCATATATTTTCAGACTTAGGCTGTAAAATTATCTACTAATATATTCAATGAAAAGTAAAGTAACCTAGACATTATATTTGAATCTCCAAAGTCATGGCCTTCCTATGAAAAACAGCTCCTTGTCCTAGTCTAATGTGACCAAGGCCACCTCTCCATGGCGTCTGGACGCCAAGTGCATCTCTCCATGACACTTCAGTGCATCTATTTAACCTCAACTGGATATATTTCTCACACAAATTTCATTCTCAGCTCCTAGCTTAAAAGCATTCCATGGGTACCCATCATTACACAACAGGGAGTCCAAATTCTTTACATGACTTTCAGAGGACTTGACCCTCTTCTCTGTCTCAAAAGCCTCATCATTCCCCAATATGAAGTCATGTAATCTCCTTCAACTGACTGCCAGCCACAGGAACTTTTGTCCTGCTAACCTGCTCGACATGCCCACAACTGCACTAACTTCAAGTTTGTTGCTTTCTTTCCAGCCAACTCCATCTTTATGCCAAAGTTTGATACACTTCTTAGTAAGCATTGTGTTGTGTTTAAAAGTTAGACATTTTAAACTTGAAGAGATTTTTAGATTGAAAATGTGTGAATAGGATTATTCACTGTAAGAAAAATACAAAAACTATTTGACTTGATTTCTCACTATTAGGCGAGCAAACTTGTGATAAAGGACTTGATTAATAACACATTCATATAAGAACTAACACAGATTTTTACTTTTTTGGATAAGGTCTCTCTGCAAACGAAAACATAGCCATCAGATATTATTTAACGGGCTTAACAACTGTCCAGTTCTTGCTTGTAAATAGGAAACGTATAGTCCACATCCTTTTCTTTCCTTTTATACATAGTAGGGTATTATTTATCATGTTACAGTGGTCCTACAGTGAATATGTACAACATGTTGTGATGTGTAGCAAATTGTACCTTTGGATAAAGATTGAATGTGCATAAAGTTTAAGGAATCCATAATTTTCCTTTCAGGTACAACCTCTTAAAACAAAGATACAGTTTCTTACCAACAATAACAATAATCAAAGATTTAAACCTAATATAATTAGCATAACAGTAAAATTACCAAAGAATAAGTGTAATGGTTTAGCTAAAATTTACAGAACTTGCTTGGAATACTATATTACGCAGAGAAACTTTCACTTTAGATGAGTGTAGTGATGAGCAGAGAGAAAGACTGATTATCAGGAAAGCAAGGTAGAGAAATTGTCTCTACATTAGTATAAAAGGACCTACAAGGAAACCAGAGGGTTCATGGCCACCAATGAAACAACTGCACAAACAACTTCACCAGGCAGGCGTTAATAGAAGGATAATTTGCAGATTCCAATATAACTTTTAAAAATTTACTTCAATACCCTGAGAATATATCAAAGGTAAATTTGAAAGCTAAAAATGCTTTAAACATTTCATGATACTAATCCAGCAATGTTTACATATAATAAACAAATCTCTTCTTCTCTATAGTAATGGATTACAAATACAAGTTACAAAATGGATAATACCCAGTTTGATAGGAAAAGGTGGATTTATTTACCAATCATATACTAACTCACTGAGGCTTTCTTATTATTTACATAGACAGCTCTACTCATGATTCTGGAATCTCCTTTCAAAGAAATAAAATAATTCTGTTGGCATATAGTTGTAGTAATTTCTGATAAACTACTATAAGCAAGTTAAGTAAGGCTTCAGAGGAACACTATCAAATGACTGTATTTGAAAACAAATAACCCACAGATAATTTAAAAGCAACTTGAGAAGATTTCAGTAGATTACCACAAGAACAAAAAAATCCACTTCTCACTCGCTAGACATTTTTAAAAGTACTTAACATATTATAAACTGTAATGAATTAAGCATTCATAAGAATGAAAATATTTTCAATACAATCATCAGTTGATACAAAAGTACATTAAATGTGTTTCTGGTAGCATATATATAATCCTAAAATTGAAACAGCACCAAACACCTATGAACTCAAGTGTGTCTGGGAGTAACAAGGTTTTCTCTAGTAATGTTAACTAAGCCAGCGGAAGGCCTCATGGGTAATATTTTTAATATTGGCATTTAAAGCTTAAAATTATTTAAGTAACAAACTTCGTATGAGCTAAAACTGTAAGATTCACAATGACTATTCACTCAAAATATTTCAATATCTACTGCCTGTCCTAGTTATGCCAGATGTCAATTAAAATATAAGTGAAGAAACAGTCCTGACCTAAGGACAGGCAGGCACACAGTGAGGTCATTCCATTCAGGACTGTAAGTAGCCTGGTGGTACTGTGCTCTGCAGAGCTCACAGGGGATGAGGAGGATTAGGCTGTAAGGGATGTGGAGGTGTGGCTTACGGAGAGCAGGCCTGAAGCACACAGAAATGCTCTGTTCGTGTGATCCATCCTCTGGGAAAAAGGAAGCAGTGTCCAGGAAAGTAAATATTATCTTTATACTTTAGAATGAATTCTTTAAAGAAGAATAATTTGGCTGTATAGTCACGAATATTAGGAGATATGAAACTAATTTTGATTTCAAAGTTTCAAGAGAAGCATGGATAGTACTATTGTATCAGGACTCTAAGGAGGAAATCAGCAAGTGACCACAGGAAGTGATATGAAGTGTGGACATGTTGATTCATGGTACCTGCTGAACTTCTCTCAACAACGGACTGTGATTAGTACACATGAGTCAAACTAACCCGTCCCTCCCTGAGTTGTTGTTGGCCATGGTGTATATCAAAGCAACGGAAAGCTCACTAATACACCAACTATGGCCATACCAGGCTTCTGGTCCCTATAGTGTTCCCCTGGGTCCTTTTCCAATTCTTTGCATGAAATGTATCTGCATCTTTACTTAAAGGGAATTTCACAAAGACAGCATATACTTGCAACTTCTTGTTCTTACGATTTTTGCAACTGCTTATTGATTTATTCCTTTATTTGCTCAGTGTGTGTGTGCTACACACACACACACTCGTGCTACAGCATGTGTGAGAGTCAGAGAACTAAACTCACATTGTCAGCATTGGTGGCCAGCATCTTCTCTTATAGACACTGTTAGGACATCTCACTGGACCCAGATCATCATTTTGTGTGCTTGAAGATCTCTCGTAAAACCATCTAGTCCTTTTAAGTGTAATACAATGGTAGTACCGTGTGTATTCTCACCTGTACTGACCCTCAGCTCCTTTGGTTCTTACCTCCCAGACTCTGGGGATTTTTGTTTTGCTAGTTTTTTTTTTCTTTTAGAATTTTTAACATTATAGACTAGACTTCTCTGTACTGTTTTTCAGGGGTTCCCTAAGGAAACGTTGGACAATAGGACTTTCTGGAAATGTCATGTAATCAGACTTGCTTGTAGAACACCGCTAATCACCTGTGGTTCTAAACATTGAAAAAATTATATATATATATACATATGTATATATATATACATATATATGTGTATATATATATGAGACTGTATATTTTATACATGCACATAATGAATTTTAATCATAACCCTATCCTCCCCATAACTCCTCGCAGGCCCATCAACCCCCTGAACTTCCTCTCCAACTTCCATATTCATGTGTTTTTTTAATTTACTAAGTCCACTTTATATTGTTCATATGTTCAGGGGTGTGGCACCATCTACAGGAGCAGAGGCCACACTTAAGGAAACTGATACTTCCTCCCCAGAAGCCATCAACTGTCAAAAGCTACACACAGAGTGGGGGTTATGAGTCCTTCTCGCCTCCATGCTTGAATGTTCACTGGCTTAATATTGTGCAGGCAATCACAGCTACTGTAAGTTCATGGGCCACACCTACAAGATGCTTTTTCTCTCAGGTCCTACTTAACCTCTGGGGTTCTTTGGATTGTTCTATCCCCTCTTCTATAATAGTCATTGAGTTTTTATTTTATATTTTTATTTACTGTATATTTAAATTACAGCATCAAGACCACTGCCTATCATATTTAATGACATAGCTAGAGAGAGAGATTTGGGAAATACAAGCAAGGGCCTGAAATTCAAATACACATTTTAATGAATTTCATTACATGTAATGACTGTAATTTAATTAATGACTGTAATTTAAAATAGAAAAAAAAACAGAACCAAAAGTGAGAAGAAACCTGTGGAATAACTGAGATCTCAGGATGACTGCTTGATCTGTTTAATTCTATGAATTGTCATTTGTTGGATATTTTCATATGTAAACTAGGAAAATATATAAATTTTCATGACAAAAATCAATCCTATTTATATTGATATTCCCACCACAAAGTCAAATAACTTGAATAAAATTCCAATAACCTTAAACTTGCAAGAAAAATACTTCACACGTATTTACAACTTACACTATTGTACCAATTTATGCCATACATGAAGGACTCTGTAACTGTGTGGGGTCATATAATAATGTGCCCCAGTTTCGTGATGATGTGGCCACATACTCTACCTCTATAGCCTTACCTATCTACTATCCCCTCTTCCTCTCTGGAAAATCCAGACTTCCACGTGGAGACCATCCTTGGCCATATGTGAAGGGTGCGTATGCTGGCAGGAGTTTTCTCTGCCATTAGCTAATCTAGGTTCTGAATGTTAGAGAATGTGGCATTTGTTCTGAGCCTAGCTGATATGGTTAACATGCTGACCTCCACTTCCATCCATGTCCCTGCAGGTAACTAATTTCCTTTTTTCTTTATGGAAGAAAGAGACTCCATTGTCACATATACATCTGTTGTATTCCTTGACTGATAGACTCCTATGCTGAGTCCTAACTTGGCTAAAACAAGAAACTCCACTGTCACAAAGACATCTGTTATATTCCTTGACTGGTAGACTCTTATGCTGATGCCTAATTTGGCTACTGTGAGTAACGCCATAATAAACATGGATGTGCAGGTGTCAGCACAGAATAACTACCATAGCTCTAACTTCAGTTTTCTTAGAATCCTCCATAGTAACTGACATACGTAATATCTACTGTCATTTACACCTTGCACAATGCACAGAGCTTCCTCTCTCCCTGCATCCTGACAGCACTTGCTGGTTCATTTGTCCTCATTCTGACAGAGGTGAGATGGATTCTCAGTGTGGTTTGCTTTCTATTTTCCTGATGGCTCAAGATATTGAACATGTTTTCATATAGTTATTAGCATATTGTTGTCTCTTTTAACAACTATATATTTAGTTCATTGGACTGTTTCTGACTGGATGATGAGGCCTTGGGGCTTTTAAGTTCTAGAGTTTTGTATACATTCTAGATGTTAGATACAGATGTTAGCTTTGTGTTAGACACAAAGCTGGTGAAGATTTTCTCCCAATCTGTAGGCTTTTTCTTTAATCTTTGCTTGTCTCCTTTACTGTTCAGCTTTTAAATGTCATGTGACTCCCTATGTCAGCTTGGCTGGCTCTCCAGTAAGTGCCAATTACCGGCCTGCTTCTACCTCCCCAGTGCTGGAATCACAACCATGTGCCAACGTGCCTGGTTTGGGGAATTTGATTTGGGTTTTTTGTTTTGTTTTGTTTTTTTGTTTGGGGGTGAGTAGTTGAATTTTCCTTATTTTTTTCATTTATTTATTTATTTGGAGTTAGGCAGTGGGAGTGGCACAGCATGCTAGTGTGTAAAGTCAGAGAACAACTTGCAGGAATCCATTCTCTCCATTACCATATGGGTCCTGGGGGTCAAACTCAGATAGTCAGGCTTGGCAACAAATACATTAGCCCAATGAGATGTCCCACTAGCCCCACTCACTGTTGTTTCAAATGTAGATTCTGGGGATCAAGCTCAGGTCCTTGTGCTTACAGAGCAACTGCTTTACCAGCTGACATTTCCCCCAGCCTCAGCAGTTACATTCTTTGCATGCCCAGCACTAGTAGACAGAAGATGAATTCTGGGGACAGTTACACTGGCTGCTGGTGAGCAGCAGTGTTACTAGAGTTTACAGATATAGCTTACAGTTTGGGGGCTACCACATCTCTGTAGAACCTACTTTGGTTTTGTCTGCACCAGGCTCCCAGCTCCATTTTCAGCTGCCAAGTAACCCTAACCTCGGAATTCTTTCTCTTCTACTAGCTTTCTAGACTGAGTTATTATCCTTAGAAGACCAATGGGTGCTTTTCCTGAAGTTAAACTTTGTATCCAGGCTTCCTGGCAGAAACATTGGGAGGCAGAGGCAGGGGAATCTCAGAGAATTCAAGGCCAGCATGGTCTACACAGAGATGTCAAGGCCAGCCAGGGTTCCATAAAGCAACACTGTCTCAAACAAGCAAACACTGGCTGTTACACAGACGGCGAAGCAGGAGCATCCTGCAAGTCACTGTCCTGCACTAACTGCCTGGCTTTGGTCTCTCAAACACTTTTCATCACTTCATTTTTAAATTATTTTCTAATTTTCATGTATTGTACAGGGGTGAACTAGCCTAACATCCCAGAGGGAGAAAGGAACTTCTGAAAGAATGGGGAGTATTTTAAATAGTTTTATGGTATCTTTCTACCAAAAATTGTTCTGGCTTCCACTGCAGGGAATCATTCCTTTAGATAAGAAATTAGGTGTTCCATACTTTAGATAAGAAATTAGGTGTTCCATACAGGAAAAGCCGTTGAATTTTAACAGTGCACTGTGGAAGCATTTAGAACACTGCTGCTCCCGCCCTCGCCAACAGCATCTATCTTCCCTCTGCTGTTCACCTTTGCTCCATCCTAACAACTTCGTCAGATTCAAACCCAGGGGCAAAAAGCTTCCTGGGCATCTGTGATATTGGTTTGTGTTTGCTTTAGGGACCCATTGTTTTTCATAACATACCTGGCATGTTAATACCCTTTATTAAGAAAGAAAAAATATAATAAAAATAACATGGAAGAAAAGTATCCTTCCAATATATTTTTACAAAGAACCTTGGTGTTTTACAGTTTACTAACATTACTTTTTAATGAGAAATATCTTGAGGTATTAAATGGGAAAGGGTCCGCTTAAGATTAAGTTTGCTGCATGTATGTGACACAGATAAGGTTTATGGAGTCATTTCTGCTCAATACCCTTCAAGTCTATGCACATGACATCACACAGCTTCTTACCTTCTGACAGCTTCGGTCAATTGGGTCCACTGGGGTAGCTCTGGGATGAGTTAGCCTTATATCATCTCTTCCACATTCAAGGTTGGACCATAACTCAGTTATAAGCGCACTAATGAAGCCTAGGAAGAAGTATTACTTATATCATTGTGATAGCATGATTTATACTATAGTATTAAACAATATAATCTGGTTCAAGGAATAAAGATAAGGTTATGCTTATGAAAAGATTTCCTCATGGAGAAAAAATATTTGATTCTTATAGAAATAATAGTGTAATCGCTACCCTTGATAGAAATGGTACTTGCTATTGTTACTAAATATTTAGGATATCCTATCTCCTTGTAATGTTAAATAAATCATGAAAAAGATTTTTCCTGGATACTATAAAGACTGTGTTCAGGAGTTGGAGGAAGAGGATAGAGGCATCAAAAAGTAGGCCAGGCATCTAAAAAAATATGTTTACTTAACGTAACATTCACTTATAATTCCATATGTTTGAAACAATTCTGGACATTGCTTCAATGCAACTTTTCAATTCTCTTGAGTCAAATACTATCTCCCTAAAGGAATATTAAAGCTGATTATTAAATCTTCAAATCATACACCACCTATAAAAACCTAATATCTAATCATAAAGTCAGTATGCCTTCATTCCTAACTACATTCTAAATATTTGTCCTTATACCCACAAAAAACTGTAGACCTCACCCCTCATCAAGGGAACATCCCTTTCCAACAAATGGAGACTGTTACAGAAAGCCACAACCAATCAAATGCAGAGTGGTGGAGCCCAATCCCAGTGGAACATCTACAACACAAATCCCATATACAGGGATCAGGATACATAGCAGAAGATGGGGTGGAAAGACGGGAAGAACCTGAACTCAGGGTGTTCATTGTGAGATTGTGTCTGCTGATGCTGCCAAAAGTTATACCCATAAAGTCTCATTAACACAACTGCCTAAATGTTAGCTGACAAGGGACAACAACAATAACTTGTTAAAACAGACAGCAGAAAGCCCACTAGGACTCAACTCTACACAAAGAATTACAGCCCAGCAAGAAATGATGGGAGTATATATTGTTATATGCCTATAACTAAATAAGAGAAGTAAGTGTTAGGGTACAACTAAAAAATGCAGGCTCTACACCTGGGATACCAGGGTCTAATTTAAGTGTTTATTAATTAGCTTACAGTCACTGGGGGGAAATTCCTCATCTTCAGAGACCAAGGCATTTTAGTATTTGAAAATGAAAATTCCAGAGTTTCCAGAGCATTCAAGTGGGACGATGAACATAAAGTATCCAATCCAATACCTGTAGTGTTAGTGCTTAGGAATCGATAGTCATCCTATGGCCCATGTAGAATGTCATTTAATCATTGAAAAAAACATTGACAATGTGAAGTGCAAAAGCTTAACTACTTAATGACAAGCAGCTCTGGGATTAAACCTAACCTTCAAATGGTTCAATTATTATATTATCATCTACAGTGCTACATAAATTTTATTCTAAGCAGAAGAAAAATGTGCTTCAGTTTTCTCAAGAAATATATAAAAAGAGCCCAAATTACCTGGGCAGAAATATAAAATTTTGCAAACTGTTTTGGCTTAAGTAGAGAATGAATAGTAGTCACTGATACATATGTGGTGATTCACCACTTCCAACTGGGAATTTCACTTTTCTATCACTAAGCATGTGTTGGCCAGTGCTCAGTAAACTAAACATATGACATATAAAATCATCATGGCTTACTTTCCAACATCTCCAATTGATATTGAAGAATATATATGAACAGCAAACTCTAAAGAGCATGAGGAGGCTACAGAGTGAGGGAAATGCTTTCTAGAGAGACGAGGAATGGCAGGAGTAAGAACCTGTTACAGACATGTGACAGCTATAACGACTGCATTTAGGTGCACATGAAAATCTAACAGACAAAACATTGGACCATTCTTTCAGGCATAATTATATCAAGACAGAAAGGCACTCTTCAGTTTTATAAGTGAAAAGGGATTCTTCAATAATTGAATGTTTCAGCATAGATTACTAAGTACCATTGGAATTTTGTGGAAAACAAAGAGAAACTTTCTTCAACACAGTCACAAACTGCAAAGTAGAATTTTAGGGGTAAAAATATTCTGGAAGGTTATCATGCTAAATTTTCAGTTATTCATTTAATTTACAGCGATGGCATTTTATCCAGTGGGGGAAAGGCTTGCCTGAATTCTGTAGAGCCACTGCGCCTGCTGCTGTGGATGCCACCTGCACAACCAAGACTTCATAGCCAAACTTCTTCTGCCTGTTGATCTAATGTGAAGAACACATGAAGAAGCAAAGAGCACAGCATACTAGTTAAACACAATGCAGACTTATGGGTACAGTCTCTTACGGCTCTTCAACAATTAGAATACTAGAAATTTCTTCCAGGTTATAACAGCACAAAACAATGAAACCCTCACAGTGGATTAATACCAATGTGGTATTTGTAACAATTATTTCTGGTCTGAATTTAATCCTAGTTCTTTGACTTTAACGAGTCACTTAGTTGGGTGCTGAACACATGAGGTTACAGTTAAGAGCACATACTGCTCTTGCAGAGGACCCAACTTCAGTTCCCAGAATTCAGTTCAGTTCCCGGCATCCATACCTGGGGACTCATAACCAGCTATAACTCTAGCTACAGGTGATCCAACACCTTGGTCTCTTTGGACATCTGAACTCACACACATGAACACACATGTATATATATATATATATATATATATATATATATATATATATATATAATTTTATATATATATATATATATATATATATATATAATTTTGAAGAGTCATTTATTACTCCCAGACTGAATTTCTCATAAAGTAAGGGACTCAGATCCCTCCATTTCTAAATTGTATCATCCTAAACTGTAGCATTCTGTTTTCATTTTTTAGGCCACTTCCTCATTTGTAAACTTTCACCTCCAAATTCTTAAATGTGTTTTTAGAAATTTAAAAAAATTACTTAAAATCTGATGGCTTCTCCTCAAAATAAGTATTTCTAGAGAATATAATTTTTGTTTCTAAAGGAGAGCTGCCTGGTCCTAATCGTCAATATGTCATTTTCTGCTGTAAAAGGCCTTCAGTACTTGTCACTTTACAAGGAACAAACCTGCTTGGGATAACTACAAAAGTGAGCCGACCTCTTTGTATTAATCAGAATAAAGGGGTGAAGTGGCACTGCAAGCAACCGTCACACTCTTTAGACTATACATATATACTATATATATATATATATATATATATATATATATATATATATATATAGACTATATATATATCCAACTTCTGAACACAGTTAACCACTCAGAATTCTTACTTTAGAACATTTCATTAAAAGCACCTGGTTAATTTCACCCTCTTAAAACATAAAAATGTGCATCAGTTTTAAAGGTAAAAAATGTAGCTTAAAAGGAAGCCATGCTGAAAATTCAGTGTATTTCATCAAGTTTCTATTGCATATATCTTTTTCACTTAGCCGTCTTTTTCAGTCTTGTTAGTCATGTTTTCCATTTTCTGTAGTGAGAATTTTAGTTTCTTTAAAAACCCAGTTATGTTATATGAATATGTTTTTGTTTAAAGCCCAGGTGTGGGATAAGAGGCTGTTTCACAGAATACTAGTTACATACAATGCAGAGCCACTTACAATTAGAATACTAGAAATCTCTCCCAGGTTATAACAGCACAAAACAATGAACCTTCACCGTGAATTAGTACCAATGTGATATTTGTAACCATTTTACTTCTGGTCTGAGTTTAATCCTAGCTCTTTGATTTTAATGAGTCACTTAGTCTGGCTACGTGATTATGATTTGCCTCATACACTAGCAGGGTGTGAATTTGCCAGCTGCAGAGATTTTAATTCTGGGGACTCTGGACAGGGTATAAATGGGGCAGCCCAAGAGGGCCGGTGGCAGCTGCTGCTCCCCCTGCTGCTGCTGGTCCTTGTTGATTCCTGCTGGTACGTTTCCATTGCTGAAGTGCTGGATTGCTGGTTTTCTGGACTGCTGAATATTCTGGCAAAGATTGGACTTGCCCCAAGGAATCCAATCAGCAGGAAGTAGTCTATAGAAGTCTATGTCTCCTTTTCCCTCTAATCTTCTTTCTCTCCTACCTAGTGTTGCTGGGTTGGAAGGGATTAGGGTGGAATAAGGGTTCAAAGGGAGGTAGACGTATAAGAACCCAATAAAATACCTAAACATAAATACACTAACAATTTTCCTTGAGTTAGAATCCACTGCTCTGCAGTGAGTGACATAGACAACCAGGAAGATAAAAAACCTATCCTTCCTTCCCTGCATCTTCCTCCCAAAGAGGGCCCTACTCGTAAGTCCCTCCCACAGGCCCTGAAAATAGGATTATTTAGTAGCCACATGCTTTGCCCACTTCCCAGATATTGTGAAAAGGAGTCAGACACTTTATTAAACAAGATAAGTCTTCAGGCACATGGTCAAAAACTAGAAAAAAAGAAATCTGAGTTTTAGTCTGACCATTATAACTAGCCAGCTAACAGATCCATAAAAACACACTGTGTAAGTAATCAGAGCATCCACTTTTTCTTCCACAAAATTATGAAAGTGGCCTAGCCACCAGACTTTCTTGGAAAATATCTGAGGAGATAAATGATGAAAATATCTAGAATATCAGGGCATATTAACATGTGATGAATATGCTAATTAAGAGCTATGAGCTGTAAATTCCCAGTGTCAAAGGAGCAGTCTCCTCTATGCAAGCAGCCAGGGTGATGCAAAGAATATTAGGTTTAGAAATTTAAGGACATAAAAATGATATCAAATTTTAGATGTATCATGTAAAGACATGCCTGCCTGATGTGAGGCACCTGAATGAGAAAATATTTATGAACTACTTGCACGTTGTCATGATGATAGACAGTTTACACACAGGAAGTCTTCATGAAGATATACAGTATAAACAAATAGGGAGACTGAACAGGTAATTAATATACATAGGCAGCTCTAAGCATGGCTGTGGGGAGCTGGAGGCACTCAAAATAAACCAGAATATTTATAATAATATAAAAGACTGTGAAGGAGGAACTGTGTGTGTGTGTTACATATAATAAACTCTTAATGTGGAAGCTTGTGGAAGAGAAATGTGTACAGGGTGAAATAGAACTAGCAATCTGGAAGGATACCAGAATAAAATAAATAAGACAATAATAAAATAAAATAAATAAGGAACCGCATACAGATGGATCAGGTAAGTATGCCATAAATTGAAGAACAGAAGTAACTATTAGACAGAGACAACAAAAATGATTATTTATTTTCTAATAGTTTTAAACAAAGGATAAGATTGAAATTTACGAGAGTAGAGGGGGAAGCACTTGTTATTAGCAAACATAAACTATCAAAACACTTTATGAAAGAACTGATCCCGGGCCTGGGTACATCTGTAAAGTGCTTGCTACGTAGGCCTGAGTTCATTCTGCCTGAACCCACATTTGGGGATGAAGGGAGGCAGGGGAAGCTGAGCTCAGTAGCACAAGCCTAGCATTTCAACACTGGCGAAGGAGAGACAAGGTTGCTGGTCATGTAGCCTTAGCACCAAAATTGGTGAGTTCCTAGTTCAGGCAAGCTATTTCAGAAACTAAGATGGAGCTCTTTGCCATCTTGCAAGATGGTAGGTGATAGGCTGACAGGCCAGACATGAAGGAGCAGGCTGAGGCACTCCTATGAAAGGCAACCGGAGGCTAAGGAGTAAAAGGGGAAGTCCCACCCAAGTCACAGGACCTGGAAACACTCGCAGTCTGCCAAGTATTCCATAAGGATCCTGCACAGGAGTAAACTACTCAGCTGCAAAATTTTTTTCCCCTGCAATTTTCATTTCTTTTTCCTTTTCTTTTTTGTTGCTGTTTCTTATTTATTTATTCAATTTACATCCCAATATTGGCTCCTGGTCAACCCCTTCCATAATCCTTCCCCCCCCCATCTTCCCTCCCCTTCTTTTCTGAGTGGGTACCCCCGCCCAGTCATCCCCCCACCCTGGCACATCAAGTCACTGCAGGACTAGGTGTATCTCTCCCACTAAAGCCAGATTGGAAAGAGGAAAAAAAGAATTTTAAGGGATGGGTCTTGCCAACTGTCACAAAAGCAGTTTATAGCAACAAGAACAGAGTTACCCATGAGAGTATCAATACTCATCTCATTTTTATCTTAATAAGAGGCTCATACCAATGAAAACCTTAAATTTGAAATGAAAGTAAATTTTGTACCATTTAAGAAATTATAACTTCATCTTGATAATAATTATACAGATTTCTACCAATAAGTTATGGCTATGCAATAAATCCTAGCTAATCCCCCCTGTTCCAACAAAACCACTACTTTTCCCTAGAAAGACAGACCATTATTAACCACATTAGTCCCCAAGCTCAGGGAATAGGGGCGCTGACTCTTTAACTTCTTCAAGCTGATTAAGGGCGTTGAGATTTTAGAAGAGGGGTGGGGGGAAGAGTAAGTTGATATAAAAATGAGATGAATATTGATACTCTCATGGGCATTGTGCCTATATAACACATTTAGGAATACAAGGCCTAGACCCAGCCCTTTTTTAACTGATTTGGGACGGTTAACCTATGAGTTAAGGGACTATAGCAAATTCATGGTTTTGAGTTTATTGTTAGGGTGTTTTCCATATTTTATTTAGAAATAGCTGAGAAGAGTGAACAGACAACAGTCCAGGTTACCTTACATGGATAGTTGGTTTTCAAAACATCAGAAGTCCATAGAACTGACGCTACAAATATTTATATATTAATGTTCATTTTGATTAGAGACCTGTCTGCTCCTGACAGCTTCCTGTCGTTGATTCTAAGAAGAAATTGAGCATCCTTGGAGATACTCCAGTGGTGCGGTGACAGCCACTAGGCAAGAATTGCCTCTCTCCATCTACAGACAAATTACTGTCCAGAAAAGGACACACTTGCAGAATAGTCGACTGATTATATCTGCCTAGACAGAGTAATCAGCCCTTAATAATCCTGCATCACTAAGGTCTGTCAGATGATTCTGGGCCAGAAGGCTGAAGATTTGATGCTCCAACATTCAGTAGTATAGGGGCTTTTCAGGTGTTCAGTGGTCTCTATAAATTGGCTAAGTTTTAGAAGCTATGCTTAGTGCTTCCCATAACTTCAGTTAACTCAGTCATTCTGGATTTCTGATGGGGTTGAAGACCTATAGTCTCATAACCAATCCTGGCTATTTACTTTGAGAGAAAAGATCTGAGTAAATGGTTTTCAGCTGACATTCATTCTAAAACCAAAAAGCCAGGATCAAAAGTAAGTGTTTTAGTTAGAAGAGATGACAGAGGTTCTGGTTAGTCAACAGAATGATGGACTGGGTATTAGGACTATCTTGTACCTCACTGGTACAATTAGGAATAAGTATGCTCTAGCTGTATTTTGAGAGAAAAGTTCTACTTTAACAGGAAGAGTGATATGTAGGAGGAGCTAAGTGGGAAGGAGTACTGAGAGGAAGAGATGGAACAAGGAGAGAAGATGAAGAAGAGGAGAAGCTAGGTGATGAGAGAGAGAAAGAGAGAGGGGGCATGGAGGCAGATGTTAACATGTCTCCACCAGTCAAAGATAGTTTTTATATCTAGGTTGGGTATTGGGTTACGCTTCTGATTGAGCATTACCAAACTTATAAATCCTTTGATTAACATTTTTAAAAAATCGTATAAAAGCAAAAAGGAAAGGGGGCATGGGACAGGGGTGTTCTAGGGAGGGGAAATGTGGAAAGGGGATGGCATCTTAAATGTAAATAAAATATAAAATAAAAAAGAAAGCAATATAAAAAAAAAAGAACAGAGTTACATACATGGTTAAATTTGCAAGATGTCTACCTGTTATTTTGCCAAAGAAGTACCAGGGAAGTGGCAAAACCAGGGAAAGAAACTTCCCATCATCATGTGAGATGCTGCACAGCACAGCACACCCAGCCCTGATCATTGCCAATCGACTAGCATGGGGGCAAGAGTGGTGTTCCTAAAACAGCCCGAGTAACTGCTTTGCTGCCTGGGACTGGACCTATTTCCTTCCAACTCCTTGCACAGAACACACCAGAAACCTGCCATGCCCACCTCCACAAACACTGCTAACAGTGATGTGAAAATCCCAAAACACCTTGCTGATGCTTACTTCAAGAAGAGGAAACCTTGGAAGTTGAGGCTCCAGAGAGGGAAATCTTTGACAAGGATAGGGAAAATACAAAATTACTAAGCAGGACAAGGTTGGCCAGCAAGCTGTAGACTGGACAGTTTGCAAAGGTCAAGCTATTACTCAGCTCCAGGGATGTATGCAGCCCTTTCAGACTCTAACAAATGAAATTTGTTCTCACAAACTATAGGTCTAAATTTCTTGCCAAAATCCTAATACAAAGAAGATACATTTTGAAAAAGTGAAGAGCAATTTAGAAAGCAGCAGAAATCAACCTTCACATCCATGAAACTGTGTGCAGCATGCACACACACACACACACACACACACACACACACACACACAATCAGCCTTGACCCTAGCCAAAAAAAAAAATGTTATGCAGAAAAATATCCTCAAAAGCAGTTAAGATGTAAAAGTCCCAGAAACGAGTTTATTATGACAGAAAAAATCTAATTATGAACCAATTACTTCAGACTACTTGATTAAATAAATCACCTTGTAAGTTTTATGTAATAGTAGAATATAATCCCTCTAAAGGGAAGTTTGTGGCTTTAAAATCCCTGAGGCCTAAACCTTTATGGATACATACATTTAGACATAATAGGATTTTTTCCCAGAAATTCTACCCAGTACATATGGAGGTATTATATCATGCTTATAAAACATCTGGAAAATTAACTGAATTTTTCAATGCCATCTGACTACTTGCAATTTCAAAATACAGATACAGACACCAATATCTGCTACCTAAAGCTTTCCAAAAAAAAAAAAAAAAAACCTCAAGTGTTACAATGCAACCCAGGATTTTAACTGAAGCTTTATAACCTCGTCACACATGGAGAGCAGAATGCTGTTCTCAATGGCTTTTATAACAACAACAATCCTCTCACTCAAAGCAGATGGCAATTCGTACCTGTGGCTTTTTTGCATATTGGCTGAACATAAATGTCACACATTCATTGATGGCACCTGTTCTCTGAAGAAGCAGCAGTCCTTTGGGAGTGGCTGCAAAATTGAGTAAATCATCCAACAAATTGTCCTCCCAAGCCACACTGAAACAGGAAAAGTAAGGTAAAAGGACACTTAATAGCTCAGAATGGAAAATAGGTAAGATGGGTGTGGACAATAATTAAACTGACAGAGTATACACTGACTGCAGATCACTCCGTAGATGTTAGGAGCTGAAAAGGCTCTGTGAGGTTTTTTTTTCTCAACTCTACTACGACAGCTTCCCATCAGTGAGTGAGTGTTCACCTCAGGTGCAGCGTGTTCCCATCCGCCTCAGGTGCTGCGTGCTGACCAGGTCCCCACCTTCTCTTTATGATGCTGCTGCCCTTGGATCCCCTGCACCTCAACTGCCCATTATTTTTGTGCATTCTTTTTATTAAAATACTCGCTTTCTGGTGTTTTGAAGCATAAAATACATGGTTTCTCTTTTATTTTCATACATTTTTATTGTATTTGGAAGTGAATAATAACATGTTTTCCCAGATCATATTTTTAAGACTAATAACTTTGGCAGAGGTAAAGAGAAAAAAAAAGAAATAACAGAAACCATATTAAAAATTGGAAAACACTATAATCTATAGATATATTATTTGCTTAATTAAACTTTTACCGTTAACATACAAGTAAGAGCTGCCTGATAAGGACATCACCTGTTAGCCCCAGCCATTATACTGTAGATAACAAGATGTGTCAGGTGCCACACAGTCCAGAAGGTACAGGAGTGATAACTTGGAGAATGTTTAAGAATGCTTGCCTGCCCCGACAGTTATATACAATTAAACTACTTAAGAACAAGAACATGTGTTTGGGTGATAGGAAACATTTTTTTGGTGACGGTGTAGTTTAAATGAACAGACACTGCCAAACATAGAAGGTTAGCTGAGCATAGTGACACATACCTGTGATTCCCAGTACTTGGGAGCTAATGACAGAGGCAGGAAGATCTCTGTGAGTCTGAGGCCAGCCCAAATCTCACAACTTGAGACTCTTAATACTTGGCCTGAGCATTATTATCAACTGCATTATCTACATTTCAAACATCCTGTCCTCTGTAACAGCAGGAACCTAATATTAAGCCCCTAGTAGATGCTCTCCTTGCTCATACACTAAGCCATGTATCTATCCTACTGGTTCTTCCTAGAAAGCTCTAATGAACCTGGACAGTAATACCAGAGGTTAGAAAACCTCTTCTTCCCTAGCACTGCTCTCCTGTAAGCACATACTCATAGGTAACACTGCCTCTTTAAACCTACTAACCCATCCATACTCTGTATGGAGGAAGAATGAACTTAGGGCTTCTTGGATAAGCAGTGCCTCTTCTCTAGTCCACTCTGTCCATAGCAGTGGTTCTCAAGCTATGGGCCCAACCCTTTGGAGGCCACATATCCAATATCCTGCACATTATATATTTTACATTATAGCACCAATATTACAGTTATAAAGTTGAAATGAAATAATTTTATAGTTGGGATCACCACAACATAAGGAAGTGTATAAGGGGTTCACAGCATTAGGGAAGCTGAGAACCTCTGCTCTATAGGAAGCAGCTCCCTGTACCAACACGTATTCTGTTCTGTTTTATATGCAATGAAGTTGATAACAGTGACGTGTGCATTTGAGGAAAGTCTATGTCTACAGATTGGGACTGGACAAAGCTTGCCCAATTTCTCCATACTCTCTCAATGAAAAGGAGAAAAAAGAAGCAGTTAATGTGTTTGTTAACCATATTATAAATAAAAATACATGTAAATTTCAGAGAATGAATTATTTTGAACCTTTAAACTTTTCCTAAATTTTTAAAAAATAACTGAGTTTGTAAGTTAAGCTCTATCCTATAAGAGAGAAAGAAACAAGGTCAAAATTTAGCAAAAAAAGATCCTTTAAAGCTGTCCCTACTATGATCCACATGGTGCCAATGCTCAACCATAAACTAAAATAAAAACTTGGAACATGTAGATCACTAAACCTTAGTTTAATAAATTATTTCCATGTTAACATCAGAGCCAATTAATATTTTAAAGAAGCACAAATACATACAGTAAACTAATAATTTACACAACTGTCAAAACCATAACTAAACTGCACTACTGCTGTATTTTGAAAACTAAGTAAATGGATCTCCCTGCCATCTAGAAACATCTTACTTCTACCACCCATGTAAGATTTCTTTCCAGTTTTAGTATTTGATAATTCTCTGATTTTTCTGAAAACTTTACAGTCCACCAACCTTCCTAATACAAAATATAAATACAGGATGAAGTAAAAACTATTTAATATTTCTACATTTGTAACAAATATCACATAATCTATAAATAATAATAATCCTATAAAATGTAATTTACCTTGAACCTGTACATACACAGTTTAACTTCCAGGAAAATGTTTTTCCACCATTTTCATTGCATTTCAATTGTCTCTAAATGATCTCAACAAATACAACAGAGAGGTGTGAAACAGTGACAGTTACCTGTTGGGAGACTCCTGGCTCACTGAGGACACTGACTCACAGCCCTCGACTGGAGTGGGGATCCTCTCTGACAGCAAGCTTGTCTAAGAGAAAATAACCCGTTAGTTCGTTTTTCTGCTTTCCTGACCAATAACATTATTCAGAAGGTTTCTAATGCTGTAGTTCTGTTTTTAATCCTTGATCTATTTTAAGTCAATTGCTTTCAAAATTAAATTATCTGGTTCAATGAAACTGAAAGACTTAGCAATCTACTGGTCTGTATACAGCTCCTGCTGCATTGTGTTCTTGATATCTTAATCTCTACAGAGGAAGGGGAGTCTATGCAAAGAAAATTTACCTCAAGCTTCTGCTAGCAGAGTACAAACTTTGTGATTGTCAGTTAAAGGCTTAGACCCTAGGCCTACTGAGAACGAGGTTCTGAAGTCACCCTGTGCCAAGTTAAGAAGTATGGATAGCTAATACCAACTACCACAATGCTAGGTAATAATATTTAGCCTAGCATGGTGGCACATGTCTTTAATACTAGCACTCAGGAAGCAGAGGCTGGTGGCTCTCTGTAAGCTCATCGCCAGCCTGGTCTATATAGTAAGTTTCAACCAGAGCTCCATAGTGAGACTGTTTCAAAAAGAAAAAAGAAAAGAAAGCTAAAGCAAGGAAGGAAGAAAGGGGGGAGGGAGGGAGGGAGGGAGGAAGGGAGGGAGGGAGGGAGGGAGGGAGGGAGGGAAAAGAAAAGGAAAGGAAAGGAAAGGAAAGGAAAGGAAAGGAAAGGAAAGGAAAGGAAAGGAAAGGAAAGGAAAAGGAAAAAAAGAGAGATACATGTACCATTAAAATACCCTGTCCATAATACCATATTACAATGATGCCTGTAACTTAAATAAAGATCTGCAGGGAGGAAAAGTTTGAAGCAAGTACCTTCTTCCATGCCTTTGCTATAGATTCATGTAAACCATAAGGAAGCAGCACCTGCAAGCCTTCACATGTCCCATATATCTGACGACACACAGAAATAAATGCTCCTTTAACTGCAGGCAACATTTCCGATCCAGAAAAAATCGAAATATCTTCTTCAAGGAGTTTCTTTGAAAACTTGGCTATTATATGAGCACCTGTAGGACTAAGAAGAGACGACAGATGTGACCCCAAATCCAATGCAGCCTGACATCAGGGAGTATTAACAAAACAGCCTGTCTCTACACCGCTCACTTGCTTCTTCCCTTTTACATAGTTCATAGGCTTTTGCAAACAAAACAGTATGCCTGACCCACCAATGTGCACATGTCCAGTTATGACAAAGCTTTCTGTGGAACATAGGAAAGAGCATTCAAGGGAGAATCAGCAAATCTGCAAACACTTAAAGAGACATGGATGCCATGCAGCCAGGGCCATGCATGAGTGTTCTTAATTTTACAGTGAGAATACCATCTTGTTTGAGCTGTTGCTACCTTCCCCATTACAGTAACAACAACATGCCCACTCTATCTCAAAGCCTGAGATCGTTTTCGTGGAAATAATAATAGCAGAGACAAAAAAAAAAAAAAAAATGCTTCCAATGTGAAAGCTGTTGTTTTAAGTGTTAGGTGCTTACATCATCTTTTCTATAATTCTTTGGAAAAGGAGTTTCCAGATAGGAGAATATATGTACAGATTACAGAAGTAACTTGCATAATAACACACAGCTAATGGTAAGAAATAAATAAGATTACCTAGTCAGTCTAACACCAGTACTAACACTATTTCTAGATTTAAAAAAAAAAAGTCAAAGCAAAAGCAATATACATTAGACATAAGAGAGCAGTCAAGTCCCCTGGTACCTTTCTCCAGCAGCATGACAAACATGTTTTCATCCTTATCTTACATATGTAACCAAGTGTACAATCTTCAAATGACAAAATTTCTATTTTAAAGGTAGTGTACTCACGTAAAAGTTGCAATCTTTAGTTAGACAGCCCATATTTAACTTCTCTTTAGTCTCTCAGGGATGTCACTTCCCCTAGATAGGTTTGTTTAAATTACACTTCCTACAAATCCTGCAGGCTATGCTGGATGATTTATACTCCCTGTGCAGTTTTTCTCCAAGTCAATGATTCAATAATTTTATATTTGAATAACTGTTTCCCCACAGTATCCTCCAACACAGTTCCTATTTCCTCAAATGTTCTCGAAGATAATAATTAGATCCTGAGGCTTAAACTTTAGTTCTTGTTTCTTCCTGGGTAAATAGCTTCATTGGTGATGTGTGCCTCCTGTATAGGCCAATTATTCGGTGGTCCCAATTTAGGTGATACTGAAAGTTAGCTTGGCAGATGGAAGCCCACAGGCATTTCACCAATGATTTTAGTAATTATTGTGGTGATTACCAAGATTTCATGATGAAGTACTTCATGAATCTTTTCTGATTCAAGAATTTTGTTGGTTTTTAGTAACTAGACTTCTGCAAAGAATGTTTCCTGGGTAACCTGTTAAAGTACAGTGTGTAAAGGAAAGTTGGAAATATTCTAATATTAATTTGCAAAGTAATAAATATACTTGGTATCATAGCACCATCAAAAAGAAATGTCTCAGTCCATTTGTGCTTTATTTTTTACTATTTTTATATTCTTACTATTTTAATATTGTTAATCCATGTTTTTATAAACCTAATAATATTTCACACTGTTGTACCCATTAGTTTTTGATCCTCAAGTTACACATCTTAAAGACAGTAGAATCTTCCTTGAGGAAGGTTTGGTGCTATCCTCAGAGTTTTAAATAGCTACCTTGTTTTCTAGAGTAAAAATTATGTAAGGATGATTCTGTATACTTCTTATTCCTGACCTAGAAACAGTCATTTCTTCAAGGCCTCCTGTCTCCCGTTATGGGGAAAAAGAAAGATACAGAGATATCATAATGCAGCATCTGCTGTCAATATCACTGCTTCTAGGCCTTTGACAGAGTAGTGATGTAAAAAAAATTTATCTTTTTATAAAAAAAAAAAAAACTAAGTTCAGGATTGTATTTCCACTATGAGCTGAGAAGTCAAGATTTTACTTGTTTCTTTAATTTTACGATGTTATATTGTATCTTACACTGATAAAGTCTTAGTTCCAAATGTTATTATCTAGTTGTTTATTATCCATAATAATTTCAAAATATCAAATGCAGCTGGCACTGAAGATTATTTCCCTTATACTACTCTGAGCTACAGTCAATCATGCTGACATTACCTGAAGTAATTTTCTTTCTACACGACTTTGTCACTAACCAGCCTGTTAAGTTTGCTTACTCAATATCTTCACAGGTTTTAAAACTTGTGAGTTCTTTCTTCTTTATGTTATTTAACATTTGGAGCCTAAAGCAACTATTTAATTCTAAACTAAAATCTAAGTATAATCAATGTATATCCCATGGAAAACATTTCTCCGTGTATGTCTCTTCTGTTCCCTGGAACTAACCATTTTCCTTGCCTTTCAATCTGTCTCCATGATATAAGCAAACAGATGGTTCATACTGTTCTGTCCACAGAGGGCAGCAGTCTATAAACATTCATCTGTCCTTTCTCTTTTTTCACTTAATGTCAATGCTAATACCATAAGCAGTCCATAAAAATATTGCTAATTCTGTGTGGGGGTGTGTATATAAAAGTTGTGGGACAACCTGGAGACCAGAGGACGATTGCAGGAATCAGGTCTCTAGTTCTACCATGTGAGTCCCAGCAATTAAATACAGGACATCTAGTTTAGTAGGTAGCATGTTTCCCTGCTAAGACATTTCCTAGCCCCCTAATTCCTTTTAACAGCTAGTGAGCTGCTCATCGCTCCACTGTGAAAAACAAAACGGAATGAGCTGGACTCTTACTAATTGCATCTGCAAACATTCCAGCCTTTCTACTAAGGAAACAATCAGGATACTATCCAATGATAACCAGAAGTCACTTCTGGTAGTTTATATGTTATTTGTCCCACTTCGATGTGACAGAACCTTTCTTTAAAAACAAAACCACATACATACCCTAGAGGCAGTTACTGGCAAAACCCTGATTTATCCAAATTAACAGTATGCATGAGCCGCCGGGCAGTGGTGGCTCATGCCTTTAATCCCAGCATTTGGGAGGCAGAGGCAGGCAGGCGGATTTCTGAGTTCGAGGCCAGCCTGGTCTACAGAGTTAGTTCCAGGACAGCCAGGGCTACACAGAGAAACCCTGTCTCACAAAAAAAAAAAAAAAAAAAAAAAAAACCAACCAGTATGCATACAGAGACAGAAACCTTACATAAGGATACAGGGCCAGGCATACAAGCACTTTTCTTTAGGTTTTCTAATTAGTAACTTTATTTATTTATTTTATAAACTTTGCTACAAAAAAAAAAAAAAAAAAACCTTGCAAATAAATGCATCACACACCAAAATTACCCAGGCCCAAAATCGATGCTACGTAATAAACTTACATACAATTAGGAGTGACAGGCTGAGGGGGTCACAGTTCAAGGCTGGTGTATGTTATTAGGAAGGCATTATTTTTAAAAAATGAATTTGCAGAGGGTTAAGCAAGAGATGAAAAAATGTTAGAATTCATGATAAAACATAACTATTCCTTAAAAAAAAAAAGTGTTAAATACTCAACAGCTCCAGTTCAAACCAACAAACTAAATGCATAACATTGCTCTGTTTCTTCTACAAATTCTAAAATTCATAAGTAAAACTAGTTTTAAAATGCATAAAAACCCTCCAAAACAAAGCAAATGGAAAAGATGATGGGAAATTTTGGACCTTGGAATTCAGAACAGCTGAGTAAACCTAAAAAGTGGCAGTCACCACCGAGGTACATCAGACTCACTTCAAGAAGTCTGAAAAAGCATACTAGTACCTGATGAATTAAATATCTCTGTGACTAGGAACAAAACAGCGCTGAAAGCATGAGTGGCTAGAAGAAACTTTATAAAAAACTCTATCCGCCAGGTCCCACTTAAAATTGCATGATGCCAACCCGGGGACTTCTTGAAAGGCAAGTAGATCAGGAAACACAGGAGGGAAGATCAAGTCAAAAAGGATGTGCTGAGGCCTGGGACTCGGCACCACTTCCACACCAACTCCTGCAGGGACCTGGGTGGTTGTTCAGGCAAGTAACTGCAGGAGGCTTTGGTAGGGTTCTTTCTAGGAAAATCCCATGCATTTTCAACAAAAACCAAAGTAACAGCCACAAGTGACAACTGCCCTTGTACCCCTTACCAACAGTTTTTTTTTTTTTTTAAACATCCTAGAAATAATAAAAGAACTCAAAACAACAGATTAAAAACAAATGGAGGGAAAATGATAAAGCATATGATGAAACTTCATTATCCATGGAGGTGAACAAATTTACTGTATTCCAACAGGAATAAGATATTCTGCTTTAAACACACACACTCACCCATGCACATAAGCACACACATACACTCACATATGCACACATACTCACATATACATATACACACTCACATATGCACACATGCTAACATACACATTCACATATGCAAAACACTAACACATGTGTGCACATACCCACACATACCCACACATATGCATTCACACTTACATATGCACAGAAACAACTCACATGATTAGATGATTAGATTAGATGATTTGTCTTGTCATTATTTTTTTTTTTTTTTAATGTGCAGGCTGCTCCAGATTGCTCTGAAACAGCTCTAATTCACATAGCTGATATTTTGGCAAGAATCGCTTCCATAGAGGAAGGACTTATTTTACTTCTGTATGGAGAAAATCATCTAATTGTGCACATATTCACATAATCATCCCAGGGAGATTGTTCAGCAAATAAAAAAAGTACTTGCCATGTAAGTGCAATGCCCTGAGTTTGATCCCCAGAATTCTATCAATATATAAGAACAAAACAAACTTCATAATGTTGCCCTTTGAAACCCATACATGTACCATGGAATGTGCATGCCTGTGAACACAACCATGTGTATGTGCACATACACAACACACACACACACATCCACAAGCATATATACACACACAATAAGATAAAAATGTGATGTTTCCGGAAAAAGCCACAGAGTTTCAAGTTAGGACAAATAATAATAAGAAGAAGACTAATAATAATAACTAAAAATTGCTAGTACCAAAATGAGAGCAGAGGTTGTTCAGTACTGATCCCAGGTACTATCAAGATAGTAAGATCAAATTCCCCATAACTCTAAACCATAAATAGATAAATAGCTGCATTTCTCTGCAAAAAACAACCTGTTAAATTCCACACAAAAGGAAATAACTCCCAACAGGTTCATACATCTAATAAAGAAATTATGTAATTAAAAGAATTGGATAATGTCAGGCACACACCGTCTCGCAGATGAACAATACTTACAGAAGTTGTAACAGTTCTCTACAATTCCTTCCACAAGATAGAAGCAGGAGAAGTCATTTCTAACTTATGAAACCAGCATTATAGAAATATCAAAGAACAAAAAGATTCCAGATTCTGAGGCTGATGTCATTTGTCAGTGTGGCACAGATCCACAGCAGCCGCTGGAAACTCAAGGCCACCATGGCGGAGAGGAACGTTCCCCACAGCCAGGTGGCAGTTAGACCCTGAGTAAGGCTGCTTGGCATTTAAAAGCCGATTAACGTAATTCATCATATCAACAGGCTGTGCACATTACAGTGTCATTTGGGGAGGCACAACTTGTTATATACTAAAGGGGAGTGCGGTGGAATCTGAGTAAATTACAGCAAGTTGAAATAAGAGTACAATGCTAAAATAAAATGAAGTTTTATTCTGTACTTACCCAAGAAAATGTCTATGTTCAGAACTGAAATCTCAGGGTAACATATATGATGTCATTTTTAAGCAACCAAGAGTAAACACATTTATAGGTCCACAGGTTTGCTGAAGTCTCACACCATCAGAAGCACAGAGTCTGGAACTACTAGAAGTCTAAGTAACACAAGGCTACCAATGGGCAAAGGCGGAGCTAGGATGGGATGACAGGAAAGGTGTGTCTTCTCCTTTATCAATCTGTTTGACTTGAACCGACTACTTGTGGCTTGAGAAGCCTGTGAGACAGTCTTGGGGAGCAGGTAACAGGATATTGGATCCCATCTGGAATGATACCTGCTATCCTTACTTACTGTGAGCTAAGATTAGCTAGCACAGGGGCTGAAGAGGTGGTTCCCATGTTAAGAGCACTTACTGCTCCTTCAGAGGATCCAGGATCCCAGCACTTGCATGGTAGCTCACAACTGCCTGTAATTCCCCTTCCGGGGCATCCGATACCCTCTTCCACCCTCCAGGGATGCCTGAATGCATGCATGTGGCGCACATAAACTTTTGTAGGCACATACACATACATGCACAGAAAATCGATAAACATTTTAAAAGACTTATCAAAGACAGTTTAATGTGTACCTGTTCTGGAAACCTAAGAACAGCCAAATAGTTACACAGAATAAAATATACACGTACCTCTCTTCTTCAGAAGAGTTCATATTTTCTCCATACAGAAGTAAAATAAGTCCTTCCTCTACAGAAGCGATTCTTGCCAAAATATCAGCTATGTGAATTAGAGCTGTTTCAGAGCAATCTGGAGCAGCCTGCACATTAAAAAAAAAATAATAATGACAAGATTTTATTAGTATTTTAAACTATGATTATATTAACTGATTTGGTGGTGATAGATCCACTGTGGGTGGTGCCATTCCCTAGTTTGGATCCCGGACTATATAAGTGTAGGAAGGTTGGTGAGTAGTAGTATGTGTTAATCTTCATTCCTTAACTGTGGGGTGCAACATAAACAGGTCCTTCAAGATCCTAGGTCCCTACCATGACAGACTGCCCCTTAACCTGGGAGCTAACATAAGCATGCCTTATTCTTTTCTATACTTATAATGCCCAGTACAGAGCACTGATATAGCAGAGGATCACTACATGACTCTAGATGTCTGAAATTAGGTATTAGATGTCTAACCTTTTCTCCTTTAAGCTATTTTCTTGAGTTAATTTGTCACAGCAATAATAAAGAGAAAACGACCTGCACATACATGTCTAGTAATTCCAGCACTCAGACACTAAATGGGGCAGGAGATTGAGACAATCAGGTCTATCTGGGCTATATATGGAAACCCTGTCCCAAGAAAAAAATTAAACGCATGTGTGTTTCTATGTATATATTTATGTACATTATATTCATATGCATATGTATACATGCTGTGTGTACACAAAAATATAAAGACATAGATATACGTATGTGCGTGCACACACACACAACTATCCGTATATCCAACTCTAGTAGATACTCTGTTTTCATAAAAACTACTTTTCTTGACACCTGTATCTAAAATGTGTTCCTTCTCTCATATATATTAATGCACACTTATACCTGTGTCCACATATTTTGTCATGCAAACAGTTTTGCTTTAGAACTTTCTGTTGTTCATGTTAACTATCTCCCATTTAGAAGGTGATTAGAGTGATCTTCTAAAAGATGTGAGCATGCCTTACTGTCTTCTGTACTGCTGAGCACTGAAGAGCAATGGCTCCTTAGGTGATGCTGATTATCTTAAATTAGGTACTAGAGAGCCCCTGTGTGTCAGTGAACTGGCCTATACTTAAAAAGGGAACAATTCAGAGCCAGCAAGAGAGGCTTGATGACCTGAATTTGAACCCTGGGATCCACTTGGTGGCAAAGTTATCACCTGACCTCTACATACACAGCACAGCATGTGAATACCATCCCAAATAGATAGATAGATAGATAGATAGATAGATAGATAGATAGATAGATAGATAAATGCAATACAAAAAAATGCAAATAATAGTGCAAACACAGGGCTGACTGCAGAACCCAGGAGAGGACATTTTCGCACACAGAAGGTCTCACTCCCAGGAGGAAGGGATTGAATAAACACGGAGTATATCATAACACTATGTAGAAAATGTGAGCAGTGCATAAATACAGAACACTTGGTAAATGCAAAGTTGAAAACAGTGGCATTAATGCATCCAACAGCAACCCACAATGTATTTGTGGCCCAGAGAAGTGTGGTATGATCCAGGAGGGAGAAGAAACAGGTAAAGGCGCTACCAAGCACATAAAAGACATTTTAACTCCCAGCTCTGTGTGCACTCTAACAACACTGCCTCAGAGTCTACATGAGAGAAGTGATGAGCTACCTTAGACATATGGCAGTCCTGGTGAGGATGCCAACTTCACCACATGTTGGCTGTCTGAGGTGGAACAGGCCACTTCCCTCTACCTCAGTTTATTCTCTGGTGAAAGTCTCTAGCATGAAAAACTAGGTGCACTGTGAAGACAGCGTGGCTGTTCAGCTCACACTTGTTCACACTGCTCTCCTGGCAGAGCTGACTCTTCAGGAATATAATAGTATTTCCAAAAGCTATAAAACTTATTAGAATATGTAAGACATACACAATTTATTACATTCATGAGACAAATAACTTCTTAATAGTATAACTTTTTTCTAAGTTTTTTTCCCACCAACAGAACTGAGTTTGATTAGAAAAAAATAAAATAAAATGTGGTCTGTAGGTATATATTCCTACCACCCGTCATAACTAATAAATCAAATAACTGCATAGACTATGACTTAACAAATAAAGATCCTCAGGAGCAAAAAAAAAAAAAAAAAAAAAAAAAAAAAAAAAAAAAAAAACCCAACAAAAACAAAAAATACATGTAAGAAATATCTGTCAGAAAACATCACACCCATGTCAGAAATGTAGAGCCGCTGGCTGTGAACTAGTACCAACCGCTGAAGCCAGCGGCTCCTCTTCCTCTTGGGTGACACCCACCGCACTTCCTTTCATCAGGTTATGAATGGGCTGGAGAAGCGCCTCTGTCACTGTGCTGTTGTATAAGCACTCAACGGCACATTCCTTCTGGTCGCAGAGCATCCGCAAAACATCGGTCACCATACTTGCAGGAGAATAATTCTCTGAGAACCAGAAGGACAAAGCAGAAAGTCAAAGCACTGTCTACTTCTGCTTCTCACTGTTCAACAGAAAGTGAATAGTTCCACAAGGATCAGAGAGAGACTGGGCATTTTAAAAAAATCAACAACTAAATCCCTGATGAGAATTATAAAATGAAACTTATCTTATTTAGCTTACTATCTCTTCAAGATAATTAAAAAAATACAAAAGACAATATAACATTTTTCAGTTAGACCCCAAATCACACCTTGATATTGAAGATATGGCTGGAAGAAGACTCAACTTTCAATCTCTCAGAAAACAAGTTCATTACATTTACTGATTTCCTTTTCTTAATGTACTTGGGTATATGGGCTTAGTAAAAAAAAATTAAATGAAACATCCAGATTAAACTACAAGCAAAAGGAAGACACCAAAGAATGGACACCTCCAGAAGGTGACCACAAAAGGCCACATTTAATCTAACTTCCTTACACAAATGTGATATGATTGCCCAAAAAACAGTATAAAACTAACAAGGTTTTAAATTAATATTACACTAGTCTTCATTCCATAAGCATGCTAACTTCAAGTTCATAAAAGGATTTGGTGACTTTGCATTCAGTTCCAGATGAATGACAAACACTATGGACGTGTACTTACCCACTGACATGACAGAAGTAAATGCTTACTGAGCACTGTACTAAACATAGCGGTCTGAGAAGACAGAGACAGCTGACTAGACAGTAAGCCACAATACTGAGGACCTTTACCGAGGGAAGATCGTGTTCAGTCTAATCGATGCTGTACAAGCATGCAGCAGGGGTCTAACGGTACTACTCTATCATGTAAATGCTGGAACACAGAAGAGGTCTAAGGGAGCACATTAAGAACAATACACTATTATAACCACACAGAAAAATCATTCTGGCGGACACATATATTATATGACTAATATGTAGCCCAATCCATTTTTTCTCTTACTCCAGGCTCTCTCAGAATCTGTGCTAGCATTTCCAAGCTATTTCCCAATTTTAAAAGACTATAGTTTACATTATTATTTCTGATATTTTGTTTTACATTGAAGATTTCTGTTGATATACAAAAGAAAAGGAAACATTATTTTAAATGGTAATAATTTAAAACATTTTTATAAGCTGGTCAACATGCATAGGAGCAAATAGCAATTTACAATAAAATATGAAGAGATTCTCTTTTACTTTATACTTAACCAAGAAGATCCTGAAAACAACTGAATTTTTGGATTTAAAACATGTGACTGTGCCCTAGTTCTTCCCTCTTGAAGAAAGAAAGCATTTATTTTTGATTTGATAGGAGGTACAGTTGGGAGCGCTGAATTTTAAAAGACTTTGGATCTTTGAAAAACTGGATTTCTTTTTTTTAAACTTTTTTATTGGTTATTTTACTTATTTACATTTCAAATGTTATCCTTGTTCCCTGGATTTCTTAAAAAGACTAAATTCTTAAGGGTTTGAAGTTTTAAAGACTACGGAACTTTTAAATTTTGGAATATTTTAATATTGTGATGATCTTATTAATGTGAGATCTTGGGAATGAATGAGAAAAAAGATTGTTGCTTACTACTGCTCTGTTTCTCTATCAAGTTGGCAAGGGTTTAGTTGTGCTGGCTAGCTTTATGTCAACTTGGCATAAGCTAGGGTCACTCTCAAGAGGAGATACCACGACTGCGGAAATGCCTCAATAAGATCAAGCTGTAGGCAGGCCATTAGAACATTTTCTCAGTGAATGATTAATGGGGGAGGGCCCAGCACACTGTGGGTACAGCCACCACTGAGCTGGTGGTCCTGGGTTCTATAACAAAGCAGACTGAACAAGGCATGATGAGCAAGCCAGTAAGCAGCATCCCTCCATGGCCTCTGCATCAGCTCCTGCCTCTGGATTCCTGCCCTGTTTGAGTTCCTATCCTGACTTCCTTCAATAATGAACAGTGAAATGAAAGTGTAAGCCAAATGAACCTTTTCTTCCCCAAGTTGCTTCAGTCATGGTGTTCCATCACTACAATAGTAAAACCTTAAACTAGAACAAACCAAAACCAGCAAGCTATTTAAAACACCTTAGAAACACAAAGGGCAGAAAATCCAAAAAGAGAGCAAATCAATTAATCAAATTTCTCCTGATAACACTTGAGAACATCTTGATATTAAGAAAGCATTAAGATTCTCAGCCAAACTAACTCTACATTAAAACATTAATAGATTAGAAATGTCTTAAAACATCTATGAACAAAATTAAATTCCATAGCTTACTTCAGAACCAATGTAATGTCTCACAAGTAATATGAAGTCTTAATAAACACATTTACCAGAATAAGTAACTCAAACACCTAGCCAAGAGAACACTCAAACATTTTAATTATTTTTTTCTCCATTTAAAATAGATGGATCATGAGTTGAATGTCCACTACTGTTAATCAATCAAGCAGTCAACTTAGGGAGGAGGCATTTACCTGAATACACAACGGATGTCATCTTTGGACAACTTGGTGAAAAATAGATAAGTTGAGTAAACAAAACCAGAAGATTTGTGAGGGATACTGAATCTTTACAAAAGAAAAAAAAAAGAAGTAATTTGTAACGTACTTACAACCTAAAAAGTATGTAACTTCATTCCACTCATCTATAAGATTGCATCATAATTAACACATACACCCAAGCAGAAGTGAGCTATGATCCAACACACATCACTCCAGAATAGACACAGTTAGAGGGCAGCTACTATCCCAGAGTCTTGCTATGCTCAGGCATAGTTTTGACATCTGTAGCCAATCATGTAAATCCACAACAGATGCATGAGACTCACGAGGCCTATTTAAGTCAATTCAATTATGAGAATATGATCTTAATATGTTGGTTCTGCTGAGATTTCTAGTACAGCAGAACATGGTCAGCATTTTTTTTCATCACAGACTATGTATAATTTCAGCCTTGTACCCAGACCATCTCTAACAAAAAGACAAAAGTTGGTAATTGTAGTACAGTTATCCATACACAATCAACAAATAAATAATAAGTATAATGGCTTTTTAAATAAAATATGAGTATTTAGCATTCATTTCCACATGGCACAAAATAGTCTATTTAATAGTTAAAACACATGCTTAGCTCAGAAGGGCACCAACCAGATGAAAGACCAAGTTAGGCCCACAGGTACAGTTCACCAAGGCTTGCTATGAATTCTTTCATTAAAATATTCTGGAAAAACTATGTAATTTAAAGTTGATTGCTGGTTTATGTTATTATCAAACTCAGTTTTGAAATGAGCTGTGACTGTTTATAGAGCAAATACGATAGTTAAAAAAGAATTTAAAATGCTAAATTTATTATAGATGAGAGGCATGTAAATTTAAGTTGAATACCTGCAAAACTATGAAATGTATTCACTAGTCTTTGTAGTTTTGTAAAATCCAGCAATACCATATGAAATAGTATCTCCTTAACTGAAAAGTTCATGATGTCCCCCACTCTGTCTTAAACTATGTGACACAGCCTTGGACATTGTAAGAGAAGTACATAATGCCCTGTCAGTTCTCAAGGAGCTAAAATAAATTAGAGCAAATAAAACATCTAGACAAGAGCATCACAATGAATAGACAGACTCTGGAGCAGTATCAATAAACTATAGTTCTTATGATAAGGCTGACAAGCTAAGAATGGATTTTCCATTTCTAAAATGTATCAGAGGTCCTGTAACCATGTTCAGATTTGACTGAGTTGGAAGACCCACAAGACTCATATAATCAAGTTCACATGACACATTATAATAAAACTATGCAAAGCAAAATCAAAAACAAAGATTACAGAACACAAAATCCAGAGCAAAGCAGGCACAAGCTCATGAGAGCCTCTCCCAGAGGAGCCATGATGGATACATTCAATTACTCCAGAAAATCTCGCTTGAGATGTGGTGCCTGAGGTTCTTATAGGGAAGGAGGACACAGATGTCCTCTGCCCAGTACCTATCAAAACGTTAAAGTCCCAAAAGCAAACCTGGTGCCCAGCATAAATGGAAATACTGGCTTATACAGGCAGGTCAGGCACAGAGAACCGTCTACAAAAGATTCAAGAGTCCTTATAGTGCTGGGACTAATAGGACCCCACCTCCCCACATGGCAGCAAGAGCCAAGCTTGAGGAAAGCAGCGCTAGGCACACTATGCTGACTTTCCTGCATGACCATAAACCTGGCATATTATCCACGAAGGCCATAAGTTTACTGTCAGTTTTCAGAAGGTTTGCTGAACTCTGCTCTATACTGTGTTCTTAGTAGAGATATAATATCTTTGGAGAACTAAAGATGATAACTGATCTCTCTATTTCCTAAAATAAATGAGACAGGATAAAAAACATGTAGTAATACATGATATGATTCTCTCCCCAGCATCATCCTATATGTTGGCTCTTTTGCATCTACTTGACACAAGCTAGAGTCATCTGAGAGGAGGGACCCTCAACTGAGAAAACACCTCCATAAGGTCAGGCTGTAGGCAAGCCTGTAGGACATTTTCTTAATTAGTGATATATGTGGGCTGGACCAGTTCATTCTGGATGATGCCACTCCTGCACTGGTGGTCCTGAGTTCTATAAGAAAGCAGACTGAGCAAATCAATAATCAACAATCCTCCATGGCCTCTGAATCACTTACTGTCTCCCTGTTCTGTGTTCCTGTCATGGCTTTCCTAGGTAATGGACTTAGAAGCTTGAAAGTAAAATAGACTCCTCCCCAATATGCTTTTGGTCATGGTATGCAAAGTAGCACTCCTCCATGGCCTCTGCTTCAGGTTTCTGAATTGAATTCTCCAGGTTTCTATTCTGAATTCCTTTCCTGAGTTCCCTTCATGGTAGACTATAAGCCTATAAGGTATAAGATGAAATGAAGCCTCTCAACATCAAGTTGCTTTTGATCACAGTGTGTTGTTAGAACAATAAAAAGCAAATTAATATGTTACCATAGCAGATGGAAGTTTGAATAAGCATGGCCCCAGCAGGGTCATTGATTTCACTGATTAGTCATCATTGAATGGCACTACTTGAAAAGGATGAGGAGGTCTGGCCTACTTGGAGGAAGTGTGTCATCAAGAATGAGCTTTGGGGTTTCAAACGCCCAATCCAAGCTCAGTGTGTCTTCCTGCAGCCTATGTATCAGGATGTAAAACTCTCAGCTATTTCTTCAGCACCACGTCTGCCTGTGCACCACCATGCTCCCAGCCATGAGAATGAACTAAAGCCCTGGAACTGCAAGGCAGCCCCAACTAAATGTTTTCTTGTATAGGAGTTGACATTGTCAGTGTCTCTTCACAGTGAGAGACCAGTAACCAAGACAGCTACCAAGCCAAGTTTATAAATATGAACCTATGTGCTGTAACTCTTATCATACCTTTTCCTACTCATTGGTCCCAATTCCACTTACCTTTTCTATTCTTCAGCTTTATGGGGAATAATTTCCTGCCTTGTGTATAAATCAACAATCTTCCTAAAAGGCACAGTGAGTGAATGAAATAAATGTATTGTAATTCTTGTCCTGAGTAGTAGAAATTTTTTTGCTTGTTTCCTTAAAAGAGAAGCAAACAAGAACATATGTCTTAATATTATATTTCACAATACTTGTCTTCAACCCTACCTGAAAATCAAACTTAATATCATCTATATTGGAGAAACAACTGGTATAAATTTTAAAGTTATTCTTATTATTATTTCTTATTACCTTTTATAATAGATTGGAGGGAAAGTAATCATTATAAAATTAGTAACTACTGTTGTCAGTGTTGAACCAAAAAATATCATCATATTGCTAGAGTTATCCATCACTAAAAGCAGACTTGAAAAAATAAGGTATGAAGAAGTCAACAGAAAAAGTATTTCATTTTTACCACTGTGCTGGTTTTAACTGTAAACTTAAACAACCTAGAAACCAAGACGAGAGTACTGATGAGAAATGTGTGCATGTTGTTTTGGTTTTTAACTGATACACAAAGACTCCAGCCATTATGTATGGCACGATGCCCTAGACAGGGGATCTAGAATAATATAAAAGAAAAGAGCTAAATGGGAACAAGCAAGCAAGGATGTATGTTTCCATTCTCTCTATATAATTAATTGTGGATGTGGTATTTTACGTTCCTTTCTTAACTTCCCCATCATAACGAACTAGCACCTGGACTCATCAAGCAAATAAATCCTTTCCTCTCATCTATTGCCATCTATTTGTCACAGAAAGAGACATAAAACTAGAGCAACCTATAAAAAGCCAACACAGATAAAGTCTATGGAAATATTCTAACATTGCATAAACTCTGAAATACATTTGACATAGTTCTGTTCCCATGAATTTTGAATAAGGGATATTCAGCTTGCAACACATACAGCAGGTCATACTGTTTACAACTGTTTTTGCAACAAAAATTAGAATTTCTAAAATAATTATAATCCAATATATATTCTCCATTTATTTATCCCTCACTTATATGTTCAAGGAGTACTGAATATCAGTTTTACAAGGTGTTAATCTATTCACTGAACTTTAGGACTACTCAGAGGAATAGGGGTATAACTAAGTCAAAAAAAACTGCTTACTTTAGAAGAACAAGAAATTGGGTTTCATCCCCAGAACACATTAAACACAGAAGAAAAAAAACAACAATAACAAGAAGACAAAGTGACACACACTTATAGTAATCTCAGTCCGGGAAAAGTGAACACAGTATGCTCCCAAGGGTCCTTGGCCTTCCAGCTCAGCCAGTTCAGCAAATGCTATGCCAGTGAGAGAGATTCTGTCTCAAGAAAGGTAGACAGTCTGAAAGGAACAGTATCTGAAGTTGGACTCTGGACTCCATATGACCATGATGTAACATGAATGAACTTTAGCCAAGATCCTGACATCATCCTTACCTCCTGTGAAATCCCACAAGAATAAACTGCCTGGTCTCTATTTCTCTTGGCATACTGGTCCCTGGATCCCTGACCAGCATAATCTAGTAAGTGTTACTTGGTGTCTTACAGCGCTTCTCCAGTCCAGACCTCCAAAATCTTGCAGATTCCTCCCTCAAAGCATATTCAAAGAGATTTAAAACCACAAGGTCAGTTTAGTATGTCACCGAACCCTGGTCCAAAACTTTCTCTTGATCACCTGACAAAAACAACTTAATTAAAAAGAAGTTTCTTTGTGCTCCTAGTTCAGGGGATGTAGCCCATCCCCTGAGAGGGCACGAACCCTCTGCAGAGAGGGCACTAATAGGACAAGTCCTATCGACTTGTGAGCACCAACCAGACTGCTTGTTCACAACTTGGTAGATTAGGAAGCAAAGACAGCTCAGTCCAGAACAGGAACAAGGTAGAACCTTCAAGTGATGCTTCATAGCCAACCCATTCTTCCAGCAAAAGCCCACCTCCTAAAGTGGCCACATCCTCCAAAAACAGCGCCTCTAGATAAGAGCAAGTAGTTAAAACACATTAGCCTATGACAGACAACATTTATATCCAAACCTTGATAACATCTAGCCAGATTCCAAACTAATACATAATTAAACAAGATAAAAAAAATCTAAATTTGTACCCTCCTATCTTTATGGCGTATGCTCCTTGTTCAATTCCTTGAGTGCCAGAAGGAATGGAAGGCTGTACTGATCCAAAGTTGACAAACACAGGAGAAATGAACAAGCATTTGTAGGTAAGTGGCAAAAAGAGAAAAAAAAAATACAGTGAAACATCCTCTGTTAGGTAAAAGCAAATCCCAAGAAAAGCTAATACAATGGAAATGAGGGTGAGCAAGTGTGAGGTACAACGTCTAATATCAACAAATAAGAAAAGTTAACAAATCTGTGAAGTAACACAAACTTATTGTGAAAAGTAAAACAGAACTTCAATACTTTCTCATCTACTACATGTACTGGCTTTTAAAAAAAATAAACAATTATTTATTTTTGAAGATTTTTCATTGCTTTCAGTTCAAGAATTTACCCAAGGATAAATTATAAACTATGTTTACATTCTTGAAATAACTTATTTGCTTAGAAAAATAACAATAACAGGATCACAAAATGTATCAGATTAACAGCTTGATCTATAAAATGTAAAAAAAGATGGCATAAAAAACAAGTGATGCCAGGCAGGAGAGATGGCTCAGAAGTTAAGAGCATGGGATGTTCTTCCAAAGTACCCTGGTTCAATTCCCAGCACCCACATGGCAGCCCACAACTGTCCATAGCTCCAGTTCCAGAATCTGACCCCCCAACACATAGAGAGACAGACAAGGAACTCAGACAAAACACCAATGAACATAAAAAATAATAAATTTTTAAAAGATTATTTAAAGAAAAAGAAAATCTAGTGATGCAGACTAAAATGATGAACATCTAAGATGAAGTTCACTACTTTGTAATAATATATCTACTTCTGCAGTCACTGTGGATAAGACGACAGGAGAAGAAATAAATAAATAAAGCACTGGTACTAAAAGAAGCCTAAGAAGAACAGATTACACGATCACATATGGAAGGAACGGCCAAGTTATGAGGCTCATACTGAAAATTGGCAGAGAAACAAACAGGGTGGGAGTGGGTGTCCAATCACACACACACACACACACACACACACACACACACACACACACACACAGTGAATAATCTATATTTTGTGAAGCTTTTGCTGTCACCAAAGCTCTTAAGTACTTGATTAAATGAGTGGCACAACAGCAGAGGGGGAAAGGTGGTGTGTTCTCATACTCAGAACAAGTCAGCCATTAGAATCAAGTACATACTGAAGAAGGCCATATAACAAGCATGGCTACATATTCATTTCAAAGATAGATATGTATGTATACATAGACCCCCCCACACACACACACACGTGTGTGTGTGCGCGCACGCACACGTGCACATCTTAGTTAGGATTTCCATTGCTGTGAATAGACACCATGACCGAAACAACTCTTATAAAAAACATTTAATTAAGACTGGCTTGCAGGTTCAGAGATTCAATCCATTACCATCAAGGCAGGAAGCAAGGAAGTATCCAGACAGCATGGCACTAGAGGAACTGAAAGTTCTACATCTTAATCTGAAGGCTAGCAGAAGATTGGCTTCTAGACAGCTAGGAAAAAGGTCTCTCAAAGCCCACCCCCACAGTGACACACTTCCTCCAACAAGACTACATCTCTGAATAGTGCCACTCCCGAGGCCAAACATTTTCAAACCACTACCATATATATGTATACATATACATATATTATACATATATTACACATATATTTTATCTACATGTAATATATATATGTTTAAAGCGATCTTACCCTGCTTTCAGCAACAACTAAACAAAGGAATGGCTATAATGCACAACAAGAGTAGTTCTAAGAAGAGAACTTAGAGCTGCAGGTGCTACTGTTAGCGAACCAGACAGATAGCAGATAAATAATAGCACAGGTAAGGACTTTGGAAAAACAATAACAAGCAAAATTGAAAATTGGTAAACAGAAAGGAAAAATGATGCTCAGAGCAGAAATTAATGACATGAAAACAAAAAACAATAATCAATGAGACAAAGACACCAGGTTGCTCACCAGGAGCCTGCAGGACACCAAGAGTATCCTGTTTCCTGAAGAAGTCTTCGGGCCCTAAAATTAACCAGCTTGGAACACTACTCCAACAATCTCTTCTCAGTCGGGCCCACTTGGGGCACAGCCTGCAGATGTGTGTGGCACATCCTTCCTTGACCTCTACTGTCTACCTCTGGAACCCAGTAGGACCCCAAAAGTATTCTGCTTCCCATGGAAGCCTCCAGGGACCCAAGAACTACCAGCTTGGAATATTGCCTCACCAATCTCTTGCCAGTGGGGACCACCTGAGATACAGCCAGCAAAGGACCCTGACATCCACTATCTGGCCTGCAGCTCCCCCACCTTCCTGAGAAGTCCTGTTGTCATTATGTCAGGGGCAGCTTTGCTTATACACTGAAGGCCTAAAATCAGCCATAGGCCTAAGTCAGCCTGCTAACAAAGTCTCGGGTCTCTGTGGGAAAACGCTGAAACAGATAGCTATAAGATATTATCAACAAGCAGCTTTGGTGGAAATTTGCCAACCTGGGTCGTCATAGACCTTGTAGAGAGGTAGCCTTGGTGGATAGTACCAACTTAGATAAGGACAAATGAATCATAGGTGGAGTCATAGTGACCTGTCCCCTGAAGCTTCAACCAGCTGATACTCTGTTCTGGAAGACATCTGTACTCCCCCTGAACACTTACGTTCCTGCATCATCACCTTCCCCCACATCCTGCCTTTTTGTGTATATAACCCCTGTGTGGAAAAAGTAAAACTTGTGATTTGATCAGCTATTTTGTATATATAACCCCTTGGTGAAAAAGTAAAAATTGCGATTTAATCAGCCTATAGACAGATGGCCATTCTTTGCGTTCACCTGTCCCCCATCTTCTCTTTCAGGTGACCTCCCTGGACCACTGTTTAATGCCCTGCTGGACAGAACATTTTGGCACACAGTGTTGTGGAGCTTGAAGATGAGATGTTCCGCCCCCCCCACCCCCCACCCCCAGAATTTAGGGGCTTAAGGAGATCACAAAAGGGAGGACGTTAAATCTTCAGAGAGAGGTAGGCCTACTGGTTTTTCAGGAGCATTGAGGGTGGCTGCCCGGAGTGCATGAAGGCACTTCAAATCTCAGAGCACTTTTTAGTGCTCTGAGCCTAAAGCCTCCCAGAGGCTTGGCTCTGGAATTTCTCAGTAGCATCCAAAAAGATGACTCCCGAGGTCCGCCTGACAGCGGCCTCACCCAACTGTAGGACAATCCTGGGGAGGATCAGAGCAGCAGGGCCCTGAGGTAGAGGGCCCTGGAACAGGTATTTTTTAAGCAGTCACTATTTCTGACAGTCTCAAGGGGTGAGTCAACTCAGGACACAAGGAATTAGGGTTAAAGACAAAGCATGAGACAAACATTTTCTAAGCAGTCACTCTTTGTGACATGGTTCCAGGAGCCTATCTTCAGAACATGGGGAACTAGAGTTAAGAAAAAAAAAATCTTTAAGAATTCTTTCCTTTCATTAGTGTTGTTTTCCCAAGAGTGGGCTATTGATTAAAAAAAAAAAAAAAAAAAAAAAAAAAAAAAAAAAAAAAAAGTGTTATAGCTCCTAAGGAGGAGATAAGAAGTTAAACCTTGAAAATAAGAGAGAGAAAGAGAAAGAAGAGAGAGAGAGAGAGAGAGAGAGAGAGAGAAAGGAGTTACCTGCTCTCTGGCGTGTTAACCTAAGAAAAACCAAAAACTTATTACAGAGCCCTCCTGTGAGCAGGAGATGATCTGGGGATGGGCGTACTGATCTCTCTGGCTCTCATTGGGGAAATTCTCAGTCCTGCTTTCTATGTCTATTGTCTGTCATTGGCACGCCAATATTGTCCATGTGTGTCAACTGTTTGTCTTGACTTGTTCGAAGGATTGGTTGTTTTATGTTTCTTGTTCAAAAGGAAAACTGAAAAGTTAAAACTTTCTTGGGAGGCAGTCTCAATTTACACAAGAAAAACTGATAATTCACCCTGCTCTGTGGCTAAGAGAAGGTCACTGGCAAAAACAACCTTGGGAAGAGCTAATTGTTTTCGTAAGCAGCTCTTGGAAGGGGGCCAGAAGGTTTTTGGCTTCTGTAGTAAGGGAGTTGATAGTGGTTTTTTCCAGTTTGATAAGTGAAAGGGTGCTTTTCTCTTAAATTACAGCTAAAAAGGTAAGAAAAATTTGTTTAGATGTACATTTATTCTTATTCTTAATAGGTTTAAAAATAGTAAGTATGTTCTATATGTCCTGGTTATATATTATTGGGTATGATTACAAATGTATAATTTTGGTAATAAAATACTAGATTAAAACTGGTAACTCAGAGTTAGAATCATTCAAAAACCAGATATATAAAAGAGATATCAGCAAGAGTTTTATCTGGGATCAAACAAGGCTTGGATGAACACCTTCTTTTTGTTACACAGTTGGCTTATTAATTGATCCCTTTAAAAGAGTTTTAATACAAGCCTGTGTTCTCAGACAATGAGCTTTAAATCTTTAGAAGAGTGCTTGTTGCTCCAGAAACATCCAAAGACAGTATCTTTTCAATGTCTGAGACATTGGCTATATTCCTAAATAAATAGTCATACAAAAATTCAAAAAAAGAGATTGCTTACTTATTTTAAGTTATTTTCAAAATAGGAGATGCTAGTTGGCTAAGATCTTAGTTTAAGCTCTCCACAAAAGAATTTAAGCCTCTGTTTAATGTTCTCAACAGAGATACAAACCCTAATTTCTTTCTACAATTGGCTGATAAAAGAAAAATAATTTTAGAGAAAATAGAAAAAGCTATTATTGATAGATATATTATATACATTGATTGGTTGTTGGCTGTTTTATAACAGTCCTTTGATAAAAAGAGATTATTAATATAGATTTATATTTCTTTATTTCCAAAAGAAGTTCTAACATCCTATTTTAAAGCTATTGCTGTGTTAATGCAAAATTATAGGTCAAGATCACAAAGGTATCTTAATTAATTAATGAAATATTTCTTACTCCAAATTATAATATAATTGGTCATTAAAAAATACTGATATTTGGCTTAATACATGATCATTTTGTTACAGCTTTTCTCTATACATGCTCTTGTATTCCTTATGAATATGTGTGTGTGTGTGTGTGTGTGTGAGTGTGTGTGTCCCATAAAAGGTGTGTTTACTGTATTAATAGATAACTCATTTAATAAGAAGACAATATATGTAATTAGATTACATATTTACTCTCTTGAGTTTCTCCTGCTTCAGCAAAGATAATTGAACTATGTGCTGTAGCCACCATTTAAAATACAAAAAAATTAAGCTTTCAATTGGTATACTTATAGCCAGTATATGGCTTATGGTTTATAATTGCTTAAAATTGTTTCTGTTGGAGATATTGCTAATTTTCAAATTTTACAAATACAGCTCAGTTTAAAAACCATGTATCATTTAAGAGCTCATACTAGACTGCCTAGAACCCAAGAAGATGCCATAACAAATCTGTATATCAGATAGATTACAGACCCTACAAAAATAATTGGCCATACAATTTTATTCTTTACATTGGGGTTACTGTACAATAAAAGCTTGTTTATCTGGATTGCTGTGCCACTGTAGCTGATCTGCCTTTTGTGATCCCTGAGACCAAAAGCTGCAGGTTTTTTGGCACTTAACACCTCATTCTAAAAACAGCCAAAGATTAAGTAAACAGCTTTGGTTTTGTCTCCATAAAAACTGCTGGGCTCTGACTTATGCCTGCTACTCTGAGGCCACTTTTAAAAAGTTATTATAGAGTTTATTACTAAGAATAAAAAGTTTTCTATGAAAGCTAGCTAAGAAAAAAAGACAAAGAGAACTTCTATTTTATTTGAGAAAAAGGAAAAAGTTCTATAAAGTTCCATTTCATATGCTGTCCTAAGTGGGAAAGACACAGCTCCGCTTTGTCTCTCCATTTCATATGCTGTCCTAGGTGGGAAAGACAGAGCTCCGCTTTGTCTCTCCGTTGCATTTGCCCTCTTACCCTCTTGTCCTCAGCATTCATATATGTTTTAAAATATATGATCACACGTTACAAAGTTTGTTACAAGTTTATACCAAAAATTAAATTGAAATAAAGGCTTATAATGAAGAGTGTTTATATGCATATTTATTATAAAAAAGTAAGTGTCTGGCTAAACACCCACTACCTGTCTGGCTCCACAGGTTCACTGAGGGTTTATAACTATAACTGGGTTATCAGTAAAGATTTGTGTAGATAAGCCCAGACAATATTTTATTTTCCATCCTAACATCTACAGTAAATTGTGGGTTCCCTTTTTATTGAGCTTTGACAAATTGTTTTATAACATTTTAGAATGTGCTCTGAGTGAAAAAAATTTATTATATAAGAACAATTAACTGATGTTATTGAGAGACTGAAAAAATTCTTACTATAGTTTTGACTATCAGAAAGGTTTCTCATTATAAAACAGCTTAATAATCATAGATATAATTTTTAAAAAATTATAAAGATCCTCATTAAGATTTAAAAAGTCATCTATTTGTCTATATAACATCACCACAAGATAGCACATTTTTATAGATCTATGTTTAATAATAATAGCTTGAGAGAAGAATTTGATATTTTTAGAAGGTATATAAGTCAAATTACAAAAATTTGTTTTTAGTGTCCTCAATTTTTTCATAATGGTGGTAACACTTGAGGACTTACACCTAGTCAATTATGACAAGTAGATGTTATTCATTTTTGATTTTAGAAAATTTAAATATATATATATATGTGATTTAACACCTTTTTAAGATTTCTAGTTACAATTACTTTAACGAGAAAAACAATCAAAAGTACAATTAGTTATTGCCTATATTATCCTTTTATGCTGGATGTTCCACATCAGATTAAGATAAACAAAAAGGACTGTTACAGTCAGACATTTGAGGTGCTTTGTTGACAATTTGGTATTACCCATGTTACTGAAATTCCTTGTAATCCTCAAGGACAAGGTATTATAAAAGAGATATTGTGGAACTTTAAAATAGTGTCTTCATGACTCTCTGAGTGTGGGAGAAGTGGCTGCTGATGCTTCTGCCCTAGTTTTACAAGAACTCTAAAAAATTGGCTTTTAAAAACAAAAGAGGGGAGCTACACCCCCAGAAGGAGTCTCTCAGAAATACTTGCCATCATGCCTTGTTCATTCTCAATTCTCTAAATCTGGATGCTCATGGCAAACCTGCTGCTGACTGCCTCTGGCATGCTGAGGCTGATAAAACTATGCCACAGCCAGGCGGTGGTGGCGCACGCCTTTAATCCCAGCACTTGGGAGGCAGAGACAGGCAGATTTCTGAGTTCGAGGCCAGCCTGGTCTACAGAGTGAGTTCCAGGACAGCCAGGACTACACAGAGAAACCCTGTCTCGAAAAACCAAAAAAAAAAAAAAAAAAAAAAAACTTATGCCACAGTTATTCAAATGGAATAGCCTGGATCCAGTTGTCATGGGGCTGAGGAGCCTGGATCCAGTTCTCATATGGGGCCGAGGACTGTTATGCCTGTTTGATACAAAGAAGGCACAGCTAAATGGCTGCCAAAAAGATTAATGAAATAAATATCCTCACAAAGCCAGGCCCAATTATAAAAAAGATGAATAACAATTGACATCCAGGAAAGAGAAATCTCCCTGAGAATTCCCTTCTTTTTCCTTTCCAGGTAAAAATGAATCACCTGTGGTGTTTGCTGTTGGAAGTTCTAATCATGAGGCTGGCCTCTGGACTTATACTACTCAGACCTTCGTTGGGCCATTGACAAGGACATCAAACAGCTAGAGAATGGCATCACTAATCTGAAGAAACTCCTCATTTTGCTGTCTGAAGTGATCTCCAAAAACTGCAAAGGAATTTATTGGACTTGATTTTCTCTTTTATAATAGAAAAGACTGTGTACAGCTCTAGACTGTGTTCAGCCCTTAAAGAAGAATGCTGCTTTTACATAGACAAGACAGGGATGGTTAAAGAGAACATGAAAAAGGTCAGAGAAGGCCTTGAGAAAAGACAGAAAGAGAGAGAGAGAGAGAGAGAGAGAGAGAGAGAGAGAGAGAGAGAGAGAGAGAGAGACAGAGAGAGACAGAGAGAGAGACAGAGAGAGACAGAGAGAGAGACAGAGATGAGAGCTGACACAGGAATTGGTTTTTAACCTCTTCATAGTTGTCAATCCTACTTCCTACAATTTTGGGACCACTAGTTGGTATATTTCTGCTTATTTCTTTTGGTCCTTGGGCCTTAAATAGGGACTTAAATAGGCTTACTAACTTTTTGAAACAACAGAATTGATAGCAAAACCTATTCAGGTACATTATCATAAGTTAGCTATGGAGGACCACGAGACTCAAGGCGAGGTTGTTACTCTATCCAGGGTGTTCCCAAAACACATCTCCACTCAACCTAAAAGAGGGGATTCCCGCCCCTAGACCAAGCAGAGAGGGGCCACCCAGAACCCCCTCTGACTGGTGATCTAAATTCATAAAAGTCCCTGCACATATGTTACATGTGAGCAGCCTGCCCCCCAACAACAGGATTGGGGGCTCTCACTGAATCTGTTGCCTGCCTGCCTGCCTGTCTGCCTGCCTGCCTGCCTGCCTGCCTGCCTGCCTGCCTGCCTGCCTGTGGATCCAGTTTCCCTAAATAGACTGGTTTTGTGGGGCCTCAATGGGATATGCTATACCTAGTTCTGCAGCAACCTGATGGGAGGGAAGGCAGAGGGGATAGCATGAAGGTGTGGGAAGTGATACCTAGAGCAGAGCTTTACCTTCTCAAAGGAGAAGAGGAGGGATAAATGAAGAGAGGTCTATGTGAGGGGGTACTGGGAGGAGAAGGGGTGATACTGGGATGTACACTGAATAAACAAAAAAATTTCTAGCATCATTTGTCATAGAAATACTTGAAAACAATCTCAAAATTCACATTGAAGTGCTAAAAACCCCAGAGAGTCAAAGCAATTCTTATCAAAAATAGGAAATCTGAAGGAATCTGATTTCAACTTATCCTCTAAGACCAAAGTAACAGAACCTCATGGTTCCAAGACAATTCAAATACAAATACAACCAACCACATTGGAGAAGACAGTCTGTTCAATAAATAGTACAGCGACAATTGGTACCTTTGTGTACAAGATGAAACTGCATCTTTATCTTTCAACCCGAAAGTAAATGAGTGTGTGTGTGTGTGTGTGTGTGTGTGTGTATGTGTATGTATCATCTCAAATGGATCCAAGATCTCAAAATAGTACTCTGAAACTGTTAGAGCAAAATTTAGTGAAGACACTTCACGACACACTTCTCAGTAGTACTCTGTTGCCCAGGAAATAAAACAACAGTCAACAAATGGGACCGCATGTGAAAATCGTCTGCACAACAAAACCAACAGTAAACTGAATGCAGGCAGCCTGCACAGTGGGAGAAAAACCTGTGCTAGCTATACATCAGAGAGATGATTAATATCTAGAATATGCAAGCAAATTCAAAAACAAAACAACAGGAAACAAAACACCCCACTCAGAAAGTGAGCCAAGTAAAGTATGACAGTTCTCAAAAAATGAACAGAAATGATCAAAGAATACATGAAAAATTTTACCTCACTAACCATTGGAGAAATGCCAACTAACATACATCAGGGTTCCATCTCACCCCAATCTGAATGACAGTCATACAGGAAGCAAGCAATGGATAGGAATGAAGAAATGGCTCAGCTGGTAAGAGCACTTATTGCTCTTCCAGAGGCGCTGGGCTCAATTCCCAACATTCATATGGTGGATCACAACCATCTCAGAGAATCCAATGTCTTTTCTGGCCTCCACAGGAACCAGGCATGAATGTGGTACACAGACATACACATAAACAAAACAACCATTCAGTAAAAATAAAAATAATAAAAAATAAAGAAACTCAGGGAAGACATGGATATAAGGGAACCCTAAAATGGTTGCTGGAAATGTGAATTAGCCCCAGAATTATGGAAATCAGTTGGAAGTTCCTCAGAAAACACAAATTAAGAATATCATATATCTGGATATGCCATTCCTGGGTAGATCCCCCAAACAAATCCCAGTCATTTGTATCACAGACACGTTTACTATCAGTCTTATTAATAACCATCCACAATGGTTCTGTGTGTGTGTGACTAATAGTGTTTCCAGATACAAAGAAAACTGAATTTATCCCATTCTCAAGAAAATAGATTTAACTAGAGAGAATCATATTAAGAAATTAAGCCAGTCTCAGACAAATGTCCTAAGTTTTAGTTACATTTCATACACATAAAATCATGTCTATACATACATATAAATCATGTACATACAAATACACATACACATATATACCTGTGATATTATATGATTTATACAATTAATCATATATAATTATATGTATATTTAATATCATATATGTATGATATTAAAGCAGAGGCCAAACCATCTAGGAGAATAAAGGAGAATGGGATGGGAAGTAAGGAAGGGGAAAATAGAAAGGTATATACGGGTAAAATGTGCTTACCACTTCATATATATGCACATTTTTAAAACCCTTATATATGGGAAGAGACAAGAGAGAGGTCCAAAGGGTCAGAAAAATGAATACAAATACGTAGCAGTTGGGGGTGGAGAATGAACGGAACCATTAGAAAGTCCCAGACACCAAGGAAGCAAAAAGTTCCCAAGACCCAAAGTAGATAACATTAGCCAAAATATCCAACAGCTGTGGTATAGAAGCTGAAGAGACCACCTCCAATAGATGGGCACACTCCCTATTTGAGGGATGGAGCCACCAACCCATCTTAAAATCTTTAACATAGAATTGTTCCTATCTAAAGAAAACACAGGGACAAAAAAAGGAGCAGAGATTGAAGAAAAGGCCATCCAGAGAACACAGCATCTTGGGATCCATCCCATCTGCAGACACCAAACCTTGACACTATTGCTGATGCCAAGAAGTGCTTGCTGACAAGAGCCTAGTATGGGTGTCCTTCTGAAAGACTCTAACAGTACCTGACTAAGACAGATGCAGGTACTCACAACCAACCATTGGACTAAGCACAGGGACCCCAACTGGAAGAGTTAGGGAAAGGACCGAAAGAGCTGGAGGGGATTGCAACCTCACAGGAAAAACAACAATAACAGCTAATCAGACCCCCAGAGCTCCCAGGGACTAAACCACTAACAAAAGAGTACACATAGAGAGACCCATGGCTTCAGCTGCATATGTAGCAGAGAATGGCCTTATCTGACATCAATGGAAGGAGAGACCCTGGTCCTGTGAAGGTTGGATGCCGTGGTGTAGGGGAATGCTAAGGCGGTGAGGTGGGAGTGCATGGGTGCATAGGGGAGATCCCTCATAAAAGCAGGAGAAGAGGGGATGTGATAGGAAGTTTGAGGAGGGGACATCTGGAAAGGGGATCACCATTGAAATGTAAATAAATAAAATATCCAATTAAAAAAAATTTTTTTAAAGAAATTTAAGCCATTTCTAGTTTGATGTTAATGAGAAAGTTAGCCATTTCAATACATGTAATAGAGAAAACAATGCTTACCACAATGCTTTGGACGTCTTAAAATTTCATCAGCTTTCATAGCCTCACACAATTCCAGGTACTGAACACACTGCTGAACTGCAGTAGTTATCTAAGAAAGAAAGAATAACTGATTAGTTCCAGATACGTAGCCTGTGTGTCTAAAAGGTCAAACATCAACGTTATTAAAAAGTCTAATGATGTGTGTGTACGAAATAGCATATGAGATGCCGTCACTGAGCATGCTAATTTTTAAAATCAAGTTAGGCAAACAGAAATTGGAAAAATTATTCCTATACTTGTTGATAATTGTTAAAATTATTTGCTGGATAGATGGATCAGTGGTCAACAGCACTTGTTCTTGTGGAAGAGCAGGTTCAATTCCCAGCATCATCCACACAGGAGCTCACAATCATATGTTCTCTAGTTCTAGAGAATCTAAAACCTTCTGGACTCTGCAAGCAGCAGGTGCACACATGGCGCACAGACATGCATATTTAAACTTTTTAAATAATAAACTATATTTATATAAATAAATTCCCACTCTTATTCTAAATGTGCTGTTTTCCCAACAGAATCAGTCAGCGCCTGTTATTATAAAAGTCTCTTCTCAGCTCTCTCACTGTAGGGGCTTTTCTTCTCACTACCCAGAAACATAGCAAGTGGATCAAGCACTTGTTTCCACCTCAAAGATCAGAATCATTGACAACTAATAAAATTTTTTTCTTTTTTAAAAATTTTATTGGCTATTTTCTTTACTTATATTTCAAATGTTATCTCCTTTCCCCATTCCATCCTCCAAGAAACCCCTATCCCCCATGTGCCTTCTTCTATGAGGATGCTCCCCAACCCATCCATCCACTCCCATCTCCCCGCCCTGACATTCCCCTACACTGGGGCACTGGGCCTTCACAGGCCCAATGGCCACTTCTCCCATTGATGCCCAACAAGGCCATCATCTGCTACATATACAGCTGGAACCATGGGTCCCTCCATGTGTACTCTTTAGTTGGTGGTTTAGTTCCTGGGAGCTCTGGGGGAACTGGTTGGTTGATACTGTTCTTTTTCCTATGGGGTTGCAAACCCCTTCAGCTCCTTCAGTCCTTAAAAAATTTTCAAACTCAGCAGAAGCAAGAGGGTAGTGAGCTTGATTATTGTTGGTATAACAGCTTTAATTACATTAATTGCTAGCACCACTGCTTCTGCAATAATATTGACACAAGAAGTTAAGACAGCTACTTTTGTTAATCATTTAGCAAAAAAAAAAATAAAATGTTACTGATGTGTTGAGTATACAAGAGGATTCAGATAGTTATTTGGAACATTGGATTGATGCTTTTTATCCTATTAAAATTATTGGAAGGAGGTTCAGAGTTTAAGAGTAAGGAGCTATCTTGAATGTCATGCCAAATAACAATGGAGTTTTGTTATTATTAAAATTTACAATGATAGTCATTATAATTAGAAAAAAAGTTTAAAGATACTTGCAGGGTATTTGGCATAATTCTTACACTTCTCTGGATATTCTAACTTTGCAGAGTGAGATTATGAATTTAAAGAATTCTGCTCTACTGAGCTATAATGCTGCAGATAATGCTCATAAAATTATCCATGGCTTCAGGTCAGTATTTCCATTTTGGTCAAGGATCAAAAATGGTATGTATAGCTTGATCACACAAGCCCTTGTTGTCCTGGGAATACTTGTATTCCTGTCCTGGTGTGGCCCGAGCTGCTCTACGTTGGGAGCCAGAAATGTTGAGAACTGCACTAGCCCACGCTCGGGGGCCAAAATGTCTCAGACCGGTCTGTCAGTGTTTGAACCCACACTGCCAAAAGCCTTGGGGACTAACTTGTTAGCCCGCACTGCCCCAAGCAGCTCCAGTCTGGCGGTTCAGGGTTCAGCAAGAGAGAGAGTGAGGACGAACACAAGGAATGGAGACCAGACAGAGTGTGATTCAATCCCATTTATTCTTCAGTCTCTCTTCTCCTCTCCAAGTCCCAAGTCTTGAGTTCCTAGTCCCTAGTTTCTAGTCCCTGGTGCCTCCAAGTTTCAACTTTCTTCTTCCAAGTGCTAAGTGCCTAATGTCTAATAACTAACTCCAAGTTGTACTCTGGAGTGTCTGATTCTCTGTTCTCCAAATTGTTTTGAACTCTCCTGTCTGCCTCTTGCCTTTTATATGTCTCACTAAGCCACGCCTCTAAGTCACACCTTTAATCATGCCCTTAGGTCTTGTCTCTAAACCTAAACCTTTAAGTCTCACACACCCAAGGGAAGATCCTGGGTATCTAAAGCAAGATTTTATCAGAGTGTGCTCAGCTGTTGCAGGCTAATGTAATCAAGTCTCTTATCAGGGTATATGACTCAAGATGGCTGCAAGGATGATAGCCACCTTCTGTCGGCTCCCCACACTGCCCATTGTGTTAAAGCTTGTCAACATGTTGGCAGCCAAAGTGTATACTTGCAACTGAAAATGGACCCTCCCCACCCCCAGCCAGAGTTATTAATTTAACAGTCTGGAAAGCCAAGGATGTGTAAGATTCAGCACAGAGCCTTACCAAACTAAGACAAAAATGCATTGCTTTTGATAATGCATATTCCACGACAGGTAAGGAAGGCATTCTTATCAGAATGATCTGAGACAGGCTCAGTCTTGTTTATGAAATAAAAAAGGGAGAGATGTGGAGAGCTTTTGGGGCTGCTTGGCAGGAATCTGAAATAGGCTAAGGACAAGAAAATGGGCTGCTTGGCAGGAATCTGGCATTAGGCTAGAACAAAGAAGTAATTTCAGGCAGGAATCCAAATCTAAGGCTAGAACAAAGAAGTAATTTCAGGCAGGAATGTAAACCTTAGACTAGAACAAATAAAAATGACTTTGGGCTATGACAGGGAAGTAGGCTCAGATATTTTGGTCATCCTGATAAACCCTTAGAAATAATGATCACGGGAGTGATCATGGGGCTTTGTTTACTGCCTTGCTTATTCTTTGACTATTTGTGTTTATTGTCTTATTTGCATCTATTGTATTTCTAGTTCCTCAACCTAGTACTGACCTTAATACTTGCATGTAATTAAAATGGTATAAAAGCAGAAAGGAGAAAGAGGGATGGGACACAGGGTTTGGGGGGGAGGGAAATAGGAAAAGGGGATAACATCTGAAATGTAAATAAAATATACAATTAAAAAATCTCAAATTGCAAAACACAAGGTCACAGGAAAAAAAAAATGACATGCAGTCGAGTTGCCCCCAAAGGTCTCAATTATCATGTGTCCATTCTTCACAGCAGAGATTTCCAAACACCTTCATCACAGACGTTCTTCTTTTTAAATTATATTTATTTATCTATGTGTATGTGCCTGTGTGTGTTTCTGGGCACCATATGTACTCAGGTGCCCTGAGAGGCCAGAACAGAGCACTGAATCCCTTAAATCGAGTGACAGGTGGTTGTGAGCTGCCATGTGGGTGCTGAAAGCGATCATGGGTCCTCTATAAGAGCAACAAATGCCCTTAACCACTGAGCCATCTCTCCAGACCTGCAGACATACTTCTTATAGGTGCCTTTTAATTCTATACTTCTGCCTTATAATTTATGAACAGAATAGATGCCCTCAGTAAAATAAAGACTGGTGAGAGTAGACTTTGATGATATTTTTGCTGACTAGTCTCAAGTGGTAGAGACAGATAGAGTACAATAAAGGAATAAGAATTGAAAATATAGACCTCGATTGATCCTTTTGGCTGGGGCAGACAACTAGGTAGTCTACTACTGTAAAGACACCATATCCTGAGCTACCCTAGAAGATGCACTGCACTCAGAGCAGAGAAAAAAAAACTGCACTTAGAGCAGCAGGATTTCAGAATCCCAGAGGCAGCCTGAGTCCCAGCAGTTCTTCCACCCAGGAGCTCAGGATCAGAGACATCTGGACTCTGAGGAGTTCTGACACAAGCAAGATAACTGGAAAGACGGACTCCAGTCAGAGACAGTGAGTGCAGGTAGCACCAGAGATAAGCAGATGGTGAAAGGCAAGCCCAAGAACATAAGCAACAGAAACCAAAGTTTCCTGGCATCATCAGAACAGAGTACTCCCACCATAGCAAGCCGTGAACACACCATCACACCGAAAAAACAGGATTCAGAATTAAAATCATTTCTCATGAGGATGATAGAGGACTTTAAGAGGGATGTAAATAACTTTTTTAAAGAAGTTCAGGAGAATACAGGTAAACAGGTAGAAGCCCTTAAAGAGGAAACACAAAAATCCCTTAAAAATTGTAAGAAAACACAACCAAATAGGTAAAGAAACTAAACAAAACCATACAGGATCTAAAAATAGAAGAAGAAACAATCAGGAAGCCTCAAATGGAGACTACTCTAGAGATAGAGAACCTAGGAAAGAAATCAGAAATCATAGACTCAAGGATCACCAACAGAATACAAGAGATAGAAAAAAGAATTTCATGTGCAGAAGACACCATTGAAAACATAGACACAACTGACAAATACAAAATACAAAAAGCTCCTAACCCAAAACATCCAGGAAATCTAGAACACAATGAGAAGACCAAACCTAAAGATAATAGGAATAGATGAGAGTGAAGATTCCCAACTTAAAGGGCCAGTAAACATCCTCAGCAAAATTATAGAGTAAAACTTCCCTAACCTAAAGAAAGAGATGTCCATGAACATACAAGAAGCTTACAGAACCCCAAATAGACTAGACCTGAAAAGAAATTCCTCCCATCACATAATAATCAAAACATCAAATGCACAAAACAAAAGAAAAAAATACTAAAAGCAGTAAGGGAAAAAGGTAAAGTAACATATAAAGGCAGACCTATAAGAATTACACCAGACTGCTCACCAGAGACTTTAAAAGACAGAAGATCCTGGACAGATATCATCCAGACCCTAAGAGAACACAAATGCCAGCCCAGACTACTATACCCAGGAAAATTCTCAATTACCATAGATGTAGAACCCAAGATATTCCATGACAAAACCAAATTTACACAATATCTTCCCACAAATCCAACCCTTTAAAGGATAATTGATAGAAAACTCCAACACAAGCAGAGAAACTACAACCTCTAAGAAAAAGCAAGAAAGTAATCTTCCAACAACCCTAAAAGAAGATAGCTACACAAACATAATTCTACCTCTAATAATAAAAATAACAAGAAGCAACAACCATTTTTCCCTAGTATCTCTTAACATCAATGGACTCAACTCCCCAATAAAAAGACGTCAACTACCAGACTGGAATCATAAACAGGACCCAGAATTTTGCTGCAGAGGAAACGCACCTCAGTGACAAAGACAGACACTACCTCGGAGTAGAAGGATAGAAAACAATTCTCCAAGCAAATGTTCCCAAGAAACAATCTGGATAAGCCATTCCAATATCAAATAAAATCAACTTTCAACTAAAAGTAATCAAAAAAGATAAGAAAGGACACTTCATACTTATCAAAGGAAAAATTTACCAAGATGAACTCTCAATTCTGAACATCTATGCTCCAAATGCAAGGGCACCCACACACATAAAAGAAACTTTACTAAAGCTCAAAGTACACACTACACCTCACACAAAAATAGTGGGGGATTTCAACACCGCACTCTCAGCAATGGACAGATCATGGAAACAGAAACTAAACAGAGACACAGTGAAATTAACAGAAGTTATGAACCAAACGGACTTACCAGATATCTATAAAACATTTCATCTAAAAACAAAAGAATATACCTTTTTCTCAGCACCTCATGGTACCATCTCCAAAACAGACCATATAACTGGACACAATAAAAGGCCTCAACAGAAACAAAAAGATTGAAATAATCCCTTGTATCCTATCAGATCACCACGGGCTAAGGCTGGTCTTCAATAATGAAAAAAACAATGGAAACCCCACATACATGTGGAAACTGAATAATGCTGTACTCAATGATGACTTGGTCAAGGAAGAGATAAAGAAAGAAATTGTAGACTTTTTAGAATTTAATGAAAAAGAGGATACATCATACCAAACTTATGAACTCCAAGAAAGCAGTACTAAGAGGAAAACTCATAGCTCTAAGTGCCCACAAAAAGAAACTAGAGAGAGCATACACTAACAACCTGACAGCATAACTGAAAGCTCTAGAACAAAAAGAGGCAAATACACCCAAAAGGAGTAAACTGCAGAAAATAATCAAACTCAGAGCTGAAATCAACCAAGTAGAAACAAAAAGAACTATACAAAGAATCAATATAACCAGGAGCTGGTTCTTTGAGAAAATCAACAAGATAGATAAACCATTAGCCAGACTAACCACAGGGCGCAAAAACAGTATTCAAATTAATAAAATTAGAACTGAAAAGGGAGACATAACAACAAACACTGAGAAAATTCAAAAAATCATCAGATCCTACTAGAAAAGCCTATACTCAACAAAACTAGAAAATCTGGATGAAATGGACAAGTTTCTAGACAGATACCAGGTACCAATGTTAAATAAAGAGCAGATAAACCATCTAAACAGTCCCATAACCCCTAAAGAAATAGCAGCAGTCATTTAAAGTCTACCCACCAAAAAAAGGCCAGGACCAGATGATTTTAGTGGAGAATTGTATCAGACCTTCAAGGAAGACCTAATACCAATTCTCTTCAAAGTATTACTCAAAATAAAAACAGAAGGAACACTACCTAATTTGTTCTATGAAGCTACAATCACGCTCATACCTAAACCTCACAAAGACCCAACAAAGAAAGAGACCTTCAGACCAATCCCCTTATGAATATTGATGCAAAAATACTCAATAAAATTCTTGCAAACCGAATCCAAGAACACATCAAAACAAGCATTCAGCATGATCAAGTACACTTTAGCCCAGGAATGCAGGGATTGTTCAATATTCAGAAATCCATCAACATAATCAACTATATGAAAAACTCAAAAAAAAAAATAAAAATAAAATAAAATACACATGATCATCTCACTAGATGCAAAGAAAGCATTTGACAAAATTCCACATCCTGACTGGTTCCTTCCGGTCTGGGACAGAGCACTGAGCAGATCTTGGGTGGCAGCTCTGCCCCCAACCTCCAAGAACCCAGAGGAAGCAGGGATCCCAGGCACTCTAACTCAGGCAGTATCTTAGGTAAGCAGACAGCAGGGCCCGCCCTAAACAGGGAGTAACTGGGAACCAAAAGGACCCAGGAAGTCACTCCCGCCCCGAACACTGATTCCTTCTGGTCTGGGCCAGAGCACTGAGCAGATCTTGGATGGCAGATCTGTCCCCAACCTCCAAGAACACAGAGGAAGCAGGGATCCCAGGCGCTCTAACTTGGACAATGTCTTAGAAACCAGTTTTCAGATCTGAGGCCTAGATCAGACCTCTGCCAGGTCTGCTGTTGTGTGGACCCCGGATTCCACCTGAGACATACTGGAAGTTCCACTCAATCCAGAGCCACAGAGGAACATATGAACTCAGAGCTTCAGACAACATATCCTGAGATATTCTAGAGGAGACACTGCACCCAGAAGAGCAGACACCTAGCTGGACTACTACCTTGGAGGCACCATATCCTGAGGCATCCTAGAGGTACCACTGTAATCAGTGCAGCTGGAAAAGATCACAGAGACATCTGGACCCCTAGGAGATCAGACACAAGCTAGATAACTGGAAAGACAGGCTTCAGTCAGAAAGACAGGCTTCAGTCAGAGACAGCAAGTACAGGCAGCACTAGAGTTAACCAGATGGCAAAAGGCAAGAGCAAGAACATAAGCAACAGAAACCAAAGTTACATGGCATCATCAGAACCCAGCTCCCCCATCAGAGCAAGCCCTGAACACCCCACCACACCAGAAAATCAGGAATCAGAATTAAAATCACTTTTCATGATGATGATAGAGGGCTTTAAGAAAGACATAAATAACACTCTCAAAGAACTTTAAGGAGAGAACTGGTAGACAGATAGAAACCCTTAAAGAGGAAACACAAAAATCCCTTAAGGAATTGCAAGAAAATGCAACCAAACGGGAAAAGGAATTAAACAGAACCATGCAGGATCTAAAAATGGAAGTAGAAACAATAAAGAAATCACAAAGGGACAATATCCTGGAGATAGAAAACCTAAAAAAAAGATCAGGAGTCATAGACACAAGTATCACCAACAGAATACAAGAGATGGAAGAGAGAATCTCATGTGCAGAAGGTACCATGGAAAACATTGACACAACTGTCAAAGAAAATGCAAAATACAAAAAGCTACTAACCCAAAATATACAAGAAATCTAAGACACAATGAGAAGGCCAAACCTAAGGATAATAGGTATAGATGAGGGGGAAGACACCCAACTTAGAGGACCAGTAAATATCCTCAACAAAATTATAGAGGAAAACTTCCCTAACCTAAAGAAAGGGATGTCCATAAATATACAAGAAGCTTACAGAACTCCAAATAGCTTAGACCAGAAAAGAAATACTTCCCACCATATAATAGTCAAAACATCAAATGTACAAAACAAAGAAAAAATACTAAAAGCAGTAAGGGAAAAAGACAAAGTAACATATAAAGGCAGACCTATAAGAATTACACCAGACTTCTCACCAGAGACCATAAAAGCCAGAAGATCCTGGACCGATATCATACAGACCCTAAGAGAACACAAATGCCAGCCCAGACTACTATACCCAGCAAAACTCTCAATCATTATTGATGGAGAAACCAAAATATTCCATGACAAATCCAAATTTACACAGTATCTCAACACAAATCCAGCACTTCAAAGAATAATTGGTGGAAAACTCCAACACAAGGAGGGAAACTACAACCTAGAAAAAGCAAGAAAGTAGTCTTCCAAAAACCTCAAAAGAAGATAGTTACACAAACATATCTCCACGGATGTTAGGCCAAAAGCTTGGATTAGTGAAGAATCAACCCACAGACCACATGAAGCTCATGAAGAAGGAAGACCAAGAGGGGATGCCTCAGTTCTACTTAGAATGAGAAACAAAAATGCTCAAGGGAGCAAATAGGGAAACACAACATGGAACAGAAACTGAAGGAGGGGCCATCAGGAGACCATTCCACCTGGGTATTCATCCCATGTACAGTCACCTAAGCTAAACACTGTTGTGGATGGCTGGAAGTGCATAATGTGAGGAACATGATATAGCTGTCTCCTTAGAGGTCTGCCAAAGACTAACACACTCAGAGGACAATGCTCACAGTTAACCACTGATATGATCAGGGGTTTCCCAATGGAGAACTTAGTGAGAGGACTGAAGGAGCAGAAAGGGTTATTGACCCCAGGTGGAAAGCAACAATACCAAACAACCAGAGCCCCCCAGGGTCTAAACCACCAGCCTGGGAACACATAGGGAGGGACCCAAGACTCCAGAGGTATATGTAGGGGAGGATGGCCTCGGACATAGATGGGAGAGGAGTTTCTTGGTCCCATAAAAAAAAAAATGAACACACAGTGGAGGGGAGGGGATAGTGGGGGGGGGGGGTAGCTGTGGTCCCTCATGCCTCATAGAAGCATGAGGAGGGGGATGGGATAGGAGGTTTCTGGGTGGTGGGAGGAAGTAGGCTAAGGGGATAAAATCTGAAACGTAAATACTACAACCAATTTTAACAAGAGAAAAAAGTCTTCAGAACCAACATCTTTTAAAAAAAAAATGTCAGCCCCCTGGGGGTGGGAAATTTTTTTTTTCTTGATACTGAAAATTGTTCTGAGAATTGTATATTGTAGAATACACAGCCTTCGTGTATCTACTCATCAAGCATACTGAGCAGACCTGCCCAAACCTCTGACGTCCTGGAATTCCATCTGGATTCAGTGAAGACACAGCATCAGAGGCTTATCAACTTACTCTTCCCCCCACCCCTCTTCTAAAATCTCAACGCCCTTAATCAGCTTGAAGAAGATAAAGAAGTGTCAGCAGCCCTATTCCCTGAGCTTGGGGACTAATGTGGTTAATAATGGTCTGTCTTTCTAGGGAAAAGTAGTGGTTTTGTTGGAACAGGGGGGATTAGCTAGGACTTATTGCATAGCTATAACCTATTGGTAGAAATCTGTATAATTATTATCAAGATGAAGTTATAATTTCTTAAATGGTACAAAATTTACTTTGATCTCAAATTTAAGGTTTTCATTGGTATGAGCCTCTTATTAATATAAAAATGAGATGAATATTGATACGCTCATGGGCATTGTGCCTGTAGAACACATTTAGGAATACAAGGCCTAGACCCAGCCCTTTTTTAACTTTTTTAACTGATTTGGGACGGTTAACCTATGAGTTAAGGGACTATAGCAAATTCATATTTTTGAGTTTATTGTTAGGGTGTTTTCCATATTTTATTTTGAAATAGCTGAGAGGAGTGAACAGACAACAGTCCAGGTTACCTTACATGGATAGTTGGTTTTCAAAACATCAGAAGTTCATAGAACTGACGCTACAAATATTTATATATTAATGTTCATATTGATTAGAGACCTGTCTGCTCCTGACAGCCTCCTGTCGTGGATTCTAAGAAGAAATTGAGCATCCTTGGAGATACTCCAGTTGTGCGGTGACAGCCACTAGGCAAGAATTGCCTCTTTCCATCTACAGACAAATTACTGTCCAGAAAAGGACACACATGCAGAATAGTCGACTGATTATATCTGCCTAGACAGAGTAATCAGTCCTTAATAATCCTGCATCACTAAGGTCTGTCAGATGATTCTGGGCCAGAAGGCTGAAGATTTGATGCTCCAACATTCGGTAGTATAGGGGCTTTTCAGTTGTTCAGAGGTCTCTATAAATTGGCTAAGTTTCAGAAGCTATGCTTTGTGCTTCCCACAATTATAGTCAACTCAGTCATTCTGGATTTCTGACGGGGTTGAAAACTTATAGCTATTTACCTTGAGAGAAAAGATCTGAGTGTATGGTCATCAGCTGACATTCATCCTAAAGCCAGGTTCAGAACTAAATGTTTTAGTTAGGATAGATGACAGAGGTGCTGGTTAGTCAACAAAAGGATGGACTGGGTATTAGGACTATCTTGTACCTCACTGGTACAAATTGGCATAATTATGCTCTAATTGTATTTTGAGAGAAAAGTTTCATTTTAACAGGAAGGGTGATGTGTAGGAGGAGCTAAGGTAGCAGGAGTACTGAGAGGAAGAAAAGGAGTAAGAAGAGGAGAAGAAGAAGGAGAGGAGAAGCTAGGTGATGAAAGAGAGAAAAAGGGGGGAGACAGGGAGGCAGATATTCATGTATCTCCACCAGTCAAAGATAGTTGTTATATCTAGGGTGGTCAGTGGGTTACACCTCTGATTGAACAATTCCAAACTTATAAAGCTTATGATTAACATTATTTTTAAAAAATGTATAAATGCAAAAAAGAAAAGGGGGCATGGGATAGGGGTTTTCTAAGGGGGGGAATGGGGAAGGAATGGCATCTGAAGTGTAAATAAAATATCTAATAAAAAAATAATAATCCAAAAAAAAAGAAAAAAAAATTCCACATCCCTTCATGGTAAAAGTCTTGGAAAGATCAGGAATTCAAGAACCATACCTAAACATAGTAAAAGCAATATACAGCAAACCAGGAGCCAACATCAAACAAAATGGAGAGGAACTTGAAATATTCCCACTAAAATCAGGTACTAGACAAAGCTGCCCACTCTCTCCCTACCTATTCACTACAGTACTGGAAGTCTTAGCCAGAGCAATTAGACAACAAAAGGAAGTCAAATACAAATAGAAAAAGAAGAAGTCAAAATTTCACTATTTGCAGATGATATGATAGTATACTTAAGTGACCCCAATACTTCCGCCAGACAACTCCTAAACCTGATAAACAACTTCAGCAAAGTGGCTAGATATAAAATCAACTCAAAGAAGTCAGTAGCCTTCCTCTACTCGAAGTATAAACAGGCTAAGAAAGAAATTTAGAAAAATGACACCCTTCACAATAGTCACAAATAATATAAAATACCTTGGTGTGAATCGAACCAAGCAAGTAAAAGATCTGTATGACAAGAACTTCAAGTTTCTGAAGAAAGAAATCAAAGACCTCAGAAGATGGAAATATCTCCCATGCTCATGGCTTGGCAAGATTAATATAGTAAAAATGGCCATCTTGCCAAAAGCAATCTACAGATTCAATGCAATCTCCAACAAACTTCAAAATCAATTCTTCATAGAGATAGAAAGAACAATTTGCAATAACAAAAAACCCAGGATAGTGAGAACTATTCTCAACAATAAAAAACTTCTGGGGAAATCACCATCCCTGAGCACAAGCTGTACTACAGAGCAATAGTGATAAAAAACAAAAAAAAAAACAAAAAAAAAAAAAAAAAAAAACTGCATCATATTGGTACAGAGACAGGCAGGAAGACCAATGGAATGGAATTGAAGACCCAGAAGTGAACCCACACACCTATGGTTACTTGATCTTTGATAAAGGAGCTAAAACCATCCAGTGGAAAAAGGACAGCATCTTCAACAAATGGTGCTGGTTCAACTGGAGGTCAGAATGTAGAAGAATGCAAATCAATCCATTCTTATCCCCTTGTACAAAGCTCAAGTCCAAGTGGATAAAGGACCTTCACATAAAACCATATACACTGAAACTAATAGAAGAGAAGGTGGGGAAGACCCTCAAATATGTAGGCACAAGGGGAAAAGTTCCTGAATAGAACAGCAATGGCTTATGCTCTAAGATCAAGAATTGACAAATGGAACCTCATAAAATTGGAAAGCTTCTGTAAGGCAAAGGACACCATCAATAGGACAAACCAGCAACCAACAGATTGGGAAAAGATCTTTACCAGTCCTACATCTGATAGAGGTATCATCTACATCTAGCCCTTCAATCCTACATCTAATGTCCAAGTTATACAAAGGACTGAAGAAATTATACTCCAGACAAGCAAATAATCCTATATAAAAATGAGGTACAGAACTAAAGAGAGAATTCTCAACTGAGGAAACTCGAATGAATGAGAAGCACCTAAAGAAGTGTTCAGCATCCTTAGTCATCAGGGAAATGCAAATCAAAACAATCCTGAGATTCCACCTCACACCAGTCAGAATGGCTAAGATAAAAAATTCAAGTGATGGTATATGCTGGCATAGAAATAGGAGAAGGGGGAATAGGATAAGGGGCTTGGGGAGGAGAAATGGGAGAGGTGATAACAATGAAAGCTAAATAAATAAAATATACAATAAAAAAACAGATAATGGGTCTGGCAATTATAGTTGTGCAGTTGAAACTTTTTGTCAACAATTTATTACGGGGGTTTTATATAATCCTCAAGACAAGGTATTGTGGAAGAGACACATGGAACTTTAAAAAGATTGGTGAGACATACTGTTGCTGAGACAAAGAATGATGCTGAACTGTGAGCTTGCTGAGTGCCCTGACAAGGGGACTGTGGAGGTGTACTGGACATATGTTCTGACCCACCTTTGGCTTGACTATATCCCAGATGGGACAAGCTGCCTTGCCTTCAGTTCTTAGACCTTGTGGGATAGAGAATTGAAAAGAGAAATTCTGTCTCCTGTATCCTTCTTAAAGGTGACCAGCTATTTGGACTCAATCATGTACTCGTCTATAAATCAATCCAGTATGGGAAATATCAGTCTACTTTTGAAAGACTGGATCTGGACTTTGTCTGAGACATATTTGGAAGTTAGCTGTAGCTCACTATGATGTTACCATAGCAAGAGATAATGTTGGGACAGGATCTGGACTTTAAACAAGGGTTAGTGCATGTTTTCGGGCTCTTTTAATTGTCAAGCTAAAATTGGTTTTGTCTCTTGTACAGTATTTATTGTAAGATGCACTGAGTGTATAATTTCCAATTATGTTAGTGTGTTGAAACCTAGCATGTCTGTTATAAGGGTCTATCAACCAGCTTTTGTCTCACTGCCCTGGGTATTAGAAAACCTTGATTCTATTTATAAAAAAAAAAAAGCTTGAAAGTGCTGGAAGGAGTGAGTTAAGCTTTAAGCAGAAGCAGGATGGTAGCAGGCTTGATTATTGCTGGTATATCAGCTTTAAGTCCATTAATTGCTAGCACCTCTGCTTCTGCAATAGCATTGACACAAGAAGTTAAGACAACTATTTTTGTAAACCATCTAGCAAAAAACACAGTACTAATGTTTTGAGTATACAAAAGGATAGGTATCTGGAACAATGAATGATGCTCTAAAACACATTCAAATTATCTGAAGGAGGTTCAGGGTTCAAGAGCTAGGAGCCATCCCAAGTGTCATGACAAATATTATTGAGTAGTGTTACTTTTGAAATTCACAATGATTGTCATTATAATTAGAAAAAAGTTTAAAGATACCTGTAAAATATTAGGCATAATCTTAACACCTCTCTGGGTGTGTTAACTTTGCACAGATTATAAATTTAAAGAATGTTGATCTGTTGATCTTTGATGCTGCAGATAATGCCGATAAAATTATCCATGGCCTGAGGTCAGCATTTCCATTTTGGTCAAACCTTAGGAATGGCATATATAGCTTGATCAGCCTAGCCCTTCTTGTCCTGGGAATACTTTTATTCCTGCCCATCATGTTAAAGCTTATCTTTAACAACATCAATATGTTGGCAGCCAAAGCATGTGGCTTGAACCTGAAAATGGACCCCCAGACTGAGTTATTAAATTAACAGGCTGGCAAGCCAAAGACAAAAGACAAAGATTCTGAACAAAGCCTTACCAACCTAGGACAGAAACACATTGCTTTTGATAATGCATATTCCATGACCGGTAAGGAAGTCATTCTTGTCAGAACAACCTAAGACAGGCTTAGTCTTGTTAACAAAATTAAAAAGGGGGAGAGGTGAAGAGCCTTTGGGGCTACTTGGCAAGAAGCTGACATGGGCAAAGACAAGAAAATGGGCTGCCTGACAAGAATATGACATTGGCCAAGGACAAGGAAATAAGCTTCAGGCAGGAATCTGACATTAGACTAGAACAAAGAAGTAATCTCAGGCAGGAATCTAAATATTAGACTAGAACAAAGAAGCAATTTCAGACATGAATCTAAATTTTAGGCTAGAACAAGAAAGTAGGCCTCATACATCTAAATGACCTTGGGCTAGGATAGAGAAGTAGGCTCAGATACTTTGGTCATCCTGATAAGCCTTTAGAACAGTGATCATGGGAGTGTTCACGTAATTGCATTTTATGCCCTGCTTTTCCTTTGACTTTTTGTGCTTATTGTCTTGCTTGTTCCTTGACTATTTGCATCTAATGTATTGCTAAACTCTCAACCTAGAACTGACCTGAATACATGCATGTAATCAAAATGGTATAAAAGTGTAAAGAAAGAGGGGGTATAGGATAGGGGGTTCTAGGGAGGGGAAATGGGGAAAGAGGATGACATCTGTATTGTAAATAAATAAAATATCCAATAAAAAAAGAGAAAAAATGGAGTACAGAGCTAAACAAAGTATTCTCAACTGAGGAAACTCGAATGGCTGAGAAGTACCTAAAGAAATGCTCAATATCCTTAGTCATCAGGGAAATGCAAATCAAAACAACCCTGAGATACCATTCACACCAGTCAGAATGGCTAAGATAAAAAATTCAAGTGATATTAGATGCTGGCAAGGATGTGGAGAAAGAGGAACACTCCTCCATTGTTAGTGGGATTGCAAGCTGGTACAACCACTCTGGACATCAGTCTGGGGTTCTGAGGAACCCCTCAGAAAATTGGACATAGCATTACCTGAGAACCCAGCTATACCACTCCTGGGCATATACCCAGAAGATGCTTCAACATATAACAAGGACACATGCTCCACTATGTTCATAGCAGCCTTATTTATAATAGCCAGAAGCTGGAAAGAACCCAGATGTCCTTCGACAGAGGAACGCATAAAAAAAAATTGTGGTACATTTACACAATGGAGTATTACTCAGCTATTAAAAATAATGAATTTGAAAAATTCTTAGGCAAATGGATGGAACTAGAAAATATGATCCTGAGTGAGGTAAACCAATCACAAAAGAACACACATGGTATTTACTGACTGATAATTGGATATTAGCCCCAAAGCTCACAATATCCAAGATACAATTCACATGCCACATGAAGCTCATGAACAAGAAAGACCAAAGTGTGGGTGCTTTGGCCCTTCTTAGAAGGGGTAACAAAATACTTATGGGAGAAAATATGGAGACAAAGCGTGAGACAGAAACTGAAGGAGGGGCCGTCCAGAGACTGCTCCACCTGGGTATCTATCCCTTGTGCATTCACCAAAGGTTGACACTGATGTGGATGCCAGGAAGTGCATGCTGACAGGAGCCTGATATAGCTGTCTCCTTAGAGGTCTGCCAGAGCCTGAAATATACAGAGGCGGATACTCACAGCTAAAGATAGAACTGACCACGGGGTTTCCAATGGAGGAGTGAGAAAGAAGACTGAAGGAGCTGAAAGGGTTTGTGGCCCCATGGGGAGAGCAACAATACCAACCAACCAGAACTTCCAGGTTCTAAACCACCAGCCTGGGAGCACATAGGGAGGGGCCCATGGCTCCAGCTGTATATGTAGGGGAGGATGACATTGTCAGGCATAGGTGGGAAAGGAAGTCCTTGGTTCAGTGAAGCTGGACGTCCCAGTGTAGGGGAAATCGTGGGTGGAGGCATATCCTCATAGAAGCAAGAGGAGGGAAGAAGTGATGGGGGTTCCTGGGTGGGGGGAAAGGGGATTAAATCTGAAATGTAAATAAAATATCCAATACAAAAGCATTGAAAATATAAAGGTACATAACATAAAGAATAACAGACAACAGCTGCTGATGTATGGTGCAAGAGAAAGACCATGCTGCTTTTCGATGGGTAGGCTATAGTCACATGGAGGTTCTTTTTCTGGTATTGTTGTTTTGTTTGGTTAATATTTCTAAGAATAGTGAGAAGTCTTTCCATATACCTAAACCGTTTCTACAAATACAGATGTTCACACTGCACATCTCTAAAGGACCTCTCCATAGACAATATGTGTCTTAACTTATCACATGGCAATCCTGGAAGATGTAAACTGGCCTTCGGGAACCCAAATGGAAAAAGATAGCTAGGATCTTACCCCTTTCATAGTCATTAGGTCTGTAAATTCATCTTCTTTCTTACTTCATTTTCTCTCCTTTCATTATAAAGCACGACAGGCAGAAGCATAACTGCAAGGTCATGTGCATTGTTCCAGAAAATCATCAAATCTACAGACTGTCTTCAGATTCTTTCTCCACTTCCACCTTGCCTAAATCAAATGTCAGAGGTCCAGACCTACCCCTGGTTGTGCATCTCACACTTGGTATACCCAAACCGACCACATCTAAGCAGCAGAATCTTTCCCAGAAAAATGTTCTTCTCCTACTGTCACTTACCTCAGCAAAGGACATTAATCATTCCAAGCCTCCACCAACTGCCCATTCAAAAGCCACAACCTCTAAATTCTGCCTCCTAAATACAGCATTCCTGAATCATCCTTTTATCCCAATACACTGTCACAGTCTTAACTTAGACTTCCATCATCTTTTTCTCCATTTACTGTGCAGCCTGTTAACTGTCACTTTTTGCTTTAACACTTCTCTATAGTATAACTCTCAACACATTTTCCAACAAAATGAGACTGTCATCCAAAGTGATCTAAAATAGCAGTTGCTTGAAATCGTGAAAGTCACAGTTAAATGGATAGAACTAGAAAAATCATCCTAAGTAGGGTAACGCAGACCCTAAAATACAAATATGATATGTAGTCACTTAAAGGCAGATGTTAGCTGTAAAGTCTTCAATAAGCAGGCTACAATCTATATAACCACATGGTGCATACAAAGTAAGGCACTAGGGAGAAGAGAAGAATTTCCCTAGGAAATGAAAATAGAATGAATGGGGGACAAAGGGGCCTAGAAAGAGAGGATGAAATGAAAAGGGGGAAATAGAAGGGAAAAAGGAAGGGAATGCAGGGATAGCTAACACTAAGGGCCATTTGTTGGGTCATATGGTGACCCACTACAGTAGAAGCTTCTACACAGATGAAAACAATCTAAGTAGATGACAGGAGAGGGTTTACTAAACATATGTCATGGCCAAATGAAGTTTCCAGTGCCAGAAATGGGTTCCATCTAATTGAATTATTGGTCGAAGGCTCCCATGGAACCCCAAAACCTTACACATGCTGTCGCCAAAACTATTGGTTGTTCTCCACACACTGACAGTAAGGTCCTACTGCTGAAGATGACGCCCACAGAACTCACTGAGCATAAAGAATTCAAGCTGCTGCCCATAGAGCCTTCAGCCCAACTGAGTAGTGTCCATGGTGCTGGAAGGTACTGCACACTTATCCACCCAACTGAGTAGTGTCCATGGTGCTGGAAGGTACTGCACACTTATCCACCCAACTGAGTAGTGTCCATGGTGCTGGTAGGTATTCTGCACACTTATCCACCCAACTGAGTAGTGTCCATGGTGCTGGAAGGTACTGCACACTTATCAACCCAACTGAGTAGTGTCCATGGTGCTGGAAGGTACTGCACACCTATCCACCCAACTGAGTAGTGTCCATGGTGCTGGAAGGTATTCTGCACACTTATCCACCCAACTAAGTAGTGTCCATGGTGCTGGAAGATATTCTGCACACTTATCCACCCAACTGAGTAGTGTCCATGGTGCTGGAAGGTATTCTGCACACTTATCCACCCAACTGAGTAGTGTCCATGGTGCTGGAAGGTACTGCACACTTATCAACCCAACTGAGTAATGTCCATGGTTCTGGAAGGTATTCTGCACACTTATCCACCCAACTGAGTAGTGTCCATGGTGCTGGAAGGTATTCTGCACACTTATCCACCCAACTGAGTAGTGTCCATGGTGCTGGAAGGTATTCTGCACACTTATCCACCCAACTGAGTAGTGTCCATGGTGCTGGAAGGTATTCTGCACACATATCCACCCAACTGAGTAGTGTCCATGGTGCTGGAAGGTACTGCACACTTATCAACCCAACTGAGTAGTGTCCATGGTGCTGGAAGGTACTGCACACTTATCCACCCAACTGAGTAGTGTCCATGGTGCTGGAAGGTATTCTGCACACTTATCCACCCAACTGAGTAGTGTCCATGGTGCTGGAAGGTATTCTGCACACTTATCAACCCAACTGAGTAGTGTCCATGGTGCTGGAAGGTATTCTGCACACTTATCCACCCAACTGAGTAGTGTCCATGGTGCTGGAAGGTACTGCACACTTATCAACCCAACTGAGTAGTGTCCATGGTTCTGGAAGGTACTGCACACTTATCCACCCAACTGAGTAGTGTCCATGGTGCTGGAAGGTATTCTGCACACTTATCAGAGAAGGGTAAACACCAAGCCAGCTGCAAACACTTTGATCTACAATTGTGACCTGCCTGAAAGATATGTTGGGTAAATAGTGGCGCAAACGTTGTAGGAGTAACTATGCTGGCTAGTTTTATGTCAACTTGACACAAGCCAGTCATAGAGAAGAGAGAACATCAATTGAGAAAATGCCTTCACGAGATTGGGCTATAGTCAAGCCTGTAGTGCATTTTCTTAATTAGTAATTAATGGGGGAGGGCCCAGCCTATTAATGTGGGTGGTGCCATCCCTAGGCTGGTATTACTGGGTTTTATATGAAAACAGGCTGAGTAAGCCATGAGGAGCAAGCCAGTAAGCACCCCCTCCATGGCTTCTGCATCAGCTTCAGCCTCTGGTTTCCTACACTGTAGAGTTCTTGCCCTCACTGCTTTTGATGACTAATTATCATATAGAACTGTGAATGAAATAAACCCTTTCCTGCCCAAGTTGCTTTTGGTCATGGTGTTTAATCTCAGCCATAGTAACCCTAACTAGGAGAGAAATCAACTGATATTTGACTGGATTTAAGGCCCCAGTCCATAACTGGATGGAACACATACCTAACACTGCTTGAGTGGTCAAAATCCTGAGACCAGAGAAGTCAGGGACCTGGGAGTGAGAGACCTTGGAACATTTAGTCCTAAAGGGAAGATCAAATCCCTCCCCTCAGGGCTCTGCAAAGTCTGCAGAAGAGACATGAAGACTGTAAAAGTCAGTAGAGATGAAAGTCACAAAGGAACAAAGATCTTCTAGACACAACAGGACTGATGCACATATAACCTCACAGAGACGATGGCAGTGCACAGGGCCTGCACAAAGCCATATGAAGCCCTGACACTGAGAGGGAAAGTGGACACAAGTCCCTATCCCTAACCCAGAACCTACCTCCAATTGATAATCATTCACAAAGTAAAAGATAGTTTTCTCTTGGTTATATAAGTAACACTTAAAAAGGCAGGCCCCATGCAAGTAGGTGACAACACAGAACACACTCTTTATGTTTTGGTTGTGAGCCTAGTCTTTCAAGACTGACCCATCTCTCCAGCCCCAAAACAAACTCAATGGTATTTTTGGAGGTGTTTTGGTTTGGTTTGGTTTGGTTTTTGTTTTTCTGTTTTGTTTCGTTCTTACAGTTTTATAACATTTCTGTGTGTACAAGTGCATGAGTCTCTGCATCTATGTGTTCCTTGTGTTTTTTAGAGTTTCTGATCACTTGTTTTGTCCTGCCTCCTGATAGCTTCTAGACTTGAGGTTCTGCCTCAACACATAAGCCATAATCATGACCTTCTTAAATGCTTTCTAAAATTACATGTTTTCATACTTGTCAAGTATTATGTTTTACTAATTTCTTTTTAATTTCTTTTAGTATCCTTATACGTTGCTCCATAATAGCAATAAACATAGGTTTGTTTGTGGGGGGCTTGGGGGGAGGGTTAAGACATTTAAGATATCCACCTGCATTTGGTATCATTTAAAGCAATTTTTATGCAAACACAGACACATTTCTCACTGAGTCTTTTTCATGAACTGTCACTCAAAAGTATCAGAATATTTTATAGAAGTAATTCCCTTATTAACAACTGATCTGAGTCAAATCACATGTCCATACTTAAAACTATGGCCAATTTGCCACATACTTAACTAATTGCTAGTTGTTTTCCTTACTACACTTTAAAACTCGACTTTACACATCACAGAATGGTAGTTTAAGGTCACATTAAAAGGGACTGCTTCATTGCCCACTATTAATCACTGCCACTCAGCTTTACAGAGTTAAGGCACTACATCTTTGTGTAATAATATTTCTCATCATAAAAACAGACGTGTAGCTTACCAGACATTTATATTTCTTTTCAAGAAGTCTCAGTACTGCAGTTCTGCTGTAATATGCATGCTAAAATTAAAGAGAAAGGCAGTTAATGTTAAAGGTATGTCATTTAAAACCTATTTTCGCCATCGTTTCCAATATCATAAACCATACCATAACCCAGGTGTAAAATATTATAATCAATGTCAAGCAGGCTTTCCTTTGCAATGAACTATGAGCATAATAACCACAGGATGGCTAATTACATAAAAAATAGTGTAGGTCATTTAGGGACAGACTAGAGCTGAGGAAACCAATTTATATTGTGCATTATTCAAGGAAAATGTGTAAACAAGAGGCAGACAAGACCACCAATTGTATACTGAGCACATGCAAAGAATTCTGCAAATGAGACAGCATCTTTGTCACCTTATGCCGATATTATTTTTAAATAAATGGCTATATCCAAAATGGCTTTATTTCCTTAGGACCAAATATAGATGGAATAAAAACACATACATACATACATACATACATACATACATACATACATATACACACACATACAATTATAGAAAGCAAGGGCAAACTACACCTATCTTAGCTAAATTATGCTAGTAAGGCAGCTTTAATGTTTTAATTAGTTCTTTCATTTTATCCAAAAACAATAAAATAATTAAAGCATGATTTTAAATGTCGTTAGAATTCTGGTAATAGAATTTTTAATTCACTAGAATAGAATTTTTATTCAAAGTTCATCAAAATCCTGTCCTGTGCTTTTTTTTTTTTTAACCCTTTGGCTTAAATGTTTCAAAACAAACCATTAATTCCTTTCTCGGTGTTACTAAAGAAAATATTCTAGTGCTTAAATGAAACTACTTTTAGTATGATCCCATTCTGCCAGGCATGGTGATTCATACCCATAATCCCCAGTACTTTGGAGATAAAGATGAGACAATCAAGTTCAAGTCCATTTTCAACTACATAGTGAGTTCAAGACCAACCTGGTTTACACACAAGAATTTCTGAGAAAGAAACGTTATTTCATCCTTATCAGCAGGATCAGCAGACTAGAGCCCTCAAACCAAATTTATTCACTATGCACCTGTGTAAGTAATATCTTGTGGAAACACCCTCCAGCTGGTATCATTTATTTAAATGCTGCAAAACTGTATAGTCCCCAAGCTACAAATACTTACTGCCTGGTCCTTTACATAGTACATCTGCGAACCCTGACCTTAGACACAAAGGATACAGTAGAATGAGCAAAATTTCTGTTGCTTTGATAATAATTCTGTGGTGTTTACTTTTGTGATCTACCTCATTGACTTATGCACTGAAAATCAAAGGTTAAGTGAAAAAGCTTTACAGTTATTAGAATAGAATTTCATTTTTGTTTAAAACAAAAACCATATCAATATATATTATGCAAACATAAATCTATATAAACCTAGGACTTAAGGACGATTCCTGTGTTGTATACGGTTTTCTTTAATGTGCTGTTACATTGTTTGCATATCGTCTCCAATAAAGCTAGTTTCTTCCTTGAGAAAATAAAGAAAAATTACCAGATCTGGGGTAGAAAAGATTCAGACAAATTAATTAAATTAATTTAAATAATTAATATTAAATAATAAATTTAAAAGACTTGTCAGACACTACTACATAGGTAACATAAGGGGTTAGCACTAAAGACTAAGTTGTGTTCTAATTAATGGGGCATATCTCATATCAACATCAAAAGGCAAAGGCAGCTAGGCAATCGTCAAACTGCTGAGTACTACAAGAGAGGGTCAGTGCTCATATGGCAGGTCCCTGGCCCTCTCTCTGCTCTACTGAGTCAAAAACCTAGAGCTGGGTAGACAGGATGAAAAAGATATCAGCACAGAAGTCTGTATTGCTGCTGCTGCTGCTACAAGAGGAACTCTGTTACTCCACCTTGGCTGACAGGAGTGACAGTTTAAAGACTGCTTTAACACGACTTTCAGTTTGGGGCTGTCATAAGCTTCAGTGGAAACTGCCAGTTCAGGCATTAAACATATCCCCCAGTCCAGGTGCAGGAGGCAGCAAACAGAAACTGATTCTAGGCAGTATCCTCTGCACCCAAGAAAAGTGAGTCCTGAATCCCTATGTCCTACAACATCTATTTTAAAATTTTGAAGCTTTTAAGTTTTGAGATGATTAGAATCCTTAATAGATAATTCATTCACCTTACGAAGATTCAAATAGAGTACCACTTAAAAGACTATCCTAACTCTGACTAGGCAAAAAATCCTGGGCAAAATAGCTTCCCTGTGCTGTAAATCTGATACCAGCAAATGGGAGACTGATGTCTTTCTACCAGCACATCAGTCTGTGTACAGGTGAAGGGCATTAACACATGCAGAAGAACAATGAGAACCTAGCACACGCCAAGCACAGAAACACGGGCCAGCCCCTAAAATGACAGAGACAAGACAGTTTTCCTTACCATCCATTTTTTGAACCACACAGCCTCAGTATCAACTAAGGCAAAGTAACAGACCGGATCCAAAACCTTCTGTGACACCAGGTGGCCGTGCTCATGTCTGACCGACAGCAAGGACAGCGTGCTCTCCACAATCTCCTCCATGTACCTTCAGTTTGGGGATGAAATGATTTTAAAATATAAAAAAAAAAATTAAAATGACAAGGGTTAGTATATGTGAGATCAGTAATATTCTTATCCTTATGGAAGTACAACGTGACACGTGATCTTGAGAATTTGTTTTCTGTAAACTGCAGAGGTTAAGAGCCACACTTGCTTTTTCTGCTCTAAACACACTTAAGCTCTTTAATACGCTAGGCTCCCAATGTTAACTTTCAGTTTTAGACTCACAGATGCTCTTACAACCTCATCAGAACTTTTTAAACTGAATGGAAAAATAAAAGAACGTTTAAAAAACGTGTCCAAAGTAGCAAACAGCAGGTGAACCCAAGACCTCACTTGGGAAGAACCATTTACACAAATATACAACTACACCGACAAAAACTGTACTAATACCTTCTATCCCAGTGTGTCTCTGTGTTGCTATGATAAACTTCATGTACAAAAGCATCTCGGAGAGGAACGGGTTCACTTTTATTTACAAGTTATACTCCATGAGTAAGGGAAGCTATGACAGGAGCTCAAAGCAGGGATTTGGGGCAAAAACCAAAGAGACACTGCTTACTGGCTTGCCTCTCAAGCTCACTTCCTCTGGCTTACTAAGCTACTTTTCTTATCCAGCCCAGGTCCATGTGCCTACAGAAGGTATTGCTCCTGGGAGGCCTCCTGTATCAATTTAGTTACGAAAACACACCCATAGGCCAATGTGATGAGGGCAATTCCCCAGATAAGGGCCCCACTTCCTATGTGGTCCTATTTTGTATCAAGCTGACAAAAACTAAGTGGCATATAGAACCATGTACATCACTGAAGACTGTTCCCTTCTGTCCTTCAAATACTTGAGGGACATAGCCTATACCTTACATTGCATGAGTTGGGGGACTTACTTTTCTGGGTGACGAATCCAAAAAGATGGGGCCTCTTTCTGATATTCATTCAGAAGGCGAACCTATAATCAGTATACAAAAGCTCTCAAAATAGAAGAATTCTGAAATATAGCCCTACTTTACATAAAGTACGCCGTAGTTAGCGGATACCTTTTTCAGTAAGCGGGTCACATTGGGACTGGTTATGTCTACTCCAGTTGAAAGTGTAGGAAGGTGATTTTCTCTAGAAAGAAAATACAACTCCAGATATTTAGCTGAAAAGGAAAGTGAAAATATACAGTCATCATCTTACGCAATGCTTCTGGAAGGAGTCATTTCTTTTATGCATTTTAAGTGCATATAGGAGAACAACAATTGAAGTGATTTACTGAACATACCTAAGCTTGTATAAATTTCCTTGGTCATGTGTAAGGGTGAGAGTGTAAAAGTCTGTGCGTAGAACTTTAAAATACGATCCTACAAAAAAAAAAAAAAAAAAAAGACAGCACATCCTCATTTATGCTTCCAACAGCACAGGCGAACACTTGTCACGCTTCAACAGTAAACAAGCACAAAATACACAACTCAGAGACCGGGTGAAGGACGTGTCTATTTTAAAGGGCACATTTTCATTTAGTCAAAAGTAAAAATGACCACAACTAACAGTAAAACCAACAACAAAATGCACTGCTGTGAAATCTGGTCACAGCAGGAAATGCGAGCGGACAGCGGAGAAGGAAGACTCACTGGGAGCTGAGAACTGAAGCTGAAGGCGTGCACAGAAGTGCCAGCTAGAGTCTTTAATGGCGTCATCCGACAGTGGCACAGTAGGCAACACTACATTTTGAGACCTCATACTTCCAAGTCCATTTCCTTATATTTAACTGTAGGAGTATTTAAGAGTCTTTCTAGTAACTGTGCCTACTCACTAGAGGAAAAACAATACTACATAATATTTTGAATTTTTATCACAAAATAAACTGAACATGAACTAAATATAGTTTCATATATAGTAGGCACTAAAATGGTACCTGTCCCCTCACTTCTTTATAAGCACTTAAATATCAAAAAAGTGTGATTCTACTAGTGAAGTACAAGTTCCCATTAAATAAAAACAATCTTGCCTCATATTGTTTTAATCTACAGAAATAAAATTAAATGACCTAGTTTCTATCTCCCAGGCTAATATTTTTGTAGGAAATTGGACCCCAGATGGATAATGATATCTTCCAATAATGCTAAGACATTCCCACTGAACAAAGGCTATCATGCATTTGAAACCCATGCTTATAACTGCAGTAACACATATGCATCTGGAATTTGCCCATCACCCATACAGCTCTACAGAACAGCAAGGATGTAGCTGCAATGTAGATGGATCACAGACTTAAATAAAAAGATGCAAATCTATCTTCTACTCCAAAATGATTTGATCCTATCTCTAATTTTCTATAACATATTTATTTATTGTTTATAATTTGTTAATGTAAGTAAGGAACTGAACCTTGTTACACAGTAATATACAATAGCTAAATAAAGAAATTTGCAATGACCAACTAGAAACTTTTAACGTGTTTACAAAGATACACTTTCTAAAATACAGAAAACATTCAGGTATGGTTCTCTTCTATCAAATACAGGGAAAAAGAATACCAACAAACTAACAATTATATTTCTTCTTAGCTTTGAAATGCTAAAGGTGACCCTATAAATGCCTCTCCCCCTCCTGAAGTCCTCATATCAAAGTTTATATAGAAGTGCAGAATATCCTCTTCTGCTCCTAACTTTGAACTGTGTTCAAGTATTAGGCAAGCATCTTTTTCTTTGATATAAATAACAAAAGTGGTACCCCAGTCTGATGGAAGAATGTGATTAAAAATAAACCAAAGTTATTCGGAGACCTTGTTTTCTCATAACTATCTGCCTACTGTCTGTTGTGGTGTAAAACTCTGAACTAAAGTCCCATAGCTGAGCTACTAACGGAAATGATCAAATCCCCCTTGCAGGCAGAAGAGAGGCAGCCATCTCCTTACAGTGAACATAGGGTCAGGATCAGACAGCGATGTGGTCAGCTTTTCGCAGAGAGCAGTCCAGTTTTCACAGCCCAGGACATCGGATGGGGGAGCGGAGCATAATGTCTGTAATGCTTCATACCTCACCTACAGATTTTAAAATAACAACGACATTGATGCTAGAAGAACTGCATTTCTCCAACACATTATTTGACAAACTACTAAAGGGGAGAGCCACCAGAGAAAATATTTTTTAATGAGATAGAGCCACCAGAGAAAATATTTTTTTAATGAGGCCCTTTTAAGAATCAAATACTCATTTATAGAATGACCCCTGGGAATACTTTTTCATAAACTAAGTACTAAATAGAGAAAACAAAAAATAGGCTATAGGGGAGTCTGAAACAGTAAGCATTTGAGCGACTGTGTTACAGCTAGAGAACTGGATGGTGGCTGCATTGGAATCACTGAGCTCCCACTGGAGCGGCTCTAATTCTAATTCTAGCACAGTGCACACACAGCCCCTGGAAAAGCCTCCCTGAACAGTTCCCACGGAACGAGCTGAGCAAACACTTTCATTTTTCTGCTGGACCATATTTTTCTGACCTTCTAGCCACTGAAGTAGAAAAACTAATTCAGCAGTGAAATGCAAAATTGAATTTCTGTATTCCCCAAGAAAGGCTACTTCCTTTCAGACAACTTAGAATCCAATCAGAATTCACCCAAGACACTACAACCCAAGGGACATGAGTGGAGACGTCTCCACTTCAGTAGAGCACAGCTTCCTCTGCACTCTCATGACTGATAAAAGGTAATATTGCAAGGCCAGGCTTCTACTCAAAGTCTGGTCAGTTGAAACAACTGAAGCCCAGTGACGGACAAGAGAGACAACAGAGGCAAGAGCAGGCTCCTCCATCACAGACTCAACTGTTTCTGATGAGGGAGAATTTAGGATGCTTGAAAATATCTATCAAGTTCCATTGAGGAAAAACTCCTCATCACACCTGTGGCACAGGAATTAGGGGATTGAAAAGGAGGTCTGAAAAATCAGGAGCTTCCAATATTAAGTAATTTCTCATTTAAAAATAACTGCTAGAACAAAATCCCATTAAAAATTTACTACTTGAAAGCAGATAGAAGGTTTCTCAACAACAATATACTCACAAGTAATCAACTTAAATTGAATACAAAATTTGAATATATAAAAATCGCTTAAAGAGTTTCATATCCAGTTTCTTTTAGCACTTTTTACTAATAACCAAGAAAATAAGGCAGAATTCAATATGCCAAAGGTAAAATAAAGTATTCTCTGATTTCTTAGATTTCAATTGGATAAATAATACCTATTCATTTAAACTGAAATACTTCTGAAAAGTAACTCATTTGAAAAACTGAGACTAAATGATATACCTAAAAATACAGCAAAAACTATATTCAAATGTCTGAGCATCTAAAAGGTCTAAAACCCTTCAGCCCAGATCTCTTTCCGAATGACCTGTCTCAAGTGCCCCAAACAGGAATGAATGCACCAATAAATGCTCCTCCAAGCCTCAACGCAGAAAAAACCTGCAGTGAACAAAGGTTGGTGCAGAGACCCATGGCTGGACAAGATACTGAGAACAGTGACAGTTGAGGGGTCATCCTTACACAAAACATTTGTCCCATCTGTGTAAGGCTTGGGGATCACAGAGGAAGAGAGGCAAGGAGGCAGGAAGACAGGACAGGCTGTGAAAAGAGAGCCATGTCTTCTAATGGAGACATGGCCTTGGCAATGCTCAAATCTGCAAAACCAGACCTGCTCACAGTCAGCTCTGGATGGGAGAGGAGCTCACAGGACCTGTCTCACTTATTGAAATACCGCCAAATAGCAGTCTCTGGTAGAAGAAAGGGCACAGTACCCAGTTTCGTACCCACTGCTGAGTATCCTCACTATACCCTTTTAGGGCTTTACAAACACAGATTTTAATTTTAGTTACAATCTTAGGAGTTTTTCTTCCTGGGTGAATTTCTGTTTTCACCTATTCTTGTGCATTTCTATATTTTTAAAATCTCAGTCCACCTTTTATCTACTAGCTTTGATAAAATTTGTTTCTACCAATCAACAACATAAAGGCTTCAGAGTCTTTACATAGCTCTGGTCCCAACAAATCACTCAAATAAGCCATAGCTCAAACAAGCCTCTTGTTATTTCCCTTACCAACATATTTCTAAGAACAAAGCCATATTGAATTGTTTTTAATAAACTAAGTATGTTTATTTTCCATGAAATATGTAAAATAATTAGGAATGCAGAATAAACACTGTTATCACTCTTTTAAAAATCTTTAAAAATCAATCCTACTGTAGTTTCTAATTCAAAATGATTTCTAATAAAGCAAGATGTCAATAAATATTAGCCCCTAAAATCTCTCAAAATCTGAACAAAGATAATTTAATACAATTCTTTTTAGAAAGTTTTTTCTTTTTTATATGTTTTTCACTTATTTATTTATTTATTTTTCATTCACTGTGTGAGTGTGGGTACAGATATGTGTGGTAGCATACATGAAGGTCAGAGGACTTGCAGGAAATCAGTCTCTCTGTCCACCATTTGGGTCCCAGAGACTGAACTCAGATCATCACGTTTGGTGACAGACACTGCATTTGCTGATCCACCTTGCTAGCCCAAACTGTCTTTTTCTAATGGATGGTTAAAGTTTCAAGCATAAAAGTTGGTCAGACATTTGTCAAATACAAAATATCAGTTGCAAAGAAAAAGTTGGTGAAATCTATTATACAGCACAAGGCATGTGTATAAAGTGTTACAATCCTAAAAACTGGTCAGGAAAGAATGTAAGCCACTCACAATCAAAAATTTTCAAAAGGCTAAGTATGGGTGATGATATACATGCTCACTAGCTCAACTTAATCACTACCCAGGATACACATATTTCAAGACATTATACATGACAATAGATCACACTATCTAATAAAAATAATCATTAAGTAGATGCTTAGATTTTCCAAAAACAAACAAGCACTGAGTTTCTTAATAAAATACTGAACAAGAATAGCTATGTAAGCAACTACACATAGCTTTATCCCACTCAAAGTGACGCTAGAGGGAAATAGATGGAATATGTGCAGTCCTCGAACAAAATAAATCTCTAAAAAAAAATTCTTCCTGGGGACGTGAGGACCTAAGTTCACATCCCCTGGACCCAGGTAAATATCCAAGCAGGGTGCTGCACATCTGCAATTCTGGCAATGTGGGATGAGATGGCAGAGATGAGGGAACCCCAGTGTTCATAGGCCAGCCAGTGCAGGCAACCAGTGAGCACCAGGCTGTTGAGGTTTGGTCCTGGCTATCAATTGTTATGCTAAGTGCAGGCCCCCAAGACCTGGTTGCCCCAGAGACAAGAGACACTCTGCACACAGACCTCGCCCACACATCATTTCTGACTGGTAAATAAAGATGCCAACAGCCAACAGCTGGGCATGAGAGCCACAGGGGGGTTTAGGTTTCCTGGGGTTCGGGTTTCCCAGGCTTTGGGGTTGTTGAACTACCAAGCGAAGGTGAATGAAGGAGAAACCAAGTGGGTTAGCCAGGTTCAAGAGAAAATAGAGCCCTGAGGGCTGACCAATTGGAGTTAAGAGCAGCCCAGATGAAACACAGTAAGTAATTACTGAGGGTTATTGATAGAAACGTAGATTTTAATAGCTTAGAGGGTAGAGATCTGCCCAGCTTTTAGTGCTGATTAAGGCTTATTATAAATATAAAGGGTGTGTGTGTGTGTGTGTGTGTGTGTGTGTGTGTGTGTGTGTCTATTATCCAGAAACTAAATGGTCTAGGTGGGGTAAAGAAAACATGGGACTAAGATTAAAAAATTACAACCACATCAGGCTCAGGAAAAGACCCTGTCTCTAAATAAATAAAAAGATAGATAGATCGATAGATAGATAATAAACCACTGAATGAATGAATGATTAAATAATAAACCAATAAATGAATGAATAAATAAATAAACCAGTAGATGAATGAGGTGGTAAGCAATAGAGGCTAACGGATGCTGACCCCTGGATTATGTTCACACATACACATGAACACATGTGCACATGTGGACATACAGGAAGTAAAGGAAGAAAGAAGTAAGCAAGCGAACACAGGAGAGAGACATAAATGTCCATTTCAGATGGAAAAATTAATCAAGGTTACCAACCGAGAACTGCTTATAATAATAAATACCTAGCATCTAATCCCCCCCCAAAACAACAAAAACAATGAATGAAGAGAGAGGGAGAGAGAGAGAGAGAGAGAGAGAGAGATAAAGCCCAATCAACCACAGAAACAAAAACCTCAGCCCAGCTACTACTGGTTGCAGTCTAGACTGTAAGAGCGCCGTATGTGACAATCTTTTAAACTTACCTCTTTAGGTTGCCCAGGATCCAACTGATCTAAAATCAATTGTAGTTTCCCTTGACAAAATTTGTAACTCTGTAATGGAATTGGCAGAACAGACAGTTATGTAGAGACTTCCAGCAGGACCACCGTAAATGACTGTTAACACAACTTCAGAAACACGGTCACTCTGAACGAGGGAAACAAAATCCTAGCTTTTCTTTACCTTAAGTCAGAACTAAAATTCTGTAACAGAATACTGTAACTTCCTGAACATGAAACTGTTTGCTGAATAACCATAATGTATACATTGTAAGACTCAAAAGACATTTAAAACACATACATACATACATACACACACACACACACACAAAACAAAAATAGCAAGCAGCCAACACTAGACAAGCAGGAATACTCAGCACACTGAGCCCTTCTGTGTGACCCTGCACTTGCTTTCACCTCTATACTTCATGAAATTGTCCAAAACTAAAAGCTCCCAGTTGAGAAGGGCTATCGTGCACCCACAGGCTCCTCCAGAGATCTGCACACTTGCTCACTTCCCACTGAGACGTTACCTCAGAACCAATCCCCTGGACAGCCGTCTGTCCACAACCTGCATCACCTTCCACACAGCTACTGTTGATAGCATGACATGGTCACAGGCAGTTCCGAGTGGGCCAGGGTATTTCCCGTACTACACGCAGGTCTGGGCCTTGTTCTTTTTCACATTAGCACCTCCATATCTAAAGGAGTGCCCAACTACAGGGCTAAGTGCCCAACTGCAGGGTTAAGTGCCCAGCCTTTTGTTCAGGAGAAAAATTACTCCAAAGTTAGGCGTGGTCCTATTGTCTTTCTCTATGGAAACAACTAGAGCGAACAGGCCTAGCTGCCCCAATGACAAGAAAGTCCAAATGAATTTAAGATTTCATATCAGACAACACACATTTTCTTTCAAGTTTGGGGATGGAAGTACTAGTCAGAAGTTACTTGTTTCTTTTCTAAAGGATCTGAGTCGGGTTCAGGAGGGTCACAACTGTCAACAACTCCAGTTCTAAATTTCAAAGTCTCCCAACCATCATTGGTACACACACACACACACACACAAGTATATACTCATACAGACACACATATAATAAATCTTTAAAAATTATTAGAAAAGACTTAAAAGAGTCCCGTCTTGCTTATTTTAAAACTGTATAGTTTAGGTACACATGTTACTACATTTTTATTCTAGAATTATTTGTTTTATTTCATATGTATAAGTGTTTTGTCTGGATAACAGGGTATCTGAATAAGTCAGAGGAAGCATTAGATTCCCTGAAATTGGAGTTACAGATGATTATGAACCTCCATTGAAGTGCTGCTGTTTTTGAAAAACATGACAACAGAGCCCAAGCTTAGAATTTCAATTGAATTACAATCAAATAACTAAGATTATGAAAGATAATGATAGAATACACACACATACGCAGCAAAGTAGCTATCTTGTTTAATGAAAAAATATATAGATAACTTGTAGAATAGAAATCCTACAGATAACACATACAAACACCTTTCTATGTGCACACTTGAACATACACAGCATACACATGCACATATACATGTATATGAATGAGAGTATATGCACTAAAACATGTGCTTATATAACTTACTATACATACTCACTGAACTAACAGAGAAGCTAATATATTTCCTCTGCCAGGCTCTTCCACTGCTCTCATGTGACTGATTTATGCTACTATTTCTACCATATAATTTTGCCAGATTATTATCAGTATCCAAATGTCTCACCCACAAGCTCATTAAAAGATTGAAAACAAAACAAAAAAGAGTGCTGGTTAGTTTCTTTTCAATATGACACAAGCAGAGAAAAGCTACTTTCCTGTCCTGGGGAGAGGGATCCTCAATTACAGAATTGCCTCCATCAAACTGGCCAATGGGAACGCCTATGGTGCATTTTCTTGATCAATACTTGATGTGGGCAGGCTCAGCTAAGCAAGCATGAAGAGCAAGGCAGGAAGCAGCTTTTCTCCACGGTTCCTGCCTCTGCTCCTGCTTGAGTTTCTACCCTGACCTTCCAGAATGATGGACTATGGGACATGTTAAGCAAATAGACCTTTTTCCTCCCCAAATTGTTTTGGCCAAGAAAGCAAACAAAGGCAAACAATATCACAGATGCAGAACAGTTGTATTCAGAGTTCTAAGACCTAGCTCCTTCTTCTAGCCACCTTATCCTCAACTCCCATCTCTCTTCCTCAGTCCTGCCCCACAGCATCACTGTATCCATGGGCTAATTGAGTGCTTTGTCAGGAGCCATAATGGGACAAGCTAATAATGAGCAGATGATCATCCTGAAATGCTTGCCTCAGATTATTATATAATCTGCAACGAGTGTGCCCCATTAGCAAGGCTGTGGTGGATGTGATTTTAGGAAAGATTCCTGCTATTAATATGCTTTTCCCATTATTATTACTATTACACATATGCAACTATCACTAAGCAATAGCACTCCCCTTTGTAGCAGATCTCTGCAGATCCACAAAGATGTACTCTCTTGTAGTGATACTATATAGGCAAATAGATGACTTCTTAAGTCTTAATGATGATCCTATAAGAATTCCTAAAATTATATCAGTGATTATTAAGCTCTTTTATAACAGGACTGCTGTTAAGTCCCTCAGGCATAGTCAAACTGCAATGAGAACTCTGCCAGTCTCCTGAGTGTTAATTGCCCTGAGAGAGATAGTAACTGGACCTTCTCCTACTCAGAGCACATTCCAAGAGATTGTAAAACAATTAACCTAGGTCACTAGAGGAAATCCACGATTTATTATAGGTACGAGGACAGAAGAGAAAATATTGCCTGGGTTCTTCTATACAAAACTTCACTAATTTATAGTTTCAAACTTTCTGCGAACCTGTGGAGCTAAACAGGTGATGAATGTCTAGTTAGATAATTACTTCTAATGGATATTCATGTAAACATTCTCTGTTGTAAACTTCTATTTCAATTTATGATTTGAATTTTGGTGTGAACTTGTGATGAACCTTGTAACATGTGATCATGTACTCTGAATGGTGTATAAATAGTGAAGACAGAGACAAAGGAGTTAGTTAGAATAGAGTTAGTTAGAATAGTCAGTTAGTTAGAATAGTGAGTTAGGTTAGTTAGAATAGAGAGTTAGAATAGAAGATAGAAATAGAGATAGAATAAGAAATTTTCCTTTTCCCAAATAGAAAAGAAGTCTTCCTTTTTCCCACTTAGGACCTTTCTGCTTTTCCCCTCAGATAGCTTTCATAGGATACTTTTAACACTTAATAAACTCTATAGTAACTTTTCTAAGTGTCTTTTCTTCCTGCGACCCAGCCGCAAGTAGAGCCCAGCAGTTCCTGCTGAGATAGAACAAAGGCCACGTTGCCTAATCCTCTGCTGTTAGGCTACAGGTGTTAATCACCCTAGCCTGCAGTCTCTTATCCTCAGAAGAAGTTTTTAGGATAGTACAAGGCTATTTACTTAACTCCTTGCTGGTCTTAGGTCTGGGATGCAAGTGCCAGTTTCTGGCCACTGGATCGCTGACTGCAGGTCAGCTACAGTAGCAAAGGGACTGCCTCAAGAAGAACCAGACTGAGGAGGAGAAGAAGGAAGAAGCTGCATTTCTCTCTCCCTTCTCCCCCAAGCCGGGGGCTGGCCCTCGGCAGTGCTTTCCTTTATCATTATTAAAATTTGAAAATTTTCAAGCAAATCTTACATTTCTCTATTATCTATATAAGAAAATATGAAATAACTGCTTTTCACCTACAACAGTCTATTGAAGAAGAAATCTGAAAACATAATTCACTGATACCCGCAGTAATCCATTCTTATCTCCAATACTGTTACAAGCTCCATAACAGCTGTGACAAATGGTGAGCAAGCAATTACTTGAACATTCTGTTACACTTGATGAGACAAGCAGTATTATGCTAAGTAGCAGCCAATTAAAAGATAATCCTTAGTTCTTAACAGAATTCATCTCTTTTAAGTGGCTGATATAAAAAAGACTTCAGGTTTTAGTCTCTTTATGTGCAATATCCCTCCCAGATACTGAAATCTCTAACGTTATACTTTACAAAATTGTCATAGCTCACCAACATTGTAGTTCCTCAACTTTCTCCTCCTCTGTCACTGATCAACATGCTGGTTTGAATGGAGAAATGGCCTCTATAGGCTCATATGCATGAATACTTGCTCCCCAGTTGGTGGAACTATTTGAAAAGGGTTAGTGGGTGTGGCCTTGTGGAAGAGGTGTGTCACTGGGGGTGAGCTAGACCACTCCCAGTTAGCTCTCTCTGCCTTCTTACTTGTGAGCATTCAGCTACTGCTCCAGAGACATCACTACCTGCCAGCTGTCATTATCCCTGCTATGATGCCATGGGGTTTGACCCATTGGAACCATGATCCTCAAATTAAATCATTTCTTTTATAAGTTGCCTTCTTTACGGTGTATTATTACAACAGGAGATATACAAATAAGATACCACATTTAAAGATCTTTCATTTCTGCTTCTTCAGAAGTCAGTCCATAGCCAGGCAGCACTTGATGAACTCCCTGTGTAGCCAAAGCTGGCCTTTGGAACTCCTTATCCTCCTGAATCCACTTACAAATACAAAGTACAGGGAGCACACGGATGTGCCACCACCTACTGTTCAGCTTTATTGTCTTTAACATCCTGTGATCATTCACTGTAGCTAATTAACTTTCTTTTTTGACGTGAGATTTACCCAACCCAAGGAACCTAATGGGCAAGGTGCATACATCTGTAAACTCAAAAATGCTAGACCCATGCAGCAGGTTTCAGAGTTCAAGGTCAGCTACATCAAAAAATCTTCACTAGAAATTTTTAAATTAGTTCATTAACTTGATCAATTCATTAATTAAAGGGTGTCGATCAAAATAAGACACCAAATATCTCTTAATATCTCCTCTGACAATTCTGCCTCGACTCGTACTAAAAGCATGAGCCACCTCACCTGTCACCTATTTGTCTACAGTTAAACTTCACAAATAAATTATACTGTGTTAGCTCCAATACAAACATTTTATCAGGAGAATGTGCTTTTTTTTTTTTTTTTTTTTTTTGCTACTTGTCATTCTAGTACCATCTGATATGGAAAACCTAACTTGACCATGTCTCCCCATCTGAGTCTCCACATCTGAGTCTCTATTCGAATCACAGCACCAAATTCAACCGCCATTGGAACTAAAACAAAAAAAAAAAAACAAAACAAAACAGAAAAACAACCATAGCTACAACCTTGGTTCTGATTTGCACCAACTTTTAGAGTTCATCAGTGAAGTTTATGGATCATTTTCTATGTATTACTACCAAGCCTCCTCAGTCCAAATTCTCATTGTTTCTTCTAACAACAGAGACCGCCTTCCAACTTGTCTCCTGACAACTATGCCCCTCCATGCTCCTACACCTACAACATAGTGGAAGTCCTCTTGAAAGCACTTCTCTATAAAACCTTGAAATGATTTCCCTTTGCTGTGTGAGCATAACACAACATAGCCGCAGAACATAACCTGTCTTGAATATTTACTGAGCATTCCAGTTTTATAGCTAGGATCTATAAATAATGACTAAAGCATAACCTTTGCCTTCACTTCACAATCTGGTCCTCATCAACCATTCCAAAATACTCCCCCAAAACCTTCTGTAACCTTTCATATAAAATACCAAGAGAGGCTCATATATACCGCTAGTCTAATCTGACTTAAAGCTGGCCTGCACTATATTAAAAACTGCTTTTGTGCTGTTGCTTCCTATTGGATATGTGTAAATAGTCACAACACCTAACTAGAACATACTTAACTAGTGCATATAAAGTGTTTACTTCAATGCATATTTCCTGGATTTTCAGTGGTTCTAAATACTGTCTGGATGAAAAGCTCCTGAGGGGGTTAAGCAGTCTCTGTGGCTTAATCTGGAAGGCACCACATGGATCTGTTGTAGGTAACAGATGTGACCATGACAATATAAGAAGCTTCCAGAAAGAATTAAGATATATAATTGCATGTGTTAAAGCAGAAACTAAAGAAGTCATTTCTAAGTGTAGTATAAAGGAGAACAATAGATGGTCAAAACTTTTTGGATTTATGTGTATATAGTGCTTTATAGTAACTGTCACCTGTTGTTCTGACATGATCTTCCATTGCTACCTTAATTAATGTTTGTCTTTATCCTGATTAGTTTTTACTGTCACCTTGACATAACCTAGAGTCCTCTGAGAAGATGGAAGCTCATATGAAGAACTGCCTTCATCAGACTGGCCTGTGGGCATGTCTGTAAAATATTTTCTTGATTGATATGAGAGGCCCCAGCCTGCTGTTGTACCGCCATCTCTTCGTATGTGGCTATAGGCAAATCTATAGGACATTTCCTTGATTGGTGGTTGATGTGGAAATGCCCAGCCCATTGTGGCCACTGGCACCTCTGTGAGGTGGCCTAGGTTAACTATGAAACAGGCTGAGCAAGTCAGCAAATCACATTGTTCCGTGGCTTCAGTTTCAGATCCTACCTCCAGGTTCCTGTCTTGATATCCATAACTGATTAAGTATAACTTGAGAATTGTAAGCAGAAATAAACTATCTCCTGCCCAAGTTGCTTTTGGTCATGGTGTTTTATCATAACAAGAGAACCCATAACTAGGACGCTGGTAAAACTTTGTTAATAAACTTTTTAAATAAAAGTTCAAAAAGAAATTTGAGGTTGAGAACGAAGGTCAAAGTTCATCAGTAGTTCAGCTGTAGTCTATTGCAGACTGACTTAGCTCAAGATAGATTCAGAATTAATGAGGCTCACCTGAAATATCCTTTCTAAAATCATAGTACCTACTTATAAATAAACTTGAAATAATTTCAAAACCAAAAGAATATTCTAGTGTTCTTAAATGTTAAGCTTATTCCAAAATTTCCTGGATGTTTTAGTTACACTGATCAAAAAGAAATCTGTGCTCTCCATTAAAAGTGCTACATGTAAAAATACAAAGTCTGTTGTTATTTTCAGTGATGAAGAAGCAGTGAAGTATTCATTTAAAAAGAAATATTAGCATGCTTAATCAAAGTACTTTAGTTTTCTGGTGTCAAACTGCCTCCTCAGGAAACAGGCAAACATAAACTTAAGCCTTACCTACCCAGGTGTTCTCTCAAACTATCTGATCTTAATGAAGCTGGATGATATTCTCGATTTTAAAAGTCTCACCCATCTTCCTCTTTCACCTCTATATTTTTAAGATTTTAGGCTCTTGCCTTTTTGGTTTTTTTTTTTTTTTTTTTTTTTTTTTTTTTTTTTTTTTTTTTTTTTTTTTTTTTTTTTTTTGAAACAACCATTAAGAAAAATAACCAAACAGAAAACATCAACCAGAGCTGAACATGGAGGAGTCCAGCAGGTGGCAGTTGTGCTACCCCGATCTTACTCAGTCCTGATGAGGCTGAGAATGGCCACTGTACTGTCCATGTCATCCGGGCATAGAGCACCGCAGAGTCTGGAGGATTTCAGAAGATGCCAGAAAACGGGTTAAGCTGGAGACATTAAAGTTTGAAGAGGTGTGGAAAATAATAATCCATTAGGAGAACTGATTAGGAGAACTACACCTAGGACAGGAAAAAGGCACTCAACAAATTCCAACGGGATGAACTCAGATTCTAGCAATAAAATGGAACCTGTGCTATTCCCAGAAAAAGGAATCCATTCCCTGCCTTTTTCAGCTTCTAAAGCCTGTCTGAGCTTCCTGGCCTTCTATGCCATCTGCAAGCCCACAGACACATCAGTCCAGGAACCCTGGCAGCCTGTACACCACACCCTCTACCCTGAGCCCCTTGGGCTTTTCGCATATAAACCCCTGTGATTCTGTAAAGCCATGAGGAGCCCACTGCACTTCTGCACATAAAGACAACTCAGTAATACCATGCTCACAGGTTCTAAGGATTAGCACATGGACATCTTAGGGAGGGCAATTACTCTGCCTATCACAAGAACCAAAGGATGGTTCATCACAATGTGAAGTTTCTTATAAAGCAAAGAAGAAGCTAATGTCCGAAACAGCTAACAATGTAAGAGCAACAGCTGAAAGTCCCTTATATGAAGATGGCATCTTCTTCATATAAACTATACCGCCTGAGGTAGGTTTCTCTTAAGAGAACAGCAAGCCCATTACAAAGCAACATAACACTTGTTTTGTACTGTGCTAAATACTATGAGAGGAGAAGATGGCAGAAAGAAAGGACAAGAATTGTGAAATCTTAATGTATATTGGAGGGAATATTCCAATTTTTCAGCAGGAAAGAGCCCAAAACCAAACTCTTCCATTGCTCTGCTCTAACTTTTGGTAAAACCTATTATCCCTTCTGTATTTTTCAGTATCTGGAAGACTATATATATAAATAGTCTCCAGTTTTTCAGCAATAGATTAAAATACAGATACAGTCAAATTACAATATTTCAAATAATAATGAAAGGACTATTCCATTCATAAAAATACAACACCAAAATTAAATCACAATCACCAGAATGAATGGGTGATCTACAGAATGTGAAGCCATTTTCTGTCATTTTTACATTAAACAAGGATTAATGCCTAAAATTAATTTGGCTAAAATTAAACAGATAAAAAAATCACTCAATCAATAGATGAGTTGCTAAGCCAAATACATAGTTCTCAATAAAGGATGTGCAAATGGCAAATATACATGTGAACAATGTTCAATAGCTGTGAACTGTCAGGGAAATGCAGTTTAAAATAGCTTTGAACCAGAGTCTGGTTAACCCCTGTCAGAATGGTGAGGTTATGAGGAAAGAGACCCTTTACACAGCTGGTAGAAACATAAATGAAAGCAGCTACTTGGAAATCAATACAGACATTACTCAAAAACCTGAAAATAGAAGTCTAATATGCCCCAACCATAGGTGTGTTACGTATTTAAGAACTGTAACTCAACACACCACAAAGATGCGTCTGCATGCATGTTTACTGTTGCTCTATTTTAATAACTGAGAAATGGAGTCACCTTGGATGTCTATCAAAAGATGAATAGATAAAAGAAAATCATACATAGACACCATGGAAATTTAGCCAGCCATAAATTAAAAATAAATAGACACTGAAGAAAAATGCATAGAGCTGTGGTCACTGTGTAAGAGAGATAAGCCAGACTCAGAGTGACGAATGCCACCCTGGTTTTTGTTTGCAAAATCTAGATGTAAATCTGTGTGTGTGCAAAGGTCATGAAGGTACAATTGAACCTGCTTGGGAGAAGGGAGGAGACTAGCAAGTAAAAGGCATTGAGGATGCTGAGGCAGTGGAAGAAGCAGGTGAATGAGAACAAGTATAATGAATGACAAACGTGCATGAAACGTCATGATGAAACCCATTCATTTGGATGCTCACTGTAGGTTTTGATTATAGAAAAGAAAAATCCAGATACATTGATTTCAGCCCAGAGCAAGTACCGATCCTGAAGGGATCAATAAGGCTGGCAGTGGTTAATGGAGTTCTTACAAGGCACAGAGTCCGTCTTCTTGCTGTCATAGTAAAGGATCCAGTGTCCAGCAGCAAGCAATGAGTGGTAATAGTAACAGCTCTATTATACTAACAGTAAGCTAGCTGATGGCAAGGTATAAGACCAGCTACTCCTAAAAGGCTATCTTTCTTGTGGGCTGATCCAAGGTGGCTTACTTATATGGGCAACAGATGATTTCACACTAATAAACAGTTTCTCACAGACAGAGGTATATGGTCAAGTGATGAGTCTCTGACCTTAGTCCCTGAGACAGAGACAGCTGTCAGTTCAACAAGTATCAGGAGGAAAGCTCATCACTCCCTTGGCCTTTTCCTGTCACTGACTGGTATGTCAACATAAAGTACCTGGTGTGTACACACCGGGTGGACTAGAGCAGGGGCTGCACTGCGCTTCTCCCACTCGTCATCAACCTCACAGTCATGAAAGAAAACACTGGCTGATGCTTAGGAATGATTGGAGTCGGGACCTTTATAGAGTAATTCAGCCAGACCTTGATCAGTTTCCTGTCAAAGCATCTCTAACAAGCAAAGGCATGCCCACACACCTCTTCGAGCACACAAGCCTGAAAGAGCTATCTGGTATATTCTAGCATTCACATGTTATGAATGTCTTTCAGAAAGTGCAGACAGTGTCCTCATGGACAGAGTTCACTTTCAACCCAGTTAAACTTTCCTGAGACAATCAGATTCACAAGGTAGATGCTAGATGATTCAAATATTGCCTGTGCGCATGCAAAAGCCACAGATCAGAAGGTTTCATTTGAAGAATCCCAGCAAAACAAAACTTAAAAACAAAAATATATGGAATTATGACTTCATTCACTCAAAACCAGAAAGCTCTGTTATTCTAATCACTAGAACTGACTCAACATTTGGGAATTAGCAAGTGATAAACTCCTAGCTACTCAATTAAGCTTACATAGATCTGAAAACTTTCATTTGGGCCCGGGCATATTAACGATGTTACTTTTTCTCTTGTTTCAGTGTATTAAAGAGGCTCATTAAATAAGTAATATCATTTAATGGTGAGCTCCTAAGTCCTAGGATGAAAGTCTGTCTTTTAATTTCTAAAGAGGTTCAGTTAAGCAACTAAACCAAGCCCATGAATACACTAAGGTTATCTTCTTCCCAAGAGCTGTAACATGGGAAACTCTCAGTCTCTCCCATCCTCTGTGACATCGCGTCAGCCTGACTTGTAGAGTTCACAACTCAACAGAGTCTCTCCTGAGCAAGAATGCAATGGCAACTAAGCACAGCAACTGTGAGCCAGCTCTGACCACTTCTGAGTCAGCACTGTGCAACCGTGCAGTCCCAACGGTGCTACTGTGCATCTATTTCTTCATGTTGATCTGAGCTTCTCCAAGCGATCTTTGCAACATGCTTAGGTCTACTTTCTGAGTATGACCTTCTTTATCTATGGTGCCAGAAATTAAGGCCAGGCCCTGAAACATGCAGGATCGTCTTCTTGACCATCTGTACCCACTGCAGAGCGGCAAGAGCCTTCTGACATCTGTTGACAACTGATGCAGGTGGACAGACTGACCAAGTTTGACCTGGAAGCTTGTCGGGGGCTGCTGGCATATGTCCAGCTGCTTTCCCTTGTCTTCTATTAGGACTAATCTAGTCTCAAGCCTACCTTTTTCCTATTCCTGCTATAATCAAATGACAGGTATTTCTACTTAGGTCTTGGTTAGTAGAAATGCAAAATCTCTGTTCCAGTGTCTGTTGGTGTCAGAAGATATACTGCTATAAAGGAACTCAGAGAAGAAAGAACCTGAACTTACAATTACAGGGTACAGTGTGTCACAGAGGGGATTCCATCAGGCAGGGACTTGAACAGTTAGTCATAGCACACACATAGTCAGGAACAGAAAGGAGTAAGTATGCATGCTTACTTGTGCTCAGATTACCCTCTGTGCACTTACACAGCCCACGATGCTCGGTTTACACATCCCAGGATGCTCTGCTTACACAGCCTGGCTTACCAAAGGGTACAGCCCACCTGATTGAAGGAGGAGTCACTGTCGGAGCAATTGTCTGTGCAGCAGCTGCCACTCTGCTCCTTCTGCATTTTCCTCTGCCTGTCCTGACTTCGGGTCTCATCTTCCTCAGATTTGTTGATCATTGACTGGACCACCACCATCATCATGTTCTTCAGAGAATGCATCATTTCCTTATACCTTTAAATTAAAGGGAGACTTAGTAAATGAACTCGGGATACTCAAGTACTTTTTTTTCTGTGAAAAAGAAAAAAAAAATTAAGAACATAATGCTAACAGAGAAAAGCTAAGCTTCTGTTTCAAAAAAAAAATAAAAAAGGGCACAACAGGCTGGCGAAATGCCAGGGCTGCACAGAAAAATCCTGTTTTCAAAACTTAGAAAATGTAAAAAAGGAATTCCAAAAGCATATGATTTCTTATAGTTTTTTTTACATCTGGAAATATGAAGTAATGTGGTAAAAATCAATACAGCTCTAAGCCAAGCTGTCTTAGTGGCAAGCATTTCTGTTACCAGCAACACAAGAAAATATTCACACCACACCATAGTCAGGCTATGACACAGCACAGTTCATTCCAGTCCCTCTCCTCAGTTCTCTCTCACTTCTCCACCCTCCTTTCTTCATTTCTTCATGTCTATGGGCACCCACAGCCTCGACTAAGACGTTCTATGTTTTCTCGGGATCTAAGTAGGAGTTAAGTAGTCAGTGGCTACTTTCCAAGAAAAGCCACAGAAACAATTATAAGTGGTGGCAAAAAACAGATTCTTGAAGTAAGACATAAAACTAAGGAAATTTTTACATCCCCTCAACTCTGTAAGTCTAAAAATGTCTCTAACGGAGAAAACATATCATTTTAAGACTTCTTTTTACTTTAGCATTTTATGTGTTTTGCCTGTATGTGTTTCTGTGTAACATGTGCATGCAGTATCTCCAAGGATGAAGGGGAGATGGATAGATACCCTGGAACCAGTCTGTGCACCATGGTGAGATCAAGAGCAGCCTGACACACAGAGGAATGCACGGTCAGAAGGAGGGAGGGAGGGAGGAAGGAAAGAGTTCTTATATCCATTAAGATCTGTCCATCAAAAGATGTTCTGGACAGGCATGGTGGCACAGCCCTTTAATCCCAGCCCCTAAGAAGCAGGGAGAAGTATGTCTTTGAAAATTCAATGCTAGCCCGACCTACAAAGCAAGTTCCAGGACAGCCAGTGCTACAGAGTGAGACTATGTCTCAAAGAAACAAAAGGCTGTTCTTCCCTTCCTCAGTAATTGGACAGTAGCTAAACTATGCTCTCTCGGCACTCTTTGTAGTTAGGAATGTTCAAATGTGCATCTCGATGTCTCCGTTCCTTTAAAATTTACAATCTGGTGATTTTTCTGGATGTAGTGTGGTATGCCTTTAATTCTAGCTGTCTAAGTGGAGACAGGCAGAATTAGTGCAAGCCTACTGAGAAAGAAAGAAAGAAAGAAAGAAAGAGAGAGAGAGGGAGGGAGGGAGGGAGGGAGGGAGGGAGGGAGGGAGGGAGAAAGGTTAGAGAAAAGGGAGGGAGCATGAGAGAGATGAGAAAAAAAGAAGAGGCAGAAAGACAGACACACAATTTAGTAGTTTAATGGAGAAGTATAAAAAGTAAAAAAAAAAAAACATGAGGATTATTAAATCCATAGAATATCTGAGATTTCCATTTGAACATAAATGCTTTTAACAAAATTTTATTAAAAAGACAATTATGAATCTTCTGTAAAAACTTTCATGAAAAAGGTCAGAAAAGAACATAAGAGCAGTGATCTTAAAAACCTATTCAGCTGATCATAAGTATGGAGGGTTAAATGAACTGAAAGCCAGCAGCAGCTACTGGAGTTGTGAGAAGGCAAATGGAGGCAGATACAGGATGTGGACACCACCCAGACCCTCCTACAACGCTTCAAGAAACATTCGCATAAACACTGGGGAAAACCAGATCAACAATGGAGACCTGCCTATGTGCTTCCAGACTCATTAAATAACATGAAATACCTAAAAGGATGCTCTTGTATGTGCCAAAATTGGAGAAGTAAACATCAAAATGTTTAATTAGGGAGGTGGTTGGAATTACTACAATAAAAATGTACTGCTGCCACGTGACCTTTGAGTCATTTTCTCAAGAACTCTATACAACTTAAAGTCTATTATCCATAGTTCACAAACCATAAGACAAACACCCATTAAGCCCTTTTAAATCTTTGTGAGGTAATAACTGTCTTAAATTTTATACATGGATGAACCAAAGTTGAACAAGTTAAATAGCTTACACAGAGATTTTTAAAATAATTTTTTAATAGTGTCATATAAAACTCTGCACTTATCATTAAAGGGCTTCTATTGTCCGAGTAATTTTAGCATTCTTTTTGGAATAATATCTATATACTGCCACTTCTCCCCAGTAGGTAACAACAATAAATAGTAGTTGTCACAGAAGAAACACAACTCCTGTCCAGACTAGCTTTTGAAAGTTTACTTTAAAAGTAAACTCGACTTCATGCTTTACACTACAGGAGCTGATAAATACGCAAGTACAAATTCCAGTATCTCTGATACTGGGTTGGCAGATTATTATCTGTGGTGGTTTACATCAGAATAGCCCCTGTGGGCTCACATGTTTAAGTCCCTGAACTCTAGTTGGTGGAATTTTTCACAGCAATAGAAAAGCATCTAAGATATTACTTTATTGTTCTAAACTGACTTTCCATTAAATAAATTCTACTGAAGCACATGCAGACTCTTTCTATTATGCATTACTTAAGGCTATTTTCATACTGTTCATACAAGGTACAGGGAGCAAATCTAAAATGCTTATTTTATGTCCTTTTATAGAAAACATTTGTCAACCTCTGCCATAAGAGACAATGAAATACCACAATGAAAGGAACCTGCCACCTGGGAGGAGGACACTGAACACCCACCAATCCCTCATTTGTGTGCTCCTGCAGATACATTAATTTCTTTGAGGCTTATGTTTTGATGCTTCTCAGTTACAGTTATTCATTACATATTTTGCCTAATATATTTCTTCCTTTATATTTCCATTCAGCCTTTTGCATGCATCATAGCACTTATCACATAGAACTGAAACTATTGTACATTCAGTTTCTCTTTATGGTATGGATTAGTATAGGGTAGAAAACATCGTATTCATCTTTACAGTATACCACATTGTGGTTGCTCGTTCAACGTATAACGAGTACTTGATATATAAACGGGGGTGGGAGGACTACTGCTAAAGAGAGTTTGCTGTCAGCATCAATCTGTTTTCCTTGCTAAAAGTAAACTTGAGCCCAGATACATTAATAAAGGAAAGAGGTGTATCTCAGAGGTTGAGGGATCACAAGCTTACACCAGTTTCTGCCCAGCTCTGGTCAAGAGTTCACGACAATTCACATGAAAATATCAAGACTGTTTGAGAAAGGGGTAGATAATGTGATGAGATCAGAAGGCAGCAGAAAGAGAGGGGGCAGATTTGCTTTTTATAACATCCCTTTTTATCTCGTTCCCTGTGGCAAGCATGCATGCTTGTTCACTCTCTTGCTAAAACTAATAAGGGTCCAAGAACTGCCTTAATCCCCTCTGAGCCAGCTGTCTTCAATGACCTAATTCTCTTGTATTTAGCCTCTCTTCAGGGTTTCATCACCTCGTAATTCTGCCATAATAATGACCAAGCTTTGAACACTGCTAGAGAATAAACATTGAAAGTATTGTAATTTGTAACATAAAACTATTTATAGTGGCAAATAAAACACTTTCACTTAATTAGTAAGTATCTAACATACACAAGACACTTTCTAGGCATTAAGATACAGAAATAGAAAACAAAAAAAAAATCATATAAAAATTGAGCTTTGTAGAACACCCATCCTGGTGAGCAAACACTGAAATGAGCAGAAGACAGATATAGATGTTATCCTTTATTAGTGATAAGAGAGCTGAAAGGGAGAGAGCAAAATAAGAAAATAGCCTGAGCAAGGAAAGGTTACTGGTTTAAGCAGAACTGAGAACAAAAGGCCTTACAAAGGTCTTTTATGACAGTAAACTAAGACGCCCCCATGTAGTCTAAGAAAAGGGCACTTTACCCAGCGAGGCAAACTGAGGGCATTCCTGAGAGATGCACAGACTGGACTGTTTAATAAAGAGCAAAACTGGCATGGTGGGAGAAGTATGAAAAACAAGGTGGCTAACAGCTTAGGAGTGTGTGCAGGGAGCTCATGGCCAGCCCTGTGGGCTACACAGAGCCTTGTATTTGTTCTACAGGAGTGCTTCTCAACCTTCCTAATGCTGCGACCCTTTAATACAATTCCAGATGTTGTGGTGATTCCCCCACCATAAAATTATTTCTGTTGCACTTCATAACCATAATTTTGCTGCTCTTGTGAATTGTAACATGAATATCTGATATGCCGGGTAGCTGATGTATGACCCCTGTGAAAGGGTCGTTAAACCCCCAAAGGAGAAGTGACACACAAGTTGAGAACCACTGCACTATAGGATGTGAGGGGCATGGCTGTCAAGAAATCATATATATATATATTTACATTTCAGATGCCATCCCCTTTCCCCATTTCCCCTCCCTAGAAAACCCCTATCCCATGCCCCCTTTTCCTTTTTGCTTTTATGCAATTTTTTAAAAATGTTAATCAAACGCTTTATAAGTTTCGTAATGCTCAATCAGAAGTGTAACCCAATACCCAACCTAGATATATAAACTATCTTTGACTGGTGGAGACACGTGAACATCTGCCTCCATGCCACACCCCTTTCTCTCTCTTTCTCTCTCTCATCACCTAGCTTCTCCTCTCCTTCAGCGTCTCCTCTCCTTACTCCATCTCTTCCTCTCGGTACTCCTCCCACCTTAGCTCCTCCTACATATCACTCTTCCTGTTAAAATAACACTTTTCTCTCAAAATACAATTAGAGCATAATTATTCCTAATTGTACCAGTGAGGTACAAGAGAGACTTAATACCCAATCCATCATTTTGTTGACTAACCAGAACCTCTGTCATCTCTCCTAACTAAAACACTTAGTTTTGAACCTGGCTTTTTTCTTGGCTTTAGAATGAATGTCAGCTGAAAACCACCCACTCAGATCTTTTCTCTCAAAGTAAATAGCCAGGATTGGCTATGAGACTATAGGTCTTCAACCCTGTCAGAAATCCAGAATGACTGAGTTAACTGAAATTATGGAAAGCACTAAGAATAGCTTCTAAAACTTAGCCAATTTATAGACTGTCAAGAAATCCTAATGAAGTATTATTGTGGAGAGAACAGCAGACCTGGCCTGCACAAGTGTTAGTTGGGGTCCAAGGGAACTACCAGAAGAGAACTTAGAATCTTCCCTACATGCCTGAAACCCCAGAACACCGAGGCTGCAGAGTCCAAGGGCTCCAGCTCCCCGCCCCGCAACACAACATCATGTGGAACCAGAGGGATCTGAGAAGCTCACCCTTCAACTCACTGCACGTGCACCATTTCTGATGTTGTGCTAATTAACTTTGACTTCTCTATATGCCTTGAGAGGGTCTCGATTTCTGTACTATCCTTGGGTGTTTATCCCACAATGGTATTGCAGAAAGGAGGGAGTCTAGTTTAATTGTTCAGCACAACATTAAAGCAGCCATGGCTGCTACTGCAGTTATTGTTCTATTCAAAATAAGAAAGGGAAAAAAAAAAACATAGAGTTTTGATTAGGCATACTGAGTTCCTGGGCTAAGGAACTATTTTCTGAACACACACTCAATTCTGTCACATAAAAGTCAAAATGTGTGTGTGTGTGTGTGTGTGTGTGTGTGTGTGTGTGTGTGTGTGTGTGTGTTGCAAAAAAAAAAAAAAAAAAAAAAAAAAAAAAAAAAAAAAACCAAGCACAGAAATATAAGAAACACCAAACGTAACAACATAACCTTCCCACAATCCACTTAGACTGCAGCTATGGCATATAATGAGAATTAAAGGAAATCACAGAAAGAAAGAAACACAAGGGAATGATCAGAACCACATATGTATATATGTGTGAGTTCAAAGAAGAAGATTAGCTACTGATTGAGAATGCAAACAACTGAATAAAACAAAGAACAGAGTGCAAGCTATGAAAGAAAAATACAGTAAAGAGACAGAAATCCCAAAGAAAAATAAAATCTGAGATGCTGGAAATGAAAAGCCTAGGAAATCAAATAAAGAGCTCTGTGCAAAGTCCCCTGAATAGGAAAGATCAAGGAGAGGACAGAATATCTGAGCTTGAACACAAAGTTGAGGAATGGCAGCCATCAAACTAGGCAAAAGAAGAAATAAAAACGAGTCCAGTGAGAAGCTCAAGATATGCACAACACCCTGAAAAGACCAAACTTAGAGACAATAGATATAAAATGTGAAGATTCTAGTTCTACAGGAATAGGAAATGTTTCTTCGAGAATTTCAACAGAAAATTCTGCAGACTTAGGAAAGGAGATGCCAATCTAGACAGGAGACACTCAGGATACCAAATAGACAAGACCAGGAGACAACATCATCACCATATCATAGGTCAAACACTAAATATGCAGAACAAAGAAAATGAAAGGACAACATAAACCCCATTTGTCTCCATTTAAGGAGCCCGTTTGTCTCCATTCAAAGACCAGGGATGATTTTAAAAGAAGGCCATAAGGCACCAGCTCCAGGAACAGACCATAAAGCCCAGAACAAGATCATAAAACCCCTTCCCAAAGAACAGCCTGGGGATAAATAACCACAAGAATAGGTAATATCTTATCCCAGGATAGGGCATCTGTGCTGGGGAAGTCCTACCTTATCCTGTCATTAAACCTTCATGACATAGGAATGCAGACCACTGACCACCTGTCACAAGCCAATCAGAAGTGGACCCCTGTGACCTCCCCAGCACTAAGGAATGAAATATTAGATTACCTAACCACTCTCTAGATATAGAACTAACATAGTAACCAATCAAAGTTATACTAATGTCACCGCTTTGGCCTGTACCTATCACAGTAGAGGTTACCTAATTTTTCTAGAGAATTCCTCTGGTTCCATATATGAAGGCCTGCTTCATATATATGAAGTACATGCCTTGGTCGGAGGTGTCATTTTGGAGAATGGTTGACCATAGAATGCTGATTGTTTCTGCAGAATAAAAGTTCTTTTTCTTTGTCTTCGCATACTATTTAAGGGTGGGGTCTTCCTTCAGCGATTTTTGGATGCTTATAAAAGTTATTGAAAGTAACAAGAGAAAAACACTAAATTACAAAGACAAGCCCATCAGAACATCAGCAGATTGCTCAAAACTAGAACGTTAAATCCAGAAGGTCCTGGATAGGTGTACTTTGAGTTCTCAAAGATAATTGCCAACCCAGAATACTATACCTAGCAAAGCTATTTGTCATAAGTGACAGAAAAAAAATAAAATTTTTCTGTGATAAAAATAGGCTAAAGAAATTATGACCACTAGGACATGCCCCCCCCAAAAAAAATATAAAAGTACCCTTCTAATTGAAAAAAGAAAGAAAAAAAAAGACTATGCACTACACTGCAGTATAAACAACACTAGAATAATAGTTGATAATAGTTGAATGGTAGAGGAAGAGAAAGAAAACAATACTACAAAAGGCCGAAATCAATATACACTTTCAATAATAACTCTGAGCATTATTGGTCTAAATTTCCCAGTCAAAGACACAAAGAAGTGAGTGAACCAAAACTCAAGAGCATGTACTTGCTGCCTCTGAGAAACACATCTCACCTCGCAGGCAGACAATCAGCTTGAAAGAATGAAAAAAGGCGCATCAAGCAAATGGACCTAGGACCCAAGCAGATGTCACAGCTGTAAACATCTAACAAAGCAGACCTAATGTCACTTTAGACTCATAAGGGAATAATCCACTAGAGGCCATTATAATTTTAAACATCCCTTCCCAGAACCAAGATGCATTCAGTTTCATGAAATAAATTCTCTTAGATGTTAAGTTACAGATTAAGTCTAGCACAACAGTAACAGGTGACAACATCTCACTCTCAGCACGGATGGAACTTCTCAATAGCAACAACAAAACCAGATGACATCATTGATCAAAGATGACTCTGTACATCAAACGGACTGATCAGGGATCTTCAGGCCACTCAATTCAAATGCTCCAGAGAATATGTTCTTCTCAGCAGCCAATAGAACTTTTTCCAAAACAGATCACATATAAGGGCACAAAGCAAAAGTCGACAACTATAGGAAAACTAAAACCACTCCTTGTGGTCATATTGGAATGTGACCCTAGAACACATACCAACTCGTGGACATTAGACAACACACCACAGAATGATAAATGGGCTTTAAAAATATCATGAAGGAAGCAAAAGAAATTCCTAGAATCAAATGAAAATAAACAGACAACACACACACACACACACAGTATGCTATACAAATAAAGCTGTCCTAGACAAGCGTATAGTTCTAAGGACCTAATAAATCATAGAGATCTATCTCAAACATATAATTTAATTGTCTATTTTATAAACCTAAAAAAGAAAAAGGAGCCAAACTTGAAATCAGTAGATGGAAAGAAATCACTATGATCAGAGAAGAGAGGTGCTCACAAGCCCTTACTCCTAGCTGATGAGCTATGGACAGCTGATGGCTTCTAGATGACAACAGTTTATATTAAAGCTGTGACCCCTGGTAGGTCCACCATGCTCCAGTGGATGGCCCCACACCCATCCATGGGTATCAATGAGTACATCTAATTGTATTCAATGGGCTTAAAAAACAGGGACAAGAAGTTGGAAGGGTGAAGGATGAGAGGGTGTATCTGGGAGGACTTAAGCAGATTAAGTGGGGATAAATATGATAAATATACATCATATGAATTATGAAATTCTCAGGAAGTTAATAAAAACATATTTTTAAAAGATCAGTGCAGAAATTAATAAAGTTAATGTAGAATTGGTTCTTTGAAAAGATATATAATATTGACAAACCCTTAGCCAAACTAAACGAAAGAGAGATAAGACTCAATTTTATTGGGTTTATCTTGAAAACATCGCATACTGAAATTGGAAAATCTAAAAGGAATGGATACATTTCTAAATGCATGTGATCTACAAAATTCAATCAAGATGAGTTAGACAATTTAAGTGGCTCTATAGCAAGCAATAAGGTTGAAACAGTAACTTAAAATGTCCCTACTAAAGAAATGTTCAGACTCAGATGAACTGATGCATGGAGGAATTCCATAAAACCTTTGGAGGAGAAATAACACCATTGCTTCTCAAACTAGTCCATAAAATAGGAAAGGTGGGAACACTATTTAAGACTCACAACATTTACACAATCCAGAAAGAAAAGTGTTTGTTGAGAATCAGTTCTAATGCTTTGATTTAATCAGGAATCTGTGTGTCCAAATGCTGAAGGTCCTTGTCCCAAATTGGTTTTTGATTGATCAATAAAGAGCCAACAGCCAATGGCTGGGCAAAGGAAGATGGGGTGGGACCTTTAGATTTGCTAGGGCAGAAAGGAGGAGGAAAAGGATCACCTTGATGCAGTGGGAGATAGATCAGATTTAGAGCTGCAGGAGAGATAGCCAAAGAGCCATGTAAGAATTCGGGTAAGTGACCACTGGCCACTTCCCTGACTGGGCCTGGGGTAGCAGGCAGAGGAATAGAACTGACCAGTCATTGAGCTAGATGGCATATTTAAAATAAGCGTGTGTGTGTGTGTGTGTGTGTGTGTGTCTGTGTGTGTGTGTCTGTGTGTATGTCTGTGTGTGTGTGTGTGTCTGTATGTGTGTGTGTGTGTCTGTGTGTGTGTCTGTGTGTCTGTGTGTCTCTGTGTGTGTGTGTGTGTGTGTGTGTGTGTGTGTGTGTGTGTGTGTGTTTCAGTCGCAGATCCAGGGAGCTGCTGGGCTGGTGGCTGGAGGAGCATGACCCGCCAAGAGCACAAAGCTGTGTAGCCCAAACTCATCTCTACAAGCTTCTGCAGAAGGGGCTGGAGAAACTACATTTCTACATTTAGAAGAATAGAAGATCCTACTATCTCTCACTGCACATAAGTCAGCCAGCCAGGAACGGTGGTACACACCTTTAGTACTAACACTGGCAGGCAGATCTCTGTGAGTTCAAGGGCAGCCTAGCCTACCAAATGAGTTCCAAAACAGCCAGGGATATACAGAAAAATCCTGCCTCAAAACAACAACAAAAAGTCAACTCCGAACAGATCAAAGTCCTCAGCATAAGACCTGATTCTCTGAAACTTCCAGAGGGCAAAAAGGAGTGTCCTTCACAAAGGGATGGAGTTTCTGAAGAGGACTCAATCACTCAGAAAATAAGACCAATTATATGAGATTTCATGAAATGTAAAGTATAACAGCCAAAGGTATATGTCCTACAAAGGATTACTATTAGTATAAACAATTCAAAAAAACTAAACATCAAAACAAACAACTGAGTCCAATAAATAAATATCCATGAACCCAGAGAGTTCTTAAAAGAAAAAAAAATGCAAATATCTAAACACTTTATAGTGTTCTGCACTGTTAGCTCCCAGTGTGACATAAAGTAATGCTACATTGAAACTTGGGAGTTTCATCGCATACCTCACCCCCCCCCCCCCGTCAGAATGGCTATCATCAAGAAATGAAATGACAACAAAGGCTGGGGAGGCTGTGGGGGAAGAGGAGCCTTTACTCACCATTGGCAGGACTATAAACAGTGCAGCCACTATGCCAATCAATATAGAAAATTCTTAAAAAGCTAAAAATAAAACTACCCTATGCTCCAGCCATACTATTTTTGGCCATATACCCAAAAGACTACATATTCGGTTACAGAGATATTTGCATATCCATATTTTTTACTGCTCTGTTCACAATACCTAAGAAATGATACTAGCTTGGATGTCCCCCAATTGATACATAAGGAAATTCTGTCATTTACATATAATGGAATTTTATTCATCTATAAAAAAAATTAAATTTTCAGGAAAATGGAACTGGAAAATACTACATTAAGTGATGCAACTTACATCCACCAAGAAAAATATCACATGTTCCCACTTGTATGTAGATTCTAGACTTTAAATTTTTTTTTCCAGACAGGATTTCTCTGTGCAGCCTTGCCTGTCCTGGAACCAGTTCTGTAGACCAGGCTAATCTTGAACTCAGAGATTTGTCTCATCTCCCTCTACCTCCTGAGTGCCACCACTGCCTGGCCTAGATCTTAATTTTTAGATCTATAATTTTGATTGGAGTATCTGCAGAAGAAGCTAAAGAAGCCCACTGACGCGGGAAGGCAGAGGCCCTGCAGAGTGAGGAGTATATACGTTGTAAAACACGTACATAACTGTTATGGTCATACTCACTCTTTGGACTCCTGTGTTCTTTTGGTAACATGCTGTACAACGGTGTCGTAGCCAGACTCCTCCCCCTGATTCTGATCAGATGTGCATTTTTCCATTTCTTCTTCAATCATAGACCCTAGTGTGTTACATATGTGCTGTCTGAGGTATTTCACAAATTCATAGCTGAAAGAAACATAAAAATAAAATGTAGTAAATATCACACTCTCAGTTATTAATCAGATCCAGGAAATCTCGCACACAAAGGCCTGTAACAAATCATGATGTTTTTGCCTTGTCATTAAGAAAATAAATAACAAATGTTGGCAAGAACACCTCCAGCCCCTAATTCTTTGCTGTTATTCAGTTAGAGAGTTAAGGCAGAGGAGCAGGATTTCTCTATGTAGCTCAAGCTGTCCTCAATCTCAAAATCCTCCTGCATCAGCATCCTGAGTCCTAGGATTACAGATGCACACCATCATGCCAGAAAGTTCTGTATCTTAGACTGACCAATACCTGAGCAACTGACACGATACAGTCCTGTCATAATACTGAATTACAGTGAGAATTCTAATGTACAAACAACATACTACATAGGTGTCATAGGTATTTTTCTTGCAAAATATCACACACATATCTTGTAACTTTAAAAATAAATTGAAAAAGTCTAAACTTCCTTTCAGTGACACCAGAAAATATCTTTTTAATATATTCTCCTGCAGCTGAGGGTAGAGCCAGTGTTAAAAACAAAAAAACCAAAACAAAAAAAAAAAAAGATAGAAAGAATTTTAAAATGACCTCAAAGATTCACATCTGAATCTTGCAGGGTTTTTTTGCTTATAAGGAGAGACAAGTGGAAGCTACCACATCTCCGAGGCAGCTCCAAATACACAGCCATAAGCTTCCTTGCTTCCTCCACTAACGAAAACCTTACCTTGCATAGGAAAATACTGCTAAGCTGGGTAACGGCAAGTATGTTTCCACTGTTCCGTCTCCAGTGTTATTACCTACATTTCCCAAGAGAACTGAGTGACTGTTTTTTAAGGTTGAACTTGTGACTTTCTTGAAAAACTGATACAAAACTACAGAAAACCAAAAAGTATATTTCATATCGTGTGTGTGTGTGTGTGTGTGTGTGTGTGTGTGTGTGGAGAGAGAGAGAGAGAGAGACAGAGGCAGAAAGAGACATAAAACATGTACTCTCTCCTTCTCCCCTTCTAGAGGTCTCAAGTGTTTCCTGCCATATTAAAGGAAGGGAGGAGAATGTGGCTCTGCAGCTTAGAGAGAAAAACAACAGAGGCTGCTGAAGGAAGGGACAGGCCATTATCTCCACATGACAAATCTCTGCACTGGTACTGTCTGTACTTACTTCTCTCTCAATGACCACACTTTCTCCCACTTTGGTTTGTTACACCTGAAATTACACTACTTACTGACTCAATTATCTCCAACAGCATCTACTTATAAAATTGCTAATATCCCAGAAACTCAGTATCCATATAAGCTTTTGATAAATGGAATGATAAAATGGAGATATAATTGCAGACTTTATAAATATAAAGGTACCAGAATACTAAGGAAAATCTTTATGTAAATTAGTTTGAAAATATAAATTTTTTTAAATCCCAAAATAAAATAATTAAACTGCTGACTTACTATTTTTAAAGCACGAATGTGCCAGGTGTAGTGGTATGCACCTGCTGTCCCAACTCCCTAGAGGCAGAGCCAAGTGAACCTCTGTGAGTTTGAGGCCAGCCTTGTCTACATAGCAAGTTTCAGGCTAATCAAAGCTACCCAGTGAAATCCTGTCATAAAAACAAACAAATGGATATATAATAAATCCGCCTTAACTTAAGAAGTTACCAAATCTTCTATATTGTGCTTTTAAAATAATAAAGCTATGACCAAAAGAAAGCAAAACAACAACAAAACTGACTGCAAGTATGTCTAAACCAGAGTATCATCCAATCATTGTGATCAGCACCAATTTAATATGGAAATAAGCAAAAACAAAGGAAACCAGAAGCATAATCGTAAGTTTAAAAAAATCAAGCTGAGTCTGCTGATACATACTCTCACCACTTGGGACGATGGGGTTCAGTAGTCATTTCCGGGCTATCCTGGGCATGACTTGCTGGGCAACACAGCAAGCAGGTATCAAAAATCCTGACTATTAAATTGGAAGCTCTACAGTTATTCTTTGTACATCTTTAAAATTCCCGTGAGAACCTGAGGACATTGTAAAGACCACCACCATAAAACTGCAAGTAAACGTAACCTTTTACATAGAACGTTAAAGGACTGAGGGGTCTCTTTAATGCCCATTTCTAGAAACTGAACTTCGGGATATCCAAAAGTCAATAAAAGCAACAGAAACTGTCTCCTATCGGGCATGAGGCTAGGGTTCCATCCCCAGCACCTGAAAACCAAGTCAATATACAGACAAATGCAACATCAAAAGGAAAGTATCTGTGAGAGTCAAACACTAGATTTTAAAAGGCTACAACTGACCGGGCGCCTGGAGGTAGACTTTGAAACTGAGAGGCTTAATTCATTACATGAACAAACACCAAAGAAACGCATAGAACCCTAAGTATCTTTATGTCTAAGGAGCGTTTGCATTGTAAGAGGTCCTTCAGGTAGCACCTAAACACTTCCTTTCTCCGTGCTCCTCAAAGCCGGGCAACCTGCTCCCTTTCAGTGCATCTAGGGCATTTGCAAGGGTCCCCTACCCCTACACAGGCACCCAGTCCTGACCTACTTCAGTATGGGAGGCCCTTCCAGTCCTGAGTGGCTTCCTACAGCAGGCACTGAAGTGATAGACCAACAAAAACACAAATAAGGACCTGGGGCGGCGAGGGGCGGGGGTCACTACTTTTAGGTAATGTGAAAGAAATTCCCTTATGTTAAGATTGTTCTTTAAAGAACAGAATAATTTACAATTGCTATTCTTAAGAAGCTGTGACCGAAGAGAACATACAGGCAGAAGAGGCTCTACAAAAATCACTTTGAAAAAAAAAAAAGATAAATTCAGCAATGGGACAAAAAAAAAAAATCAAATAAATCTCTATCCAAATCATTTCCAGCTTTCCTGGACCAGTGGTTTGTTTGCTTAAAAACTTATAAACTCGATTTTTACTTGTGAAAATTTTCGTCAGTCTCCTCCAGCCGCAAGAGGATCTCCTCTGCGCACTCCAAGGAGGGAGCTCCGGTGATTTTCTCCTTCACGCTCTGGAACAGCTGCCGGAGCATCGCCTGTAGCATCACCTCATCCTCGCTGGAGAAATGGGCCATGCCGTGCAGCAGTCAAATCTCCGCAACCACCGCGGGGTCGCCACCAACATAGCGCACTGCGCACGCGCGACCCGGCCCAATCGCCGCCGACGCTCAGCGTCGTTCCCTAGGAAACCACAGCTCGAGCCCAGGGGCGGGGCCGTGGGTGAGTGGCGTTGTGCCGGAAGACTGGGCTCTGGGTTTGGAGACCGGGAATTAGCGGAGGCTAGCGTCGGATGCTAGGCGTCTGGCGTTCGTTATTACCAGCAGAGCTCAGGCCGCCCCGGACAGGAACAACAGACACCTAAGGATCTGCTGGGCGGGCCTCACGGGAAACGCCCCGGCTGCGCCTGACGTCACCTCGCTGACGCGCCCGGGGGAGGGGTTAATCCAGAAGAAGAGTGGCACTTACCCTAACCTTGACCTGTAGGAAGGAGGGAGGGGACAGAACGAGAAGAGGCAGTTAATAAAATCAGGGCAAAGGAAGCCAAACTATCAACTGGAGATTGGGTGGTATTACAACAAATATAACAACTGTTGCCTGCCTATGAAGATGGCACTCTATAACAGAAAAGAAACTAACAATTCACTACAGGGCAATTATTTATTTCACTAAGGAAATGCTACATGACAGACAGGAAGTAGCTCTTGAGCTCTCATCACTAGCTAAAAGACCTGTGGACAACTGGCTTCTGGGAGCTGGTGAGTCCTTGGTCTTTAAGGGTGTGGCCATGCTCCAGAGGACGGCCCAACATCCATGAGGATATAGGCAACACAAGTCAATTCTGTGTTTTGTTTGGGCAGTTTGGATTGCTGGTTAAGACCACTGGCTGCTTTTCCAGTGGACTCAGGTTCAATTTCCAGCACCAACATAGTGAATCACAACCTTCTGTAAGTCCAGTCCCCCGAGATCTGATGCCCTCCTTCGACATCCTTGGCACTACACATATGTGGTTTACAGACATACAGGCATGCCAACACTATACACATAAAATAATTGTTAAAAATAACTTGTTAGAAAGAAGGGAGTGTGGAGGTGGAATAGTGGAGGTGAATATAAGCTAACACACTGTACAAATATGAAATTTTTAAAAAATGCATTTTCTTTAAGAAAATGGTGGTGTTACTTGCAGTGGAAACCTAAGATTTCATTGATAACCCAGTAGGGAATTTAAAAAGAAACAGAACATACTGGACATGTAAAGTATGGGGCCTTACAAGTGTACAATATTCAGATGCCAATAGTTACTGATGCCAAAACAACTGATGAATGGTTTGAAGGCAATAAATTTCCCAAATCCAGCCATATATTCTATCCTCGTATCAGATAGACTTCTCAGTTTAGCCAGATTCAGTAATTCCCCTGGCTATGCTAGTGTTTCCAGGAAAATGAAAGTTTCTCTCCAGATATGGCGGCATATTTATTCAGGAAATAGGGTCTTTGTTTGCTTTTTTTAGTGTAAAAATTAGCTTTTGGGTTTTTTTTTAATTATTTGACAATTTCATACATCTATATACTGAGTCTCACCACCCCACCCCACCCCATTCCCTTTGTTTATCTACATTCTTTGTCACACTTTGGTAAAAAGCATTGCCAGCAAATGTCCTCCTGTTTTGATGTCTTTTAATTTTCTACTGATCCACTCAGTTCTTGCACTAGCATCTTTGGAGAGGGATTGTTTACTGTAATATGAGTAATGTGTCACTGGCTACACCACTGAAGAAAATTAAACCACCCCCTTCAGCATGCATTAACAGCTAGTCAACCCTCAGTAACGGGTAGGGCCTCATGAATTCCTGCTCCATGCAGGGCAAAATCAGCCAAGTCCAGTTTTGAGCAGGTTATATGCAAATAACCACAGCTTCGGCGAGTTCCTGAGAGCAGTGGGTATCCTATGTTCAGAAGACACTGTCTTGAAGAAATTTCCAACCTCCAGCTGCTATACCACCATCTTCTAAGTTACTCTGTGAGCCATCTAGCAGGAAACCACAGAGATGTCCCACTTAAGGCCAAGGACTTACCAGTCGTGACCCTCTGCACTAACTGATTTATAATACAGAAAGATGTGTCTCTGAGAAAGACTGACAGCAGCACTGATCTGTGAATCGGACCCTAGGTACCCAGAAGGCAGCTTCATGATATCGTTTTCCACTTAGCAAAACGATAATCGTAGGTTCCAAGCTATCGGCTATGATTTCGTCACCCATAGGTGTTCTTACCAAATGTACAATAGCAGGCATGAGTTCTCTCCATAAAGCTGACTTCAAAGCCAATCCAAACATATCTTGTTTCCCCCATAACTTTCATTTGTTTCCCCCATAACTTACGTGTCATTTTTACACCCATGGGCATATCTTACTCGCTAGGTCAGAATGACTCGTCAGATCCACAGCTGGATAGGCCTATTGATGACTCTTCTCCCCAGCAGCTCACATAACACCCTTTGGCACTATGATCGATCGGTAGCCACCAAGGAAGAATCTCCCAGCATTGATTCAGTGTGATTCTTTCCTTCTTGATGTTCTGCAACCAAGTGTGGGGAATCTTAAAGCATGTTCTTAATCTTATAAATTGTGTCACCTATTGCCTTGGTTAATAATTAGAACAACTAGGTAGCGGCGGTACAGACCTTATTAGTAGGTGATGCTATAAACTCAGTACATATGTATGCATGTGTATACACATGCACAGAGTCACCAGCAGTGAGACAGATACATATTCATACCAATACAGAATGGGTTGTGTTTGCAACTCAAAATAAGCACTAGTGTGTAGGAACCACAGGCCTCAGTGACAAGGCAGTGGCCACTTCTGGATAAACAGCAAGTGGGGCCGCATGGCCACAGAGGCAACTTCCACATGAGAGACAAACTGAAGCTTGCCTGAGAGCCTAGAGATTGGAGAGGCAGACAATGACAGCCAATCAGGAACTGCCAGTTGGAGTATGCTTGCTTGGGACCAGTGTGACACCAGTGGAAGGTTTAAAAGATGCTCTCTGAGAATTAATAAAAAGCTTGCTGCCCCATTATCACCTACTCCCAGAATCTGAGTCATTGATCACCTGACCTCTCACCCACTGCCCCCAAGGGAACATCAGGCAGGACAGAAAACTCAGGCAACATTGGTGAGCTCTTCAGTTTTTCAGAATATCACCCACAAATAAAGTCTTGTTACTCAGCTTATAGAGAGTTCTTGAAAGGTGGAGAAATCTTTAGGAACTGTGGGCTAGTGTGGAGATTTATCTCTTATTCCAGTTTACGTTTTTGCTATGATAAAATTCTGACCAAAAGCAATTTTCAGAGGAAAGTGTTCATCTGGCTTATACTAAGGATACAGTCTATCGCTAAGGGGAGTCATAACAAAAACATGGAGACAGGAGCCATGGAAAGATGCAGGTTTCTTACTTAGCTAGTTTTCTTATTTAGCCTGGGACCACTTGCCTAGGAATGATGCTGTCCATAATGTTCTGGGTCTTCCTAAATCTATTAACATGATTCATCACATAAAGTCCACAAGCCAATCTAAGGTAGGAAATTCCTCAATCAAGGCTTCTTCTTCAGATTTAGGTGATGTGGGGTTGACAGCTAAAGCTAACTAGGATATTAATGCAGGTCTAGCCACACAGGGTATTTTGAAGCCCTGGCCTCTTATGTGTTTGTAATTTGTATGTGGGCATACATGCACTTGGGCACAAAGGCCAGAAAGGGTATCAGGGCCCTCTTTCTATCAGTCTTATCCTATACCGTTGAGGTTGGGTTCTACACAGAACTTGAAGGCTGTATTGCCAACACCCATAGTGGGCATTCTTAGACCTGAGTTCTTTGTTTCCCTTTGTTCATACATTGATAACCCCAAGGTAGGTAAGAGCAACATTTATACTGCATAGCCAATGTTTTCTTGGCTAAATTAGAAACCAGAAAGCCACAGTGAACCCCTATCTCAGATGGCACTCAAATCTGAAGTTACAGGCATGAGCCAACCCTCTAGCCTGTTAAGTATATGCTAGGATCCCCAACTTCAGTCCTTGTGATTGTACAGAAAACTCTCTTTAACCACTGAGCCACCTTGCTACCCCTTATCATGCAATTTTAGACTTGTTTTACTCACATCTTTTATTACTTTATGATTTTGATCTAGGCTGCTTATTAAAATCAAGAGAAGGAGTAAAATATAGTAGTTTAAGGAAGGCAAAAGTTTATTTATGTTTTATGTGTGGGTGCAGACACAGTCAGTCCCACACTACTAGGGCATCCTGCCCATCACCGGTGGGGAGTTTTTGCCATTAGATCAAGGGCTGCTCCTCCAGCTTCCGTGACTCTACATCTGCTACTCGGCCAAAGCAAACCAGAAAAGGCATCACCAAAAGGAGACATATGTTATTTCTGTTTAAATCTTGGTGGCTAATACAAAGTTACATGAACACAAGGGCCCATAGCTGAAATAGTACAGGGTATGTGAATCCATGCAGTCCTAGGTAAGTGAAAGTAGGAATCTTTATAAGAAAGAGAAGAAAGTAAAAAATGACTGTTCTGGATACCTAGGATTCTCTGACACATGCCCCTAGTGTGATATCCTAACTTTTCCATACAAATATTGTGAACTTGGCATGTGTCTCCACCAGTCAAAGGTAGTTGGTATATCTAGGTTGGGTATTGGGTTACACTTCTGATTGTATGGGCATCTTGTTATTGAGCATTACCAAACTTATAAAGCCTTTGATTAACATTTTAAAAAATTGTATAAAAGCAAAAAGGAGAAGGGGGATGGGATAAGGGTTTTCTAGGGAGGGGAAATGGGGAAAGGGGATGGCACCTGAAATGTAAATAAAATATCCAATAAAAATAAATAAATAAATAAATATTGTGAACTGGATAATTTACTCATGGAAAGATCACAGTTTTGGTTTTCTTTGTTTTTCAATCACATAAGACTGTACATAGTCCACCAATCAAAATGAGATTAGATTAAAGAGGAGAAAAAAGTCAATGATCATTAGTCACCAGATGTATAAGTAGAATAAACACAGCCATGACCTTTTAACTTATCAAAATTATATCAAACAGAATTAAAAATCTTCAGGAAATTCTGTACCTATAATTTTTCTATGCTACTCTTGTAACACTATTCCTAGGGAGAGTTATTGTTGATATATAAGATGTTTTACTAAAATTCCATTACCCACAGCATATATTTAAAGGCAAAATAAAGGCGGGCAGTCATGCAGGTAATTTTCACTTCACGATGAATTTTAATAGTATTGCTAATCTTTGTAATTTCTTTCCTTTGAGATACTTTTAATGAAAGAATTACCAATAATGAGTAAATCGAAAAAGCAAAACAAAGTATTTGTTTAAATGGTTAAAGCTTTATGAGTAAGGGCTTGCAAGATGGGTCAGTGATTAAGAGCACTTACTGTTCTTGCAGAGGACAAGGTTCAGTTCCCAGGGCATACATAGTAGTTCATTACAGTCTGTAACTCCAGTTCCAGTGCATCTAACATCTTCTTCTGGCCTCCAAGAACATTGTGTAAATGTGCCACACATAAATACAGACAAAACACTCAAATAAAATAAAGATAAATCTTTTTTAACTTTCAGAAGAATGGCCAGACAGTGGTGGAGCATGCCCGAGTACCCGGGAGGCAGAGGGCAAAGGTAGGCAGATCTCTGTGAGCTTGAGGCTAGCCTGGTCTATGTAATAAGTTCCATTACAGAAAAGACTACACAGAGAAACCCTGTTTTGAAACATCAGGGTGTGGCTTTTCCAAGAAAAACTAATTCCAAGAAAAACTCAGATATTCAAGAATTGAATATCTGAGAAAAAAATCTTACGCCATATTTAAAGTCATTTGTAAAGTCAACAAAACTCAAATAAGGCAGGCATATGTATGTGTATGTGTGTGTGTCTATTTGTGTGTGTGTATGTTGTGTGTGTGTGTGTGTGTGTGTGTGTGTATGTATATATGCTGGCACTTGGGAAACTGAGGCAGGAAAATCACAAAGTGAAGGTCTTCTAGTCTCCAATTAGTTTTTTTTTCTATTGCTGAGATAAAATGCCATCACAGGAAGCTACTTGGGGGAGAAAAGGACTATTTGAGTTATCTGCCCTCAAAGGGGCAGAATATACTAGGGAAGAAAAGACATGGCAGCAGGCAGAGAAGGCATGGTAGTGAGAGCAGGAATCTTGTTGACCACATTCCATCCATACAGAAAGCAGAGAGGGAACAAGATGTGGGACCAGGCTATGAAAGCCCAAAGCCCACACCCAGTGGAGTTCTTCCTCCAACAAGGCTTAAAGGAGATCCTCACAAACAAGGGTTTGTAACTGTTTCAAACAGTAGCATCACCTGGAGGCCAAGTGTTCCAATATGTGAGCATGTGGGGGGCATTTTATATTAGACTCACAAAACTGGCCAAAATGACAAGGTCCTGTCTTAAAATGTGGGGTGTGGCATGGGACATGATGGCACACACTTTTGATCCTGGCACTCAGGAGGCAAAAGCAGGCAGGTCTCCGAGTTTAATGTCATCCTGGTCTACATGTGAGCTTCAGGACATCCAGAGCTACATAATTTTATATACATAATGTGTGTGCATATACATGTGTGTATACATGTGTAAATGACACAGATTAGCACTTTAAAACTACAAGATTGGCAACATTTTAGAGAATATACATATTTAGGCAATTAAATAATTAGTCTTGTCATATAATGCTTTTTATTTTTATAAGTTATATGTTTGACATCATAATGTAATTACATCATTTCTCCCTTCCTCTTTCTTCCCTCTAGCCCCTTCCAGGTAGCACCTTTCCCCCATTTTGCTCTTTCTGAAATTTATGGTCTCCTTTTTAAAAATTGTTCTCATTCATATATATGAATATGCATGAAATATATATATGAGTATTCCTAAATATATAAAGATAACTTGCACAGTCTGTGTAATGTTACTTTTATGTATGTGATTTCAGGGACATCCACTTGGCATTAGTTAAGAAACTGGTGAGGAAAGACAATTTCTCTACTTCATTAGTTGTTTGTACTTCTTTGTCCAGTACTGAGACATCATGAGCTCCCCTTATTTTGTATTGGTATGTCTATTGGTATTATAGTTGTTCAGGTATTGTTTTGGGATCTTTGTTGATGAAACTGCATGAATGTAGCTTCTCTGACATCTTTAGAAGACATACTCTGAATTCC